>NC_139977.1:2227500-2557500 GCF_963993115.1 Abramis brama
GTGTGTTCACGGTCTCGTATCGGCTCAGTTCTTGACGCAAGTGTGTTCAGCGTCTCGTATCGGCTCAGTTCATGACGCGAGTGTGTTCAGCGTCTCGTATCGGCTCAGTTCGTGACGCGAGTGTGTTCAGCGTCTCGTATCGGCTCAGTTCGTGACGCGAGTGTGTTCAGCGTCTCGTATCGGCTCAGTTCGTGACGCGAGTGTGTTCAGCGTCTCGTATCGGCTCAGTTCGTGACGCGAGTGTGTTCAGCGTCTCGTATCAGCTCAGTTCGTGACGCGAGTGTGTTCAGCGTCTCGTATCGGCTCAGTTCGTGACGCGAGTGTGTTCAGCGTCTCGTATCGGCTCAGTTCGTGACGCGAGTGTGTTCAGCGTCTCGTATCGGCTCAGTTCGTGACGCGAGTGTGTTCAGCGTCTCGTATCGGCTCAGTTCGTGACGCGAGTGTGTTCAGCGTCTCGTATCGGCTCAGTTTGTGACGCGAGTGTGTTCACGGTCTCGTATCGGCTCAGTTCGTGACGCGAGTGTGTTCAGCGTCTCGTATCGGCTCAGTTCGTGACGCGAGTGTGTTCAGCGTCTCGTATCGGCTCAGTTCGTGACGCAAGTGTGTTCAGCGTCTCGTATCGGCTCAGTTCATGACGCGAGTGTGTTCAGCGTCTCGTATCAGCTCAGTTCGTGACGCGAGTGTGTTCACGGTCTCGTATCGGCTCAGTTCATGACGAGAGTGTGTTCAGCGTCTCGTATCGGCTCAGTTCATGACGCGAGTGTGTTCAGCGTCTCGTATCGGCTCAGTTCGTGACGCGAGTGTGTTCAGCGTCTCGTATCGGCTCAGTTCGTGACGCGAGTGTGTTCACGGTCTCGTATCGGCTCAGTTCGTGACGCGAGTGTGTTCACGGTTTCGTATCGGCTCAGTTCGTGACGCGAGTGTGTTCAGCGTCTCGTATCAGCTCAGTTCGTGACGCGAGTGTGTTCACGGTCTCGTATCGGCTCAGTTCATGACGCGAGTGTGTTCAGCGTCTCGTATCGGCTCAGTTCATGACGCGAGTGTGTTCAGCGTCTCGTATCAGCTCAGTTCGTGACACGAGTGTGTTCAGCGTCTCGTATCGGCTCAGTTCGTGACGCGAGTGTGTTCACGGTCTCGTATCGGCTCAGTTCATGACGCGAGTGTGTTCAGCGTCTCGTATCAGCTCAGTTCGTGACGCGAGTGTGTTCACCGTCTCGTATCGGCTCAGTTCGTGACGCGAGTGTGTTCAGCGTCTCGTATCGGCTCAGTTCGTGAAGCGAGTGTGTTCAGCGTCTCGTATCGGCTCAGTTCGTGACGCAAGTGTGTTCACGGTCTCGTATCGGCTCAGTTCATGACGCGAGTGTGTTCAGCGTCTCGTATCGGCTCAGTTCTTGACGCGAGTGTGTTCAGCGTCTCGTATCGGCTCAGTTCGTGACGCGAGTGTGTTCAGCGTCTCGTATCGGCTCAGTTCGTGACGCGAGTGTGTTCAGCGTCTCGTATCGGCTCAGTTCGTGACGCGAGTGTGTTCAGCGTCTCGTATCGGCTCAGTTCGTGAAGCGAGTGTGTTCAGCGTCTCGTATCGGCTCAGTTCGTGACGCGAGTGTGTTCAGCGTCTCGTTTCGGCTCAGTTCGTGAAGCGAGTGTGTTCAGCGTCTCGTATCGGCTCAGTTCGTTCGTGAAGCGAGTGTGTTCAGCGTCTCGTATCGGCTCAGTTCGTGATGCGAGTGTGTTCAGCGTCTCGTATCGGCTCAGTTCGTGACGCGAGTGTGTTCAGCGTCTCGTATCGGCTCATTTCGTGACGCGAGTGTGTTCAGCGTCTCGTATCGGCTCAGTTCGTGACGCGAGTGTGTTCACGGTCTCGTATCGGCTCAGTTCGTGACGCGAGTGTGTTCAGCGTCTCGTATCGGCTCAGTTCGTGACGCGAGTGTGTTCAGCGTCTCGTATCGGCTCAGTTCGTGGTGCGAGTGTGTTCACGGTCTCGTATCGGCTCAGTTCGTGACGCGAGTGTGTTCACGGTCTCGTATCGGCTCAGTTCGTGACACGAGTGTGTTCACGGTCTCGTATCGGCTCAGTTCGTGACACGAGTGTGTTCAGCGTCTCGTATCAGCTCAGTTCGTGACGCGAGTGTGTTCAGCGTCTCGTATCGGCTCAGTTCGTGACGCGAGTGTGTTCAGCGTCTCGTATCGGCTCAGTTCGTGACGCGAGTGTGTTCAGCGTCTCGTATCGGTTCAGTTCATGACGCGAGTGTGTTCAGCGTCTCGTATCGGCTCAGTTCGTGACGCGAGTGTGTTCACGGTCTCGTATCGGCTCAGTTCGTGACGCGAGTGTGTTCAGCGTCTCGTATCGGCTCAGTTCGTGACGCGAGTGTGTTCAGCGTCTCGTATCGGCTCAGTTCGTGACGCGAGTGTGTTCAGCGTCTCGTATCGGCTCAGTTCGTGACACGAGTGTGTTCAGCGTCTCGTATCGGCTCAGTTCGTGACGCGAGTGTGTTCAGCGTCTCGTATCGGCTCAGTTCCTGACGCGAGTGTGTTCAGCATCTCGTATCGGCTCAGTTCGTGACGCGAGTGTGTTCACGGTCTCGTATCGGCTCAGTTCGTGACGCGAGTGTGTTCAGCGTCTCGTATCGGCTCAGCTCATGACGCGAGTGTGTTCAGCGTCTCGTATCAGTTCAGTTCGTGACGCGAGTGTTTTCAGCGTCTCCTATCGGCTCAGTTCGTGACGCGAGTGTGTTCAGCGTCTCGTATCAGTTCAGTTCATGACGCGAGTGTGTTCAGCGTCTCGTATCGGCTCAGTTCGTGACGCGAGTGTGTTCAGCGTCTCCTATCGGCTCAGTTCGTGACACGAGTGTGTTCAGCGTCTCGTATTGGCTCAGTTCGTGACGCGAGTGTGTTCAGCGTCTCGTATCGGCTCAGTTCATGATGCGAGTGTGTTCAGCGTCTCCTATCGGCTCAGTTCGTGATGCGAGTGTGTTCACGGTCTCCTATCGGCTCAGTTCGTGACGCGAGTGTGTTCAGCGTCTCGTATCAGTTCAGTTCATGACGCGAGTGTGTTCAGCGTCTCGTATCGGCTCAGTTCGTGACGCGAGTGTGTTCAGCGTCTCCTATCAGCTCAGTTCGTGACACGAGTGTGTTCAGCGTCTCGTATTGGCTCAGTTCGTGACGCGAGTGTGTTCAGCGTCTCGTATCGGCTCAGTTCATGAAGCGAGTGTGTGCAGCGTCTCCTGTCGGCTCATCTCGTGATGCGAGTGTGTTCAGCGTCTCGTATCGGCTCAGTTCGTGATGCGAGTGTGTTCACGGTCTCGTATCGGCTCAGGTCACACTGAATCCAGTCGTCTCCATCTCTAGCTTTTACCTAGTATTTAATACAGAGAAGAACTCTTTCAGGGTGTTCACACTCGTAGTTGTTCACACTCCGAGACCGTGTTCACACTCCGACTGACAGGACAACATTGCAGCGCCCATCTCATGTTTATAGATCAAGATTATTTATAAAGGGTTTTAAACGACCAAACACACTCACACGTATTTGAGAATCGGAATATCAGATAGGCTAATTGATGACATGGTAAGCAAGTTTGTGAATATTTTTAATAAAAAAGGAAAAGCGAAATAAAAGCGACACATCTGTCATACAGTATTATTGTGGCTGCGGTGAATCGCGTGACGCGTCGCCATGGAAACATTAAAGGGAACGTTCGCCTTGAAAAAACTGGGGGTGGGGGGGTCAGTTAGAATATTTTAAACTTACACGAAAGGGTTAAAGAAAAGATCGAAAATAAATATTTGTGTGTGCTGTAAAGTGGTAAGAAAAAAATGAAATCGGAATCGGCTAAAATCGGTATCGGCTGGTCAAACTCAATGAAAAATCGGAAATCGGAATCGGCCTAGAAAATTGTAATCGGTGCATCTCTAGAGAAAATCACGCGCTGCTCTCGGCTGAATAACTTTTGTAGCTTTTAAGAATCAGTGTATATTTAATTCATACAGTGAAAACTAAGCAGTGTTTTATTTTTACATTTGATTATTCAGTTTCTGTTGTTAAATAACCCTAATGTAGGATAACCTGAACCCCTGAACCCTGAGGTTTACACTGATGTTAAAATAACACTTCTTTTATTAAATATTAACTTCTTATGCTACAGTAAAACACTGATGTTCACTGTCAGAAGCTGTAGGAATGTGAAATTTTAAATATATTTTAAAGATAATTTAAGTTTATGTCACATTTTAAGCATTATCGTATCCAATATCGCACTGTTTAATGAGTTATCGCATATCGCATTTTTCTCCAATATCGTGCAGCCGTAAATGATACATTGTTTTTGGTTCCTTAGGTGTCTTTAATCCGTGTTGTAGTTCAAGTGCTACTAAAACACACACGATATATATCGTCTGCGATAACATTGTTTTTTTAACGATGTGCGATCTGACATTATCGAGTATGTCCCTCACACACACCCAGAGAGTGCACACATACACTACGTGTAGTCCAGTAGATTAGACTAGTGCGCTTGTGCATTTAGAGCGCTTCCACTGTGTGATTTACTCTATTAAAATGCTAAAATGTCCCCACAATTCATGATAAGCGGCAAAAATGCACCTCTATGTCTTTATATTTAGATAATTTAACATAGTAAATCAATATCACATGAAGAGTGCAGTTTTTCTCCAGATATCAGCATTAAAACAAATGTGATATTGAGTTATTGAAGTTCAATAAACAAGAAGTTAATATTAAGTGACTTACATTTTAGACACAATATTGCCTGTTTTCGCCAACCAAAATAGTTCCTGAATGAATCAGCCGTTTGAATGAATCGGTTGAATCTCAACGACTCACTCATTAATGGTGACTTGCTGCCACCTACTGGCGGTTTAATTTCACACAGTATCTTTTCACGATTTAAATCATTTCAAATATCAATATTCAACATTTCATGTTTAAAACATCAGAACATTATTTCTGCATGTGTAAGTATGGGTTAAATACACTCTTGTTCCTCTGAGCTGCACTTCAGATCTGCAAAGATCAATTATGTTGATCCTGAATGATTTCACTTGATTGGTTACAGACCTATTGTGTCTTATTATTAGAATTTAATTTATTCATAAAATGTAAGAATTTGACACAAAATATGATGCAAACATATAATTAGGTTAGAAAAAACCTTAAAAGGTAAAAATTCCCATAATATATCATCCAATTATCGTTCTCAATAAAATCCCAGAAAATATGGATATATAATTTTTTGCCAATATAGCACACACACACACACACACACACACACACACACACACACACACACCAAATACTGGCAAAATATGAGATTCATTCAAACTGAATTAAGAAAACGTTCCTTACAAATTAAATTGAAGGAGTCATGAAATGGAGAATCAAAATGTCCTTGATATTTACACTTATGAACCATATAAACATCCATAAATGTTAAAACATTTTTAACTCCGCAGTTTAAAATATGAAAGCCTGGATTTGAAATCTTAGAACGGTGATGCCCTTATTTAACGTGCATCGTTTGTTCTTCACTATAGACTGTTTAGTGAATTATTCTCAAAATGCTGACAGTTTTTCTAAATATCTTTTATTGAAAGATACCAAGTGCACTTATTTTTATTTTCCAATGCAGCCGTGGCGTTACAGTGTGTTTGTAACGCACATCAAACCAGCATTTAATGCTATTAAGGCGAGACACAGCAGGCAAAAACATTGTTGTTTTTTCACTGGTCAATTTTGAGATTTTGGGCTATTTGTCTTCAATAACATGTCTTCTTTCAGACATGTGGTGAAAAAAAGTCAGAAATACACATTTAGGTCTTTATTTTCCTACACTTTGTCTATTTGCGTTTGTAGATTTCTCCTAAATTCAACAAAAGTTGGCGTTGTAAATCAACATGCTGCTCCCTGTCATCACACACACCGCTGGAAAGCTCTCTCTCTCCTGTACAATGCTGTCGGATCCAAATATGGTTATTTTCTTTTTATCAGCAACCAATCGTGAAAGTACAATGGGGCATTTAACTCTAAAAGCGAAATCTCATTGGCTGATGTCAATTTTAAAGGCCGTTTTCTCAAAATGTTTTGAGCCAGAAATCTCCACTTCAGCAGCACTTACACACACCAAACTTTCCAGTTGTATTCCTATCTATATTCTTAAGGTTTTTACAGAAGGGGTTTGTTCATATATTATTCAGATTCTGATTTATACAACATTTTATACCTAAAAACGGGGCAAAATTTATTTATTTTTTATGGCTGTTGACAGTTGTTTCTGATTAATGATAAAAAGAGATATCCAAAATCCCCTCAGTAAAAACCCTTGACTCTAATATGTCAACAAAATGAAACAAGAATTTTGAATCTGGCTTCATCCAATGTTCAGATTTCCCTTCTGGAAATATATGCAAAATAGCGCATATTTAATGAGATACTACGGTACCTAATTTGCATATTTACATAAACATAAATATTCTAAAAACTTGTAATACAAAAGATATTTGTCTTAATGTCAGTAATCAACTGGGGAAGTTTCATGCTGATATCTATTAGTTTTGTTTTTTTTCCTATTCACCTGGGGTGTCTGCCCTTCAGACACCAAGCGTATCGCTGTGTGAGAGATGCTAATCAAATCAGTACATACCCAGTTGTTTCGATTCCTTCTGCTGGGATCTGACTCACACACAGAGTTACCACAACACTTGCCATCTCGAGTATCAAAACACATGACATGCTGTAAATGACGTCAGCCAATCACAGCACTGGCCTTTTATTTCCACTTTTGCAAAGGTAACACCCCTCAAATTGAGTGTTTTCTTCAGAGAGTGAAAATAAGGATGAAAAACTATCATTTTCACAAATATTGGACCTTTTTGGTCTGAAACTGCATTTCATGACCCCTTTAAATCATAAATATGCATAAATGCTCCGGTGTTGTCATGTCGGAGTGACTTGTTTAGCTCACACGAGCATTTACAGGTGGTTTATAAGCATTACAGCTCGTGTTCAATAAATAGCTCCTATTCCAGCCAAACCCAAGCGCAGTAAAGTTGTTATAAAAGTGTAGATTTGTTGCTGTGAGTGTTAGCATGCTCATAGAAAGTAACATGCTAACGCTGACTAGAGAAACGTAACTTTATAGGCTGAACGAGCTTCCAGCTGTAGATGATTAGTCGGCCGTTTCTACTAAATATAGCACTAGATAACATGATTTCTTTTGTTGTTGTGAACAATTAGGAAGTCTCATGCTGGAATGAGAAAAGAGAAATGAGAGGCATGTTGAGGAAGTGAGACTCCTGTTGTTTTAAACTCACACACACACACACACACACATCACTTGTATGACATCACATGCATGATTTCATTTGTCCACAAGTCGAGTCTCCTTCATTTATACAGCGCTTTAACAATATAGATGTTTCACAGCAGCTTTACAGTGATAATATGAGATTACAGTAACAGAGATTGTTCTGGCTTTACAGCAGCTCTAGAATACAGTTATTGTCCAGATAAAGTTAGTTTTTAATTGATTCACTTCCGTTGCGAAGATGATTAGTTATTACCTTAGGAGCCGCTAACACACTAACACTAAACCCCTAATCCGGCTGCTCACCCGCACAACTAGGGATGGGACGATTACCGGTTTCACTATAAACCACAATAAAATGTACTGACGGTTAGTATTATCGTTTAAAATTTAGTTATCATTAAAACCGTGTTTGATTATCGCGATTTTAATAACTCACGGTCAAGTTAACTTTAACCTCAATACCAAAACTACGTCTGTGAAATAATTGGGCACAAAATGTTGTTTTGAGTTGAAATGTTTTATCTCACTCACTTGAAATAAACGTGAAGCTTCCGTGAAGAAAAGTTCGCAGTGGCTTTGAGCCTAAGACGAACGAACAAGTTCAAACAAGACTATTAAGAGTGACATTTAACGGATAATAATGTATGTTGTACACTTATTACACCGAATTTTTTTTTTAACCACATAATTACGGGGACATGAATTGTTTATAAATTGTTTATAAATTCATCTTGTACAGCGTACAAAACAATCGTCCAGACAAGATGATCACAACAATATTATCAAGCTCTGTAAACAATAAATCAACTCTGATTTCATTTTCAATACTATCAAAAACGGAGACGCGAGACGGCAAGTTGTATTTGAATGAAACGAGAGAGCACGTCCGCTGCGATGGATGGATGTGCGCTGTGTTATAATGCGTTGCTATTGACGATGGTCATTAATTAGGGATGTCCCGATCAGGTTTTTTTGCCCTCGAGTCCGAGTCCGAGTCATTTGATTTTGAGTATCTGCCGATACCGAGTCCCGATCCGATACTTCTATAATACATAAAAAAAGAATAAAGAAGAGCGAAAAAACAGATCCAGGATGTTCCTTATTTTTTATTTAATTCACCTTATTTTAACATTCAACAACTCTGTTAACAAACAGAGCACTTCTGTGAGGTAGCTTGAACAATCAAGTAATAAATAACATAAATTCTTCACTTTTGGACTTTAGTGCAACAGTAAATATAAAAAAAGTCTAATATATAAACAAATAGCACCTCAACTTAAAATACCCGGCAGGCATGTAAACAAATAAAAAATAAAAGTGCTACAGTGTTTGCAAAGCCAGTAATGTGCTTTTAGGAACTGCACTCCTAACTCTTACGCCGGTTTCACACTGCACTGTTAGCAGAGCGTGCAGCGCGGATTTTTTTCGCCGCCCATGTTAAGAGATTAGAGCATTCACACACACCGCACGCAGAGGCGCCGCGGCAGCGCGTAGCAGGAGCAGAGCAGCAGTGCCGCGATCGTTTCGGCGCAGAGTCTACTTTTGCTGCGCCACTTACGTTGAATTAAAGTGATATGCTTTGATCATGGCCAAAATACACTGCAGTTTTATCCAAAAAGTGCATTGATGATATCTATTGTGTTTTAAACAGTCGATCAAATGACCAACATCAATTTAAAAAGAAAACAAATGTCCAAAAACAAACTTGTTGCCAGAACAATAAAAACAAAGATGAACCAAAAGTTATATAAATGAAATTATTAATAAAATAAGCTTCTTGACAAGTCTTTTCTCTTAAATGTATTTGAAAACGAAATAAAGCAATGCCAACTTATCCATTATAGACTCTGTCTGTACACAACCCGCGGTTCAGCCGCGCGTGACAAACGCTGCCAGTGTGAAAGCAAAACGCGCGTGTCCTGCTCCTGCTCACCATACGCACTGCTCCTGCGCTGCTTACGCTCTGCTAACGCGTGCAGTGTGAAACCGGCGTAACTCTGTGCTACCGCATAACTATAGATGTGTTAAAAAATAATGAGAATATATATATACATATATATCCGAGTCCTGATCGGGAGGTAACGTCCGATTCCGATCGAGTCTGAAAACACGTGATCGGATCTGGACATCCCTAGTCATTATGGAAGGAAGGAAATGCCACAGAATAGAATCTTGCTTAAAGAAGTGCATAGAGCTGCTCGTTTTAATTGTTGTTTGTTGATTTTCAAATATAAAACTTGTTGAAATGTTAAAAGCCTCACTTATTTTTGAACACTTTCATCTCGTTTTAACAAAACCGTGACAATATTGATAATCACAATAATTTTGGTCACTATTATCGTGATATGAAGTTTTCATACCGTCCCATCCCTACGCACAACACCAGTGCTCGGTGCTCGAGAACACAAACCTTTTCTGGGAAAAAAACTTTATTATCTCCGCGCAAACTTCAAAAACGTGAATCTGTGAGAACGCTGACGGCGTGCACATGCGTATTATGTGTTTAGTCTATAGATATGCACATTTGAATATATATGTGCGCAGGCGTGTAGTCCTTCTCTACACACACACACACACACACACACACACACACACACGGCGCAGTACATACCAGCATCGGGCCAGATACATGTGCTCCTTCACCAGCACTGATCCCGAGAGCAGGACGAACCAGCACACGGAGATGCTGTCAGCGCTGGAACACAAACAGGATATGACATCAGCATCGTGACATCATCGCAATACATCCCAGTCATATGAAGGACTGAGAGCCTTTAAAGGCCTGTTTGAGGGTCAAGACTTGGTTTTAGGGATAAGGTTATAATGAGGTTAAGGGTCGGTTTAGGGTCAGGGGTCGGGTTAGGCACTTAGTTGTGAAGGGTAAGGTTAGGGTAAGCGGCTAGAGATTGCATTTTGTCAATGAATGTCCTCATAAAGATAGATGTACAAGAGTGTGTGTGTGTGTGTGTGTGTGTGTGTGTGTGTGGTGTGTAAACATGATGGTTATTGTAGTTCTAGACTAAATGTGAGCATTGACAAATCTCACTTGCACACAAAAAGATTCAATATTCCTCAAAATGAATAAAATCAGTGAAATGCAGGATCAGAATACTATACGCAAACCTCCAATAACTGAATATGTTAAAGAAAACATACATTTTTATGCATTTAATCTCACTTTATTGACCAATGTACTTGCTTCTGACCTTCGATGATTCAGTTAAACCATAAGCAAAAATTACTATAGATTTTTATTTTATTTTCATTGGTAAAGTAAGTGTTAAACGTTCTTCTCCTGCATCTATTCTTCTGTGACCCAGAACGGCTGACAGGTTTGATCTGCTCCTCTACAGGACACGTGTGAATCTGCATTTCCTTCAGCCTGAGGGTTATTATTTCACTTTTGGTGTGAAAGGATCTTTACATTTGCCCAAATATATAACTTTTTTGTTATAAAAATAAAAAACAAACCCAGCCCAGGTGGAAAAAAAGTGACGCAAAAGTAACATAACATAACATTTTCGCAAGTAACGCAATCAGTTTGTGTGGAGAGCTCGTACTGCGTGACACACATGCATCACTTGTTAATGTCTACTTTTAAACAAATGAATTCAAGTGGAAAATAACTATTCTCAGATTATGTGATCCATATGAAGCGTGCATACAGGCGGAGAGGACGACTCGGCATCGTTCACACACTCTCTGCAGCCGAAAACACACAAAACATCATCAATAAATGATAATGTTTAGACAGTCTCCTTCAGACACATTCATAATCACCACGTTTGCTGGAGCGTTTGAGCTCTGATGAGGCTGTGCGTTTAACATCGGCAATTAGGCTCATATGATTTATGGCTTATTAATATAAGCACACGATTAGTCGCCTAAACGCCTAATTAAACGACTACTAGACGACTAGAAAAACTGTCGAGGGCAGTCCTATTAAACACTCACTTCAGTTATAATTTCATATCTTGTTTTATTTATATCAGATATACATTGTGAAGATAACTATAAAGTTTACTCTATTCTTCTCCCACTTCTCTGGCCACTTACATTTATGTATTTCGGGAGAAATGGATGAATTTACATGTTATAGATTAACTAACATGATCATTATAAAGGTGTTTAAACAACAAAACACATTCACTTACATGTATTTGACAATCATATCTATGTATATAACTATAATCTAGTTCATGATATAGTTTGGAAATAAGAAAAAGGAAATAAAAGCGATACATCTGCCATAACTTGTCATAACATGCAGAGATGTACTTACTAGAAGAGAACATGGTTTGCATCATAGCGCTCGTATCTGGCCGTCATGCACATGGACCTGTGACACACACACACACACACACACACACAGTGAAAAAGTGTTTGTCTTTTCTTAAGAAATTAATACTTTTATTCAGCAAGGACACTTTTTTTTAATCCCAAGTAAAAAAACATATCAAAATCTATTTAAAATACATTTATTTCATACTATGTATACTTCAAATCCATTAACATATTTATTGACATATGACTTAAGACTTACTGATTATAAATTATAGTTAAACTTTATTTGGAGTATTTCTTTAGTGCACAATGCACATGTCTTATTATTAATCCTAAAATGTGTTTTAATATCACCATAAGTAAGGATAGTATGATTTCTGTATAATATTAGTCTAGATATTTAAAGTGTACACTTTAACACAATCAAGTACACTTAAATACATCTTTAGATGGACCTCAGCACTACTTCTGCACAATTAAAGCACAAAATTAGTTTAGTACAATTCAGCAGACTTTAAGTATACCAGTTTAGTACACCAAAAGTACAACTGAGGGTATTTATATTAAGTACATAAATATGTATTTTTAGAATACTTAGCACAAAATAAGTGTATTTAAAATACATTTTAGTATATATGTTACCGGCAAAGTGTGAAATCCCGGTATTGTATAGAATGCCTAGGCAATGTACAGAATTCCTGATGTTTTTTGCAAAAAATACATTACCTAATTCTATAAAATGCCGGATTACACACTTTGCCGGTAACATATATATTTTTCACTAGGGATGACATGTACAATCTTACAAAAGCTTTCCATTTCAAATGAATGCTTTCTCTTCATCAAAGAATCCTGAGGAAAACGTTTGACGTTTCCACACAAATATAAACCAGCACAACTGTTATTAACACTGATAATAATCATAAATGTTTCTTGATCATCAAATCCTCATATTAGAGTGATTTCTGAAGGATCATGTGACACTGAAGACTGGAGTAATGATGCTGAAAATTCAGCTTTGATCACAGGAATAAATTACACTTTACTGTATATTCACGTAGAAAACAGCTGATTTACACTGGAATAATATTTCACAATTTTTACTGTATTTTTGATCAAATAAATGCAGCTCTGGTGAGCAGAAGAGACGAGAACAGTAAGTGTTGACAGGTATAGTGTGTGTTCTGCGGAGTCTCACCTGAGCTGGTGTTCTCTGAGGTGAGACAGCACGTCCATGTGGTACAGGTGAGCGTAGATGGTGTTCAGGTCCTACACACACACACACACACACACATCTGATCAGCATCACTCAGGACTAAAGATCTGTTCACACTGTGATTGGCCGATAGCGACTGGCGTTTCAATGTTTAAAGTGCACCTGCACCAAAATGATACTCAAAGCATTAATAGTTCTGTTGTGAAGATCATTGTTACACACTGGAAACCAGTAGATCGCAGTAAATCTGCTCCAGTGGGAATTCATCGGTCTCGGCTTATAGTTTCCCATCTTGGTGTTTTGTTGTAAATTATGCAAACCACTAATTATTAAGCAACAGATTGAAGATGTGGTGCAGTTATTGAAGGTGAAACTGTTACTTGTGTATATAAACATCTGTATATTAGCATACATTTCTATCAACATATATTAAATGTAATTTAATTGGTGTTTACATCTTCTTCAATCTGTAACTGCACAACGAATTGCAGAATTAACTCTGGAAAACAGACACCCAGTGGAGAAGAGAGTCGTATTCCTAGATTATAATCAAAGACTTTATTTTAGATCAAGAATATTCTGCATAATGTGTATTTAATGTGGTTATGATCATGATTCTACAGGCAGATGTATATATACTAATGAAATACATCTTTTCAAATACAAACTAAATGCTTTTGATCAAATAAATCACATCAGGTTGTATTTGATTTATTAATCTCTTCTTCATTTTAAAATTCGTATCAGGTCTCAGGTTTCAGCGGTGTACAGTGAAACATCATATTTGATTCCTTCTTGATTGCCTTCTTAAACGCTAAAGTTTCGATGTGACTCAAACTGGAGACAAAACTGGAAAATCACAGAAAGAAACGTGTGTAAGAGAGCAGGCTAGATATGTCCTGCGAGATCTAGGGTTGGGAATTCTGGAATCAAATACTTGTTATGAAATCAAAATTTCGATTCCTCTTATCGATTCCTTTGTGAGTATTTCAATATGACTTTAAACTTTAAACTGTTTTCTGTGCTGCACACACATCCCACGTTTTAAAACATTCAAGCGCGCATGGCGTGTGTAACTGTATTGTGCAGCTCTTACAGTGACAGTAGCCTAATACAGGGCTGGACTGGGACAAAAAATCGGCCCAGGCATTTTGGTCCAGACCGGCCCACTATGATCAAAGAGTATAGAAGCCCAAGAGGCGAAACTCTGTTGTGTTATGGGTAACAGTCTGTAGATGGCGCTGCGGAGGCGTGTCCGCCATTATGGACTGAAAGCTGCTGAAATCGTTAGCGCCAGTCAATAGCAAAATCCATTTTAGTAGTTTATAGTTCATGTGTGCACTTGCTAGATTGCACATCTTTTTTGTACCTTTCCGCCTGTAATAGGACATTCATAGATTGTTTTTGTTCTTGCCATTGAAACGTTCACTGTGAGCACTTTCACTGAAGATGTTGAAAAAACAAGTTGTTAATATTTTTGTGATATTCTATGTAAAATATTAACTGTCTTTAGAAATGTTAATTTATAATTTTATTTATTTATTTATTTTTCCAAATCATATATATTGTGATGTTCACTAATTTCAAAATCAACATTTGAATAAATATCTTATTACTTATATCTTATTACTGTGTGTCTGCCTATAGCCTATATTATTTCATGAATTTCTGTTAGTCATATAACAAGGAAAATGCATAATAGAACATAAATATTGATAGATTAAAGTTTTGCAGTAATTTTATAATTGTATCTTTGCAAACCGTAAGTGGTAGGCTAATGAAGCCGATTTGTTGGGGGACATACCCTTACAAAAAAAGTACTATAGGAATCTTATAGTATTTTGGGACAAAATATTATAGTAATCTTATAGGAATACTATAGTAATTTGGGACATACTACAGAAGTACGATAAGACTACTATATAAATACTATAGCAGCTTTAAAATATTATAGAGGTATTACAGAACATCACAGAAGTATGTTATGTTCTGTAATACCTCTATAATATCCTAGAGCCGCTATAGTATTTCTATAGTAGTCTTATAGTACTTCTATAGTAATATTTTGTCCCAAAATACTATTTTCCTAAGGGTAATTAGGCCATGCATAACCAACACATAGACGTATATTTTCTGTCATTTAACGTCGGTCATCCTCATCAATGTATTTTAAATTGTTTTCATATTTAGATATGACGGCCAGAAAAAATTAAGTTATGTTAAGTTTTTGTTATGTTAAGTTTTTCAGTGCCATTGACTCCCATTATTTTTCGGCGTTTTCCTTCAGTTTTCAGTCCATAATGGCGGCCGCGCCGTCACGTCACGGGGGCAACTGTTGCTATGGAGCGTTCTATTGAGTTTCGCCTCTTGGGCTTATACTCTTCAGGGCTTGACATTAACTTTTTGAGGCACTTGTCCTTTGGACAAGTAAATTTATGTTTTACTTGTCCATGCACAAAAGTCACTTGTCCGGGTAAAGATTTATAATTTTATCATTTATTTATTTTTTTGTGTTTTGCAAATGCAGAATTCGAACAAACCATTGAAAGCATCCAAACACTATCAATATTAATGAAATTCAGTTGAAACAGTAGAAAGGAACGTGTCCCAAGAACAGAGTTCCCCTTCAACAAGAAATAAGGATCTCCAGACTCCAGATCTCCAGACTCCATAATACAAAGTAATACTTTGCACGCTGGTGTGCAGTGTATCACCAGAGGAAGTGGTGACTCTTGTAGGTATCCTCAGTATTTGCAAGCTAGCTAGACTTACTGTATACTATATCTAAAATAATTTTGTAGACATAGAGATGCACCGATTACAATTTTCTAGGCCGATTCCGATTTCCGATTTTTCATTGAGTTTGACCTGCCGATTCCGATTTATTTTTTTCTAACCACTTTACAGCACACACAAATATTTATTTTTGATCTTTTCTTTAACCCTTTCACGCGTAAGTTTAAAATATTCTAACTGACACCCCCACCCCCAGAGTGAGTTTTTTCAAGGCGAACGTTCCCTTTAATGTTTCCATGGCGACGCGTCACGCGATTCACCGCAGCCATAATAATACTGTATGACAGATGTGTCGCTTTTATTTCGCTTTTCCTTTTTTATTCAAAATATTCACAAACGTGCTTACCATGTCATCAACTAGCCTGTCTGATATTCCGATTCTCAAATACGTGTGAGTGTGTTTGGTCGTTTAAAACCCTTTATAAATAATCTTGATCTATAACATGAGATGGGCGCCACAATGTTGTCCTGTCAGTCGGATTTACAGCACGTGAATTCATCAGTTTCTCCCGAAATAAATGCAAGAAAGTGGCCGGTGAACTGAGAAGAATAGAGTAACTTTATAGTTACTTCCAATGTTTGTCTGATATGAATAACACATGTCAGCAAATTATATTTGAATAGATTGTTATTGCTGCTTCCACAGACATCAGTGTGTATTTTACAAACTCCAAATGTATTGTTTTACTCGTGCTTATGTGTATTTAAATATCTGAAACCTAAAATAAACATTATGAGGTTGAAAACACTGCTTAGTTGTGATTGTGACAGCGCTGAACGCGTCCGACTCTGGCTCAGCGCCAGCCAACGCGCGAAAGCACAGTTTGAATCTGGCAGTTATGCGACGTCTCAAATCGGTAAAATTAAATCTGTAAAATTATAGACGTAATGAGTGGCACATAACGTGAAGTAACATGGCATTTTATTTTGTTTGAAATTTAACTTGTCCAGTGGGACAACTAATTTTCTCTTCCACTTGTCCTACAAAAAAATCCACTTGTCCCGGACAAGCGGACAAGCCTTAATGTCGAGCCCTGCTCTTTGCTATGATCATAAACACCACCCATCTTTGCATGCCCTTAATTATATGCATACCAACTCCTATTCATTAAAACCACTAATGCCATGTAATGAGTGAGTATAGGAACGAGTGAGAGTTAACAGATAAAATAAGTAAAAATTTGACATTTATTAATACAGTCGAACTATACTTTACAGTGGTGAATCCTAAAACAAGCTATAATCTGCATTAGCATAGCAATACCAGTGTTTCTTACAGGATTTTTGTTAAAACTGTGGTGGGTGGACCTCGGTCCTTCTTGGGGGGTTTGGGGGCATGCCCCCCCGTGAGAAAATTTTGTGCATTTTAATGTTAAATTCATCAATCTGGTGCACTTTGAGAGTTCAAAATTAAAAGCTCCAACCCATATTCAGTGCAAATTAAACAAAGAAAAATTCAAACCTCTTTTAGTTACAGTGTCTATTTACATTACACCTACTACATAATAATAGTTATAATATTAATCCAATGACAGTAATTGCCATATTTTGTAAAACAAATGCACTAAAAAATAAAGGAAACTTTCATAATTAGTTTTGTACCAATTTCTATACTTGAAAGAGATAAGCACATGGGGCCCTATTTTAACGATCTGAAACGCAAGTGTCAAAGCGCAAAGCGCAAGTACCTTTGTGGGCGGGTCTTGGCGCTGTTGCTATTTTCCCGGCGGGATAAATGACTCTTGCGCCAGGCGCAAATCTAAAATGGGTTGGTCTGAAGTAGCTTCATTATTCATAGGTGTGGTTTGGGCGTAACGTGAAATAAACCAATCAGAGCGTCATCTCACATTCCCTTTAAGAGCAGGCGCGCTTTGTTCTAAAGCGGATTCCTATTATAACGGCGGATTTGCCAGACGCGCGCCAGGAGCGGTTCACAGCCGAGGAGAGCAACGCTCTTGTCAGGGACGTTTGGGATGGAGAAACCCACCCAAATTAACTTCGGTTAAAAAGGCGTATGATAATTTGGGTAAATGTGTAAGCTAGATGTATGCTTTTATAATAAATTGTCTATCTATCTATCTATCTATCTATCTATCTATCTATCTATCTATCGTAATAATGTATGATTTGCAAAAATGAAAACTGCTGCTTCTGTGTAGATGAGAATGCACACGCTACATTGATTATGGCCAAGCATGCGCCCTTAAAATAGCATATGAATAACATGCGCAACGCGCCACTGACTTTAAACTATTTTTTTCCTGGTTAGTGGCGCAATTGTTTTCTAAATCTGCAAAATAGCATGAAGGAACGTTTGCGCCGGAACACGCCTCCTTTTTTGCGCTGAACCGCCCAGGGAGCGCAAGTTCATTCCCTAGTTTAGCGACGTGCTTCTGTGGAGGGAAAAGCGCGCTTTGCGCAGGTGCAAAATAGGAATGATACATGCGTCAGTGTACAAAGTCAGTTGCGCTGGGTGCAAGATAGGGCCCATGATCTTTTATTTTGACGCAAACTGCATCAAGCTTTTATTTTGGCGGAAAACATGGTTTACAAACGCCTCTCGTTAGATTTCTAGTGAATTGCGGTAATCGTCAACTATGCAGATGTGGAAATAATCTGTAACTGGGTAATGGGTTCCTACACTCATGACATAGCCTAAGTGTTTTGAAAGTAGTTCTGCTTACCGCAGACTCTACACTCTCTCATCTCTCTCCTGATCCTCCTCACTATCATCATCATCACAGGAGCTGATGAAGGGCAGAAAACATATATTTTGACACATAAAGCGTCTGCTTTAAGGGCCTGGTTCTATTGTTTCACGCTATTTCTCTGCACATTCCTTGCGTTTCTTCTCCATCTCGCTGACTATTTTGACAGATACACACTGACACTGCTGCACGCTCGCTCACTCGTTTAAAGTTGTGATTGGGCCAGCCCAGTGTCAATCAAGAAAAGAACCAATGGGCCGCTGATCTGCGTGTTTCATGTGCTGGTCTGTCAGAAAAAAAAAAAACCTAACACTGACTTTTTTGGACCAATGCATTACACCGGCACAAACCCAGCGCCGCCAATTAAGCAAAACAAAACCAAACGAATGGGCCGCCGATGTACAAATTTTATGGGCCATTAAAAAAAAAATAATAATAATTATGTATATGAGTATGAGATGTATCGGCCCGAAAAGCAAGTCGGCCCACCAGGAAAATGCCCGGTATGCCCACTGGCCAGTCCAGCCATGGCCTAATATTCCTGCTGCGTCTCTATAATAACACTAATCAAACAACAGAAGACAGAGCAAATTCACTCGTTCTTCTAGGGGTGTGAACCGACACTGGTCTCACAGTTCGGTTCGATTACGATTATCATGTCATCGATTCAGTTCAATTTGATATCACGATGCACTGCATCCTCAATTTTCAATTTTACTTCAAAAGTGATGTGTGTGTGTGTGTGTGTGTGTGTATGCTCGCCTGTTCGGGAAGTCGCAGTGACAGAAACAGTGACATTCCAGTTTAAGTTTCAAGAGTTTATGCCATTAAGAAAAGGAAAATCTGTCAAATAAATTTGTTTTAAAGAAATGTTCATTTAAAAGCAGTGCTCATTAATCAGTGTATTATGTTACCATTAAAGATGCGCGCATCAACCGTCGCCGAGTCCGCTGCTGAAGGTGACGATTAGGGGTGGGCGATATAGCCTCAAAATTATATCACGATATTTCAAGAATATTTGCGATAATGATATTTATGACGATATAGAAAAAAAATGTAGACAATTTTTTTTTATTACATTTATCTCACCTAAATGTTTGCTCACTCATTGCGTTTTTACAATTGGGTAATTTTGTATTTAAGAGTTTACACAGCACAAGGAAGCTTGATTTCAGTCTTTGAATTAAATTGAAAAAAGTAGCAAAAAATATATACAAAATAATAAAAATACAAATAAAGAGAAAGGTTTTTGGGTAGGTCTAACACTATTCAGAAATACTACAGGAACTGAATAAGGTAATCAAATGTAAAATAACACTAGTCCTGAGTCCTGACTAAAGTAAATACAGGCTATTAATTCTGATTCCTTACAATGAAAGCTGTCTTTTGTTGTTTTGACGACAACATTAATGGCAGACACGTATGGCTGCCGTCACTTTTAGAGCTAGTGCCCGGATCCATTACTGTTATACTGTCTGTCACACTGTCACGCACGTTTTATGCTTATTTCAGACATAACCGACTGTTTACGAATATACTAACCATGACCGGAATTTTTACACAATTTTGTGTGTTTTTTCCCCCGTTAAAGCGATATAATCCGCGAAACAGAACTTTTGTTACTCGCGAGCAGTTTGTGAGACGGCTTTACTGTATGTAAGTTACGCACGCAGAGTAAACATCTCAGAGAGCGAGCGAGAGTACTGAATAGTTTAAAATCGCAAATGTTTAAACTGATAAGACTTACAAAGAAGTGAAAATGATAAACTTTAGTTACGATGCAAGTGACAAAACACAATTCCGTCATGTCCTGACTGCAGAACACAAGAGTGTAGTTTCGACGATTGACTTGTGCAACCCATTTAGAGAGCGAGAGAGAGAAGACGCGGCGCCGCTGAACACTCACGCGGTTGGTAAAATTGCATCTTAGAGAAAGTTTTAAAATTATTGATTTGATTTTATAATCTGTGTGGATTCATTTAGGCTACTCATACAATGTACATGCTAAAGTGAATCAATGTTTGCGGGGGAATTTCCCGCATTATAAGTGGTAGACCTGCGGGAATTATTAAAATACTATTGAAGTAGCTCCTTTTTAGGTAACGCTACTAAATCGTCACTGGAGGCTGACTTGCTGCCAGTGTTGCCAACTATTTTCAAAGGAAAGTAGCTAACGCCTCCCCTAAAAGTCGCTAAATGTCGCTAGATGACGTCATACGTCAATTAGCATATTCATGACGTCATCGCGGCGTACTTGCGTTCTGCCTGCCTAATATTTTTGCTCATTAAAATCATGCTCATATACTGTGTTTTTATATAACATACTATACTATAATATAATATAATATAGCCGAATGTCCAATAAAGCTGTTCTCATTTACTATATTTTTTTGTCAGACAATAGAACGAGTAGCTGTTGAATGACAATTCAATTTTTATATGTGTAAAATTATCTGAATTGAGAGAGTTCTGGAACTGGGTGAACTAAAGCATTGTGATGGTGAGTATTACAATTGATAAGCACAAGTAATAAAATAAAATGGTCAAACTAAATTCTTTAAATATAAAACAAAAGATAAGTGATAAGTCCGTCCGTGGAAACAACACTGCTCATTCACGTCTGTCCCGTGCGGCTGCTCCTCTCTCAGCCAATCACTGAACAGGGTAACGTTAGACGCAGAGAGAGGTGTGTGACGGCAAGGAGAACGCAAACCTCGCGCTCGCAGGACTGTGCTGGCAACATTTGGAGGTTACTGAGATTTGTCCAAAAAGTCGCTAGATTTGTCGCTAGTCGCTTTTTTGAAAAAATGTCGCTAAAGGGGTCTGAAAAGTCGCTAAAAATAGCGACAAAGGCGCTAAGTTGGCAACACTGCTGGCTGCTCTCGCGCTCAGACAGGTGTTGTTGTGCGTGCTAGGGAACGTAATGCGCCATACGTCATTGCGTCGCTATATCAGTGATATCGCGATATGACATTTTTTTATCATGTAAAAATTTAGACCGGTATTATCGTGGACGGTATGATATGGCACACCCCTAGTGACGATCATCCATTTATAATCACATGTAACAACACAGAATAATTGTAATTTGACCATCGGCTGCGGATACTTCAATCAGAGAAAATTATCGGGGCGGGCGGATGATTTATTTTTGGCTGTGGATTCGGGTGACGTCACGTTGGTGCTCATCTCTAAAGCAGTCAGACTCCGCCAGGCGCTAACAGCTCGCGGTGAAAGCGGCTAACGTGGTTTATCAAGTTTGTGGTATTACCTCCTGCATATTCTATTTGTGCTGCATATTCTATTTTTTTTTTTTTTTTTTTTTGGAATATGCAAGATGTACATAAATTGGGATCACAAACAGGGAAAACAAATAAACAAACAAACAAACAAGCAAAACAAAACCAATACAGTCAGGAACTGACAGGTGCGTGCGTTTGTGTGTGTGCGTGCGTGCATGTGTGCATGTAAAGGTAACTGGGTGGACGTGTCACAGTACATACTTTGAAGAACAAGAGATAGAGAGAAAAAAAAAGAAAAAAAAAGATATATATATATATATATATATATATATATATATAAAAATAAACATACATACATAAACATGTATAAGTCAGTATATGAAAACAAATAACAGATATTAATAAAACATACATACATAAACATGTATAAGTCAGTATATGAAAACAAATAACAGATATTAATAAAACAAATATAAAGAAATCAATCAGTGGTAAGGAGTGACTACTAAAAATACTATAACGTCTACTACTACAACTACTACTTCAACAACCACAACTACTACTACAGTCTCTACTATTATATTAACTGCAACTACTACTACAGTCTCTACTTCTACAGTAACTGCTACAACTACAACCACAACTACTACTACAGTCTCTACTTCTACAGTAACTGCTAAAACTACAACCACAACTACTACTACAGTCTCTACTTCTACAATAACTGCTACAACTACAACCACAACTACTACTACAGTCTCTACTTCTACAATAACTGCTACAACTACAACCACTACTACAGTCTCTACTTCTACAGTAACTGCTACAACTACAACCACAACTACTACTACAGTCTCTACTTCTACAGTAACTGCTACAACTACAACCACAACTACTACTACAGTCTCTACTTCTACAGTAACTGCTACAACTACAACCACAACTACTACTACAGTCTCTACTTCTACAGTAACTGCTAAAACTACAACCACAACTACTACTACAGTCTCTACTTCTACAATAACTGCTACAACTACAACCACAACTACTACTACAGTCTCTACTTCTACAATAACTGCTACAACTACAACCACTACTACAGTCTCTACTTCTACAGTAACTGCTACAACTACAACCACAACTACTACTACAGTCTCTACTTCTACAATAACTGCTACAACTACAACCACAACTACTACTACAGTCTCTACTTCTACAGTAACTGCTACAACTACAACCACAACTACTACTACAGTCTCTACTTCTACAATAACTGCTACAACTACAACCACTACTACAGTCTCTACTTCTACAGTAACTGCTACAACTACAACCACAACTACTACTACAGTCTCTACTTCTACAGTAACTGCTACAACTACAACCACAACTACTACTACAGTCTCTACTTCTACAGTAACTGCTACAACTACAACCACAACTACTACTACAGTCTCTACTTCTACAATAACTGCTACAACTACAACCACTACTACAGTCTCTACTTCTACAGTAACTGCTACAACTACAACCACAACTACTACTACAGTCTCTACTTCTACAATAACTGCTACAACTACAACCACAACTACTACTACAGTCTCTACTTCTACAATAACTGCTACAACTACAACCACAACTACTACTACAGTCTCTACTTCTACAGTAACTGCTACAACTACAACCACAACTACTACTACAGTCTCTACTTCTACAATAACTGCTACAACTACAACCACAACTACTACTACAATCTCTACTATTATATTAACTGCAACTACTACTACAGTCTCTACTTCTACAATAACTGCTACAACTACAACCACAACTACTACTACAGTCTCTACTTCTACAATAACTGCTACAACTACAACCACAACTACTACTACAATCTCTACTATTATATTAACTGCAACTACTACTACAGTCTCTACTTCTACAATAACTGCTACAACTACAACCACTACTACAGTCTCTACTTCTACAGTAACTGCTACAACTACAACCACAACTACTACTACAGTCTCTACTTCTACAATAACTGCTACAACTACAACCACAACTACTACTACAGTCTCTACTTCTACAATAACTGCTACAACTACAACCACAACTACTACTACAGTCTCTACTTCTACAATAACTGCTACAACTACAACCACAACTACTACTACAATCTCTACTTCTACAATAACTGCTACAACTACAACCACAACTACTACTACAATCTCTACTATTATATTAACTGCAACTACTACTACAGTCTCTACTTCTACAATAACTGCTACAACTACAACCACAACTACTACTACAGTCTCTACTTCTACAATAACTACTACTTCAACAACCACAACTACTACTACAGTCTCTACTTCTACAATAACTGCTACAACTACAACCACAACTACTACTAAATCTCTACTATTATATTAACTGCAACTACTACTTCAACAACCACAACTACTACTAGTCTCTACTTCTACAGTAACTGCTACAACTACAACCACAACTACTACTACAATCTCTACTATTATATTAACTGCAACTACTACTACAGTCTCTACTTCTACAATAACTGCTACAACTACAACCACAACTACTACTACAGTCTCTACTTCTACAATAACTACTACTTCAACAACCACAACTACTACTACAGTCTCTACTTCTACAATAACTGCTACAACTACAACCACAACTACTACTACAATCTCTACTATTATATTAACTGCAACTACTACTTCAACAACCACAACTACTACTAGTCTCTACTTCTACAATAACTGCTACAACTACAACCACAACTACTACTACAATCTCTACTATTATATTAACTGCAACTACTACTACAGTCTCTACTTCTACAATAACTGCTACAACTACAACCACAACTACTACTACAGTCTCTACTTCTACAATAACTGCTACAACTACAACCACAACTACTACTACAGTCTCTACTTCTACAGTAACTGCTACAACTACAACCACAATTATTACTACAATCTCTACTACTACATTAACTGCTACTACTACTACATCAGCAACTTGAATAATGACAATGGTATAAATACTTGATAGTAATGATAATAAGATAACAGAAGGACAAATCAGAACAGTAATAATAGTAATGAAAACAAAAGTATAAGTAATATTGATGATAGTAATGATATTAATGATATTAATGATAGTAATGGAGAGGTGAGGTGAGGTTAGGAAGTCAGGGAGAGGACTAATAATAATAATAATAATAATAATAATAATAATAGGAAAAGGAAAGAGCAAAAAAATAAAAATAAAAAAATAAAAAAATAAATAAGGAGTATATATATATATATATATATATATATATATATATATATATATATATATATACACATATACATACATACATACACACATATTACAATAATAATAATAATAATAATAATAATAGTAGTAGTAGTAGTAGTAGTAATAAGATTGAAAGAGGAAAATAGTAATAATTATAATATACTCATATTGATAATAATAATAAAATAACAACATTAATAATTATATGAGGAGGTGGAAGTTATATGATCAGCCTTGAAGTGCATAGTGTGTGTCAGTTGCTTTGTGATGCATTAAAAAGGTGTGACGTTCAGCATGGATCAGTCCGGTGCAATGCCAAGCTTGCCATGCCCCCGTCACCCTTACCCTCTGAATGAAGCTTTTTTTTTTTTTTTTTTTTTTCTTTCTCTCCCTCCCTCCTCCTCCTTCCCCTCCTTCTCCCTTCCCTTCCCTTCTTTTCCTTCTTTCTTCTCCTTCCTTCTCACCCACCCCTCCTATTTTTTCCTTCTTTTTTTCTTTTCCTCTTTCAATCTGTGAAAAAAAATAAAAAAAATAAAGGGTTGGGAAATAAAGCAGTACGTAAGCTCTTTCTTTTTCTTTTCTTTTTTTTTTTTTTTTTTTTTTCTTCCCTTTTTTCCCCCTTCTCCCCTTCCCCTTCCCCTTCCCCTTCCCCCTCCCTTCCCTTAGATATTTCATTTAAGTATTAGACACAGTTTCTCTCTCTTCCTAACCCCCTCTCCCCCACCCCACCTCACCTCTTGTTTAAGTACTGATGAAGGTGTTGTTGGGGAATGACTCCAGACAAAGAGGATCTTCAATAGAGATGTATTCTGTTAATAAGTTTTTCCACAATGAAATGTAAACGGTATTTCTTGATTTCCAGTTTATGAGGATAGTTTTCTTGGCGATAGTTAGGAACACCAATAGTAATTGACCATTTGAATTATTTATATCTATTGTGGATATGTCACCTAGTATGCAGATGGAGGGAGACAGTGGGATGTGACATCCCATGAAGTTGGAGAGTGAGTCGGTAACCTTTTCCCAAAATGTTTTAATTGGAGTGCAATGCCATAAGGCGTGAAGATAAGTGTCAGGAGTGTTTTGTGTGCAATGTGAACATGTCTCTGAGGTGAAGCCCATTTTAAATAATTTCTGCCCAGTTAGATGAGTTCTGTGAAGTACTTTATACTGTATGAGTTGTAAGTTAGCATTTTTAGTCATGTAGTATACGTTTTTGCAAATTTGAGTCCAAAAATCAGCATTGGGAGTAATGGATAAGTCTGATTCCCATTTGGTGGTTGGTAGAGCTAATGCGTTGTCTGATTTTGATATCATTTTGTATATTTTGGAGAGTCATTTTTTGGAGGAAGATATATTAATAAACTCAGAGATTTGAGGGGAAAGGTCTAGATTGATTGGTTGGTTAAGTAATTTTGATTTAATTGACGATTTGATTTGTAAATATTCCAAGAAGCAATTACTCCCGATGCTGTATGTCTGGGCTATATGGGAAAATGGTGCCAGGTTGTTATTATTAATAATATGCTGTAGTTGTGTGATTCCCTTATCTGCCCATGTGCGAAAGTTTAGTGGCTTCTTGTTAGCTAAAAAATCTGGGTTATTCCAAATTGGGGTGTATTTACATGGTATGAGTGGGGAATTTGTGATCTGATGGAACTTCCACCAGGCTGTCATAGTTGCTCCTATTGTTGGCATTTTAAAACAGTGATGTTTTTTGATTGTTTGACTGTGAAAAGGTAATTCTGAGATGCTAATGTCTTTGCAGATTGATTGTTCAATATCTTGCCATGTGTATTCTGAAGAGTTAGGTTGAATCCATTTGTATATGTTTTGGAGTTGATTTGCCAGAAAATAATTATAAAAATGTGGTGCCTCTAATCCACCTTGTGATTTTGGTTTCTGTAGGGTTGTTAATTTAATTCTTGGGGTCTTGTTTTTCCAGTAGAATTTTGTAATAATTGAATCTAATGATTTGAACCAGATACGAGTGGGCTGTGTTGGAATCATTGAAAATAAGTAGTTTATTTTTGGGAGTATAGACATTTTTGTTACTGATATTCTGCATATTCTATTTTGCACACAGCGCATGTCTTCTGCAGGTCGTGCTCACCAGGTTGTTCATAAAAGCCGAAATGTGCCCAGATGTCGGCTTTTAAAGTAGTTGGAGCATTTTAATCACTCGCACTCGCGTCTCGCCTCGCTCTGCCATTGAATGCTACCGCGACAAAGCACGTACGCGACAAATGACGTCAGAAAAGCGTCAGTACATTATAATCGGTTATGGTCTATTACTGAACCGATACCGAATCGTCCTCGTCTGCATCGTAGAAACGATTAATTTCGACACCCCTACGTTCTTCACTGAATAACTTTTGTAACTATATTTGTAATTAGAGCCCGGCCGATATTATCGGCCGATATTAGGCATTTTCCAAACTATCGGTATCGGCATTTATAATGGCCGATAAATAATTATTTAAAAAATAAAATAAAAGCAGCTAGGGCTGGACCCAAATATTCGAATATTCGTTCGGTGGGTTGGTATTCGATTTGAAAATTTTACATTTGAATATTCGTTTTCTTTTCTTTCTTTTTTTCACACCTGGGATCCCCCGCGAAACTGTTCTCATTCGCGCTTGAATAAGGCCGGCGACACACTGGCTGGTGGCGTGAGCGTCTCAGCTGCGTGGCATGTCCCTTTTTATTTCGGCTCCCATGTTAACAGGTTGGAGTTTGCACACTGCCTGTGTGAGACACGCGTCTAAAATGTGGCTCGAGCCACGAGGAAAAGCTAGAGCGCAGAACAGCGGAGTTTGTATGGACCAAAGTGCATGCCTGAGCTTGTGTTTTGGGTTAAGCTGCGTTGCTTTGACATTGTGGAAAACAGAATAATAGTAGAAACAAAATGAATTAGCCTTTTTACCCCTTATTATCAATCTAAATTAATCTCGTTTTTAATTTAACTTAATTTCGTTTTTCTTTATTTAAATTTTGTTTTTTCTTTATTTAAATTTCGTTTTCCTTTATTTAAATTTCGTTTCTCTTTATTTAAATCTACCCTTTACTGTGTCAGTAATTTGTTAGTCAGAAAAATATTAAACTACCTTAAAAGTATTGCTTAATTTAACAGACGTGTGCGTTTTATATCACTGCAGTGTCCGTTCTCGGAGCATAATGGATAAGTTGGCATTGCTTTATTTCGTTTTCAAATACATTTAAGAGAAAAGACTTGTCAAGAAGCTTATTTTATTAATAATTTCATTTATATAACTTTTGGTTCATCTTTGTTTTTATTATTCGGGCAACAAGTTTGTTTTTGGACATTTGTTTTCTTTTTAAATTGATGTTGGTCATTTGATTGACTGTTTAAAACACAATAGATATCATCAATGCACTTTTTGGATAAAACTGCGGTGTATTTTGGCCATGATCAAAGCATATCACTTTAATTCAGTGTAAGCGGCGCAGCAAAAATAGACTCGGCGCCGAAACCCCCGCTGCACTGCTGTTCACGCGACGCTCCAGCTGGACGCTCACGCGCTGCTCCTGCTCCCGGTGTGAATGCACTCATTGATTAACATGGACGCCGGAAAAAATACGCGCTGCTCACGCGCCAGCCCTGCCCGCGTGAGGTGCACCGCTTCCCGCTCGCGCTGTTCTGTAGTTTAATAAAAGTTTATTAATTCTGAACGTGTGGCGTCTCGCGTGTCCATCTATAGGCTATTGCACCAAATGCGACACTGCACTCCCTTGTGAAGTCGATTGGATGAACGGTTCTCGAAATAATCAAAATGCAAACGGACATTTGACAGACGCTTTTATCAAAAGCGACTTACATTGCATTTCAAGGTACACATTTACAATCTTATCAGTTCTTGCTTTGAACCCATGACCACACACACACACGGAATGACCTTTGTCTTGTTTAATAATAATACAAATGATGATGATAATAATCATCATCATTGATTTTTTTGTTTGTTTTTTTTTGTTCAAAGGTTGTTTTCATATCTTAAGTTTGTATTTTTATATATTATATTTATCAGAACTGTTCATGTTTTGTTACGCGTTTCTGGATTTTTTAAAAATATATATATCGGCCGATATATCGGAATATCGGATTTTTAAATCACCAAATATTTGTATCGGTATCGGCCTTAAAAATCCTTTATCGGTCGGGCTCTATTTGTAATGTATATTTTAATTATAAAGTGCAGTGCTATTTTACACTTGATTACAGTTTCTGAACCTGCAAATCTTAAAACACTGTTTATTTCAATCGTATCTTTGTTCAGTTGTTTCTATTTGTTGCGATTGCTTACTTTTTATTTGTTCTATTTTAATAACTGAGTGTTTACTTGTCTTTAATAATGCTTGAAGTTTATATTAGTTAGGCTAGTTGTTTCTCTATAATATTTTTAAACCACAGGCAAACGCTCCTTGTGTAAGTGTTCTTCAGCCTGATGATTTTGCTCATTATATTCAGATACAATTAAATGTTTTGCAAGAAGACTAAATGTGAATGATATCTAAGTTGTTGTTGTTGTTTATCTTAATTTAGGAATTAATAAGAATAATCAAAATCAGAATCGTCAAAATTCAGACGATACCCGACCCTAGCTAGATCTGAGGCTGAACTCTCTATATCAACACCACAGCTAACTAGCCTAGCGCGCGCGTCACAGCTTTGTGGATTTGAGTTTAAAAGTGCAGCATGGGGTTTAGACTTTATTTTGACAACACTTCATCAACTCATGACTGAACAGAGCCGCTGTTCTCCTCTACAAAACATCCATTCAGAGACGAGCAAACAAACATCTCAGCAGAAAACAACACGCTGTAATTTCATTCATTCACTCTTTAAAACGCTTACGTTGAGCTCGACTGATACTTCAGCTTTAACCATTATAATCAACCCAGCTGATCTAAACATAACGCTGTGATCGACATTTCACTGTAATCGTGAGTCGTAACAGATTTAGTTTCACTGTGTGCATATCTGCAGTTTGGGGCATTTTTGCCTCAAGACCCACTTAATCTCAGAAACACTGTGTGTGTGTGTGTGTGTGTGTGTGTGTGTGTGTGTGTGTCTTGTACTGTTTGCCCTGAATATGTTACACTGTCTGTCCCTGTTGTTAAATGCCTGTATAATCAATGGGATGTTTAATTAGATTACTTCTTTTATTGAATGACAATAAAGCTCAACTTGAATTTAATAGAGAGAGAGATGGAGAAAACATTTGTAAAATGTATAAACATGCGTCGTTTGCTACTGAAATAACTGATTAAAAGAATTTACTGAATTGAATTAATTTGGTGATTAAACAATCTTCTCTCGTTAAAGGGGACCTATTATGCAAAATTCACTTTTATACGGTGTTTGAACACAGATGTGTGTCCACAGTGTGTGTGAACAACCAGATTATAATGGTAAAAATCCACTCACTCCTTTTTTTATAATCCCCATAAATAATAAACCCCAGTTTTCCCCCAGAAGCCCCGCCACGACTGCGGATGATCTGTCCTGCAAACCTGAACAAAATCGTTAAAGTGTTATACAGCGCAGATTATTTTACGCCGGACTGCTTCACAAACGAGGGTCAGTTCAACGCTAGATCTGCACAAAAGTTGTTTCTGAAAGATTTTTAGATTAGCATGACGGTACATGCTAGTCAATAAATCGATCCACTAACTTCTTCCTGAGTCTCTCCATCATTAGCCGCATTTCCATTACCTTTCAAATTGCGCAAATTGAAATTGCGAATTGAAAATACGCCCAATGGAAACACATCAATTATGCAAAAACTCCCATAAAACACACAAAAAAAAATGTTTTTTACACTCACATGAGGGGTTTTTCAGGGAATTCGAAAAAGGAATATTTCTCAAAACTGCAATGGAAACAGTTTTTGCACATTTACAGCCCCCTGCCGTAGATGACGAGGTGTGTTTGGGCAGAAGACGAGACAGAGTTCTTCATTAAACTCATAAAAGACGAAATAATTACGGGAATACTGGACTCTAAACCACTAAGAAACGCCACAATCAAGATCTTGAAGCAGATTTGAGGGAGAAACACCCAGAAACTCCTCATATGAGCCGCTCTCAGTATAACGGCCTTTCCTTGCCATTAATGCTTGGAAAACACACACACATCTCCTTCCATTAAATATAATGCCTAGAGCGGTGGCTGAGATATATGTAAACCTACTAACATCCGTTGCCATGATTATTGAAATGACTTATCGCGAGAGGAAAAGATTACGTTTCAGTCGAATAACATCGGTTAATGGAAACGTCGTCATTTCGCAATAGTTTTTTTATCGGAATTTAGAAAATATTGCAAAATATTTGCGCAAATCTGTAATGGAAACACAGCTAGTGTCTGACTCCGGTTATGAACATGTTAAGGCTGAACAACACGTGAGATTCTCCAATTTTGTTGTTGCTGGAGTATCCGAAACACGAACTGTAAAGGCTCCGCCCTCTTCTGTAAAGGGGGCGGGGAGCAGCAGCTTATTTGCATTTAAAGGAACACACACACAAAAACTGTGTGTTTTTGCTCACACCCAAAAAGGGGCAAATTTGACAAGCTCTAATAAATGATCTGGGGGGAATATTGAGCTGAAATTTCACAGACACATTCTGGGGACACCATAGAGTTATATCACATCTTGTGAAAAGGGGCATAATATGTCACTTTTAAATTGTGTATAATATGTGTCTGCGCGCACAATCATAATAATCATAATAGGAATATGTACAGTAAAAACAGAGACTGGATAGTCATGTGTCATAATATTGGAAAGGTTTCAACTAATTCATTCACAAGGAAAATTAGTATTTGTGTGTAAAAACCATCAGACGGGCTGTGTTTAACCAGATTAGCATCTCATGTTTTATTTTAACATCTCTCAACTAGGCTTGATGCGATGGTCTGTGTTACTGGTTTTACTCAGTGTTCAGGCGCAACACCGGCTACATCACCTGCCCACCGCGGCACCGCCCACACCATCGTTTAGATTTTTTATAGCAATAAATATAATTTAATTCAGTTAGAGAACAGACACTACATTAAAAAACTGAACATATCTGCTGAATTCAACGTGAGCCGGAGTCAGATCTCATTCATCACAGGAGCGAGGAGCTGACTGACAAGACGATGGCGGAAGATTCGGCTTCAGAGCTAAATGTAAAAGCGCCTATTTGGAAATATTTTGGAATTAAACTCAATGCTAATAGGGAACCTGCAAAGAATTAGATGTTTTTCAAGTTGTGTTTTTCACTAAGAATAATAATAAATCCACCAATCAAGCAATTGTCGCCCCCAAATTGGCACTAATTCGGGGCATTCATCATCGATTAACCGGTGGGAAAGTTTCCTCACCGTCACATCCCTACTTTCAAGTGTGTTACGTTGTTTTATGGCTCATTTTAATCATGATCATCTGTGGTAAATTGCAAATTATAATTCGGTTTATGTGTCAAGTAGAATAAAGTGATAAAATAAGCCATATCTTTACTTACAGCAATGATAGCAATTAAAACAAGCCCAAAATCGATGTTAAAATAATCCTCACAGAGTGGCACGACAGACACACACACACACACTGCATGAGTTTATGATCGCCTGACAAGGAGAAACACAGCAATTAATCAGAGAATCTCTGGTGCACATAAATACCAATATACTAATAATCTATCATGGTCCACCTCTATTAAGAATACTTTAATGAATTGTTAGTAATGTTTCCAGTGAGGGCGAACACACTCAGCAGTTTGTGGGTTAAAGCCTTCTCAGCGGATGTGATCAACAGAACAGAACGAAGAGCGAAGGCTTCAGTGAGCCGCGGGCCGCAGGAACAGCACTGAAGGGCACGGGAAACAGCCATGCAAATCACACACTCTCTACATGCTTCGACTTGTCGGGTTTCCACAACACACTGCAGCAGGAAACGCTCGGAGCAGGATCAGGTTCATCACCAGGAAATTAAAGCTGAGCAACTGTTTGAAAATCTGGAATCTGAGGGTGCAAAACAATCTAAATATTGAGAAAATCTCCTTTAAAGTTGTCCAAAAAAACAGTTTTGATATATTTAAGGTAGGAAATGTACAAAATATCTTCATGGAACATGATCTTTACTTTTACTCCCATCTCTCACTGAAAACAACAGAACGATCACCATCTCATGATAATCCAGCACTCCTCGCTCTAGTGATCTGACACGTGTGAATGATGCCGTCCTCGACTGGAGCTCGTCATTAACCTCTCTATGACTGATCGGGAGATTTCACAAGAGCCCTGAAGCCGGAATCACACAAGAGTTACAATCATGAATCACACTCAGAGAACTGTCAATGTGCCTCTGAAGAAGCGTTTCATTCACACACACACGTGTCTCAGCACAACGGTTGGTTCAGTGTTGTTTGGAGACTCCTCATTCTGCACTGAGGTGGTTTAATATGAACCATACACTTGTTCCTGACACTGGCATCTTGCTGGGAAACCAGACGAGTCAAAGCGATCATTTTTTTATTCTTCCATTTGTCCTGTTGAAGGATGTCAGAAACTGAATGCACATCAATATACCGTATATACCCGACTATAAGACGAGGTTTTTGTCCTAAAAATAGGCTGAAAAATGGGGGGTCGTCTTATATTCGCAATATAGACAAAATCACGGGGGGAAAGGGAGAAAGAACAACGGAATTAATATGAAATAGTGACTGAAACGCGACCCATTAAGACAAAACCAGCTCTCCCTTCCAAGATGTTAATCTGCACAAAGATCCTGATAATCGAGCCGTTAACTGAATTAAAACGCTGCTCCTCTCTGCCGCGCGAGACGCAGAGCGAGCGAGCGAGAGAAAGGTGCGCGCGCGAGACGCAGAGCGAGAGAAAGAGAGAGAGAGACGCAGAGCGAGAGAGAGAGAGGTGTGCGCGCGAGACTCAGAGCGAGAGAGAGAGAGAGAGAGAGACGCAGAGAGAGAGAGAGAAAGGTGCGCGCGCGTGCTGGACGAGAGAGAATGAATTATCACAGCAATTTTCAAATAAAATTATTTTCTGTTGAAAACCAGATTTTTTCCACAAAAATCTCTTTTTGTCCCAAAAATAAGTGTGGAAAATGGGGGGGTCGTCTTATATTCAGGGTCGTCTTATAGTCGGGTATATACGGTATACTGTATCATTATGGGCTCATTTATAACAGCCAGTGTACGCACTGCTCAGGTATGTAGTTTTGCTTTAGTCTCATCACAGCCGAAAGACACATCACATTGCACATTCATGCTTTTAGCGGAGATAAGTGGGAAAAAACGATCCAGCAATGCATCGCGATTCTTTCTTGAACGATTCTGAATCGTGTTTGATTGCACTAAAAACCCTTGAGCGAGTATCTGGAGCATCCGGTGTTTCCCACACCGGATTTGGGCCCCATCAACCCTCTGGTGACTTCGGCCCAATAAAATTTATTTTACGTTTTGTTTGTTTTTTGATTTTTTATTTCTTCATTGGAATGGTACGAAACTTGGTAAAGGTTTTGGCACTTGCTGTGTGAACACACACACACACACACACACACACAAAAATAATGGACATGATTCGAAAAGGTTAAATAGTCCTGAAAAGAATAGTTACACTTGTGCTCCTCGCCGTCAAAAATGAGCGCATTGGAAATGAATGGGAGACGAGTTTCCTCTAGTGGAAGCGTTTGGTACTGCAGCCAGACTAAATCCGAAAGCTCATTTCTGGCGATATCAGGCTCAAATTTGGAACAACTTGTTTAGATTTATGGCTTTTCTTGCAGTTTTAGAGTAAAACGTGATTTTGAAAATATATATTTTATCTAAAAAATTTAAATAGTATTTTTGTGCATTTTTCATAACAATACACGTAAAATTCTGTTCCTTTTTTTAAGTTCACTTTTTACAACTTTTTTCACTTCAGTAATAATCTACCAAGTGTCGTCTCTGAAAAGAGATCAAACTTCAGTCTGTTGCTCTAAAGCAGGGGTTCTCAACCTTTTGCAAGCTGGGCCCCCCAAAAGCTAGTTCATTGCAGTTGGGGCCCCAGTGACCCACCCGCCAAGTTATGCTTTATTATTGTTATTATTACTAGGCCTAATAGTAGGCATCATCTGCATTTTTTACAGAAGCTTGCAGGTAGGTGATGTTAATATGAGACCTGAGCGTGCTTTGCCTTGCAAATATCCTCAATTCTTGGCTCAATGTTTGATAAACATAGCCTCAACGATTGCGGTATTTCATTTTGAGTGTAGTCATTTTTGAGAATCCTGCCTCACACAAATATGTCGACGCGAAAGGAAGGAGAATCTTCAAGGCGACGTCACAGACACCAGTAAAAGTCGCTGGATTTGTAGCTTTTGACAAAAGTCGCCAGGAGGATGATTTGTTTGTGTTATAATCAGTGCTTGAAGTGGGGGGGGAAAAGGTGGCGGTACTCTCTTTGCATTGGCAAATCATGACATTTTTACAGTGAAAAACAAAACTTGGAGATATTGCTGTTACAACAATTAATTGTTATTTATTTATTAACAACATAAATAAAACATGTTTGTGTGTGCGTGGCTGCGTGCGTGCGTGTGAGCATTTCACAAAAACTAAAGGAAAGCTTTAACTGTAGCCTATATTCTGACTAGATTATTAGTTTTTTATATATAAAACTAAATACGACCTCACGTTTTATACGTTTGCAGCCTCTGAAACTTCCGTCCGTCATAAAAATTAATTCGGATGGTTTGATTTTCTGCATTTTTCGCATCCGTAGCAAATATTTTGAGGGGTGTTTTTGACAACTGAGAGCCACCAAATGACGAATATGAAAAAACGAATACGACAGTTTCGGACTCAGTCAGGGTGCAAGGACCTTAAACTTTTGAGGCTTGCGCAGCTTCTCGAGGAGAAATCAAACAAATGAGCGCCGTTTTCTAAAGTCTATGAGCGCAGCACACACAAATAAACTAAACTGACATACTGCAGTTAAATTTCAAAATGTGGTGTTTTTATATTTATAACATTTGAATACAGTTCAGCAACATACATCACACGACCTGACGACCAAGAGAGCTGACTATTGACCATCACTTAATTTACCATCACGATTGAAAATGTGACACTGATTTCATATGACAGTTCAACAAACAAGTTAATAATATTAAGTCACTTACATTTTAGACGAAATAATGACGGTTTTGGTCTATTTTAGCAGCGAAAATAGATCCGATGAATCCAAACAAAGATCACAGCATAGTGCATCTCAATCGTGTTTTGAATGATTCAGTGTTTTGAACGAATCGGTTGAGTCAAAGATTCAATGACCCATTCACAAACATCTCTCATTCTTGATGAATCGGCCGTTTGAACGAATCGTTTGAATGAATGACTCAATGACTCGCTTAATAAAACCGCTTATCACCTGCATTTGCGCTCAGTATCGACAAACCAATCAAATTTGTTCAAAACTTTTTTTTTAAATCAGTCCAAACACATTTTAATTTTTATTCAGGAGTTATGTATATACAAAACTATAACTTTTTATGACAGTAGTTTAGTGATAGAAAAAAATGTGATTTTTTTTTTTCAGTTTTTTTTCTTCCCATCCTGTAGCCTACTCGCGCCCCCCCCCCCCGGGAGAGTGTCGGCGCCCCCCCGGTTGAGAACCACTGCTCTAAAGCATTCAAGACTTACGACAGTTTAAGTTGGAAATGTAATTTTTAGGTCTATGCTCAAAAAGTGAATAAATGGATTATAAATACAGCGTAAATATAATTTAGTATAAAACAATCCCCTAAAAATACAAAATATTACATAAAAACATTATCAAACGAAAATATAGTACATTCATTTCATTGACCAAAAAAAAAAAAAAATCGGTCATTTTTGACCGACACGCGAAGAGCACCAGATTGTATAAATATTGAAAGTTTTGTTCAACAGCAGTTTTCCAACATTTTAACTGTCAAGAACTGCTGTATATTATTGCAAGTTAACAACTACCTTACTAACTATTAACACTGTCAAGAATGTCTGCATTTCACTGGTGATGAAACTGGAACTGGTGAATGGTTCACTGCACGAGGGATCAATAAAGGCAGATGCCCACATTCCCAGCATTCCTCCAGATCAAAACACTGCAAAACTAACATTTCAGGTTTGACCTCATTCAAGTCCGTCTTGTCCTTTACCAGCACAGCTGATGGACATTCCTGAGCTAGTGAGGCATTGTAGTTCAACATAGTGTCATTTCACAGGCCTCGATCACGTCGTCTGTGCTAGCGAGCCGCACGCTGCGATACAAGACGTTCAGTCGCGGTTCAGGACAGACTTCCACTCGCCTGGCCAGTGTTGCATCGTCACTGAAGTTTATCATGTGCACAACTTGTCAATTTAAACATTCAAGAGATTTAAAGCATTCATTTCTGAGAGACTCTGAGAGCGCACACACATAAAGCCGTCTCTCAAACAGCTCATGGATGCCAAACTGAGTGCTTTCACAGATTATTGAGCTTAAACGGTCAGAAACGCACAATATTACGTCAAAAAGCCGGTCTTGATGAGTATTCACATCAACACAGCCGGTGAGGTCTCGAGAGAACAGAAACAGCTGAGGAAGAAAACACGTGTGTATCAGTGTATTGGATCTGTGCATTCGCTCTTAAAGTGACAGTGGCCTAATATTCCTGATGCCGTCTGTCATTAATGTTAATCACACAACAAAAGATAGCGAGAATAATTCATCTGGATTTAATTTATACAATGAAAAATTCGATTTATTCAATTTCTGTAGTAATCATGTACCTGAAGACTGTTAGACCGGAAAACCTCAAAGCATTCTTTATTTTATAGGCTATTTATTTGTATTTTTTGCTGGTAATTTGTTTATTTGTTGTTTGTTTATTTTGTAAATTCAATTTAAGGTTGAAATCAAGCTTCCTTGTGCGGTGTGTAAACTCATGCACAACAGAACCACCTCACTGTAAAAACACGAACACATAGAGTGAGCAAACATTTAGGCGAGACAAGGACATCAGCAAGATCCCACCGACACCAGGGGCAGAAATGAACTTTTCCAGTCAGGGGCAATAATAGCCCACTGGCTGCCCCCTTTCAGCTTATTTATTTATTCTTTCAATTGAAATGTTGGCCATTAGAATAAGGAATAATGCAAATATTAAGGGATTGGAAGTGAATGGGTTAGAATCAAAGTCTTCCTTTTATGCAGATGATGCCTCATTTTACATAAAACCGGATGTTGTGTCGTTAGACTCACTAATTACAGAATTGGATTCCTTTGCTTTACTTTCGGGTTTAAAACCAAATTACGATAAATGCTCTATTCTTAGAATTGGATCTTTAAAAAGATCAAATCAATTTTCCTCTATTGTGCCTATTCAATGCTCAGAAGGCCCTGTTAATCTTCTAGGTATACATACCAGTAGATAAAGAACTTCTTGTAAAGATTAATTTTGAGAAAAAACTCCAAAAAATTAATAAAATTCTTCAGGCTTGGAGAGGCAAATATCTTTCTATATTTGGAAAAGTAACTGTAATTAATTCATTGATACTTTCACAATTTACATACTTACTGCAAGCCTTACCTTCACCTGATACACTGTTCATGAAAACATATGAAAGGGTTATTTTTAATTTTATTTGGAATGGTAAAACTGACAAAATAAAACGTACATATGTGTATAATACACGTGAAAATGGAGGTTTAGGATTGAAGAGCCTTGCAACACTTGATATGGCTTTAAAAGGTGCTTGGATCCAAAGATTATACAATAACCAACACTGGTTTTCATTAAATTATTCATAGCTCAATGTGGTGCATCATCAATAGCCAAACTTGATCCTTTTTTTCAACTAGATCAAGAATCAAGAGTAACTTTGAATAATTTTTTCCCTTTTTTCAGAAATTGTTTGTCTATGTGGTTTTGCTTTCAGTTTTCTACACCAGATAACATATTAGAGATTAAACAGCAGATATTGTGGCTAAACTCAAATATTTGCATAGATAAAAAACCTGTATACTGGCAGTCATTTTTAGATAATAATGTACTTTTTGTAAATGACTTACTGAATGATAAAGGAGATTTTCTTAGCTATGAATCCTTTACTTCAATATATGGAGACTTTTGTTCAAAATTACAGTATCTGCAGTTGATAACAGCAATTTCCCCAGCTTGGAAAACAATATTAATTGACTCAAATACACACCTAGGCGTTTGCCGTCCGGCAATAAAAAACTATAAATGGTTGGGACATAGAAAAGTTAATTTTGATATGTACACTTTCTTTGTATCATTTAAAAATACAGCAATTTCTCCATATTATTTTCATGATTACTGGAAGAGTATGTTTGATACTCCGCTTCCTTGGTTAAATATTTTTAAGAATTTGTACAAATCATCTTGTTCAACATATTTATGGGCCTTTCAAGTTAAAATTTTCTACAAGATTCTACCAACAAAGAAAATGTTAAAAATCTGGAGAATAACTGAGGATAATAATTGCAGATATTGTGGAGAGGAAGAGGAAGACATTTTACATTTGTTCTGGTATTGTCCAGATGTAGCTCGTTTTTGGCACAAGGTGGCAGCTTGGTTATATGAGCAAGGACTTATCTTACTAATGTCACCAATATATATAATTTGGGGTGTGCATGAAGAAGAAAACATGTTGTTAAATACCATTGTGCTTCTTGGTAAATATTTTATTTTCAAAAGAGAGAAACATATTAAATTAGAATTATTTGTTATGTTCCTAAAGCATTATTATTTATTGACTAAGAATATGATAAAAGATAAAAGCAGGTCACAATCAGATAGTTGGCAAAAATTTGCATTTACAAAAAAATGGGATAAAGAACAATAAAGACTTATTTTTATTATGCTTTTTGATCTTTTCTGTTTCTGGTTGTCATAGAGTTAATTTTCAGTGTAAATGTGAAAATGGCTGACATATTAAGGATGTATGTATCTTTTTTTGCTGTTGTTGTTGTTGTTTTTTTGTTTTGTTTTTTTCTGTTTTAGTTTGTTATTGTATTGTTTTCTGTATTACCTTTGTTGACGTGTCTTTTTTCTGTTGTATATTGTTATTTTTTCAAATAATAATAAAAAAATAATAATAATAATAGCCCACTGGAACTGATCCGCAAATACTAGAGATGCACCGATTACAGTTTTCTAGGCCGATTCCGATTTCCAATTTTTCATTGAGTTTGACCAGCCGATACAGATTTTAACAGATTCCGATTTCATTTTTTCTAACCACTTTACAGCACACACAAATATTTATTTTCTATCTTTTCTTTAAAGGTGCATTGCGCAACATTTCATGTTAAAAATACCCGTTTTTCTAACCCATACATGCTTAAACAATTGCCTGATGGGCTGAATGAGTCCTTCTCTGATCACTGCGATTGCCTCTATAATCCTGTACAGTAAAATAAATACGAGGGATTCGGGACGGAATTTGAGACTGGGCGTGACGTCATGCGCGTTCACGCTCACCTGGTAATGTCTGGCAGGTTTGTGTATTCGCCGCGACGCCGCCATTCTCCGTATCAGCGAAGACAACTCGAGCGACAAAACTTTAGTCAACTTTCGACAAAAGTAAAAGATGGATTCAAAGAGACCGGCTTGTAGTTCATTCCAAACCCCAACGCAAACTCCACGCAAGACAAAGAAAAGAAAACTTTTGTCTAGTGCCACAGGCGTCGGAATAAGACGAGAGTCAACATCGGGAAGGCTTTCGTCTGCACACACTAGGAAGCGCCCGCGCCCGCGCCCTCAGATCACTTGGACGTGGCTGTGTACAAAAGGTAAAAACTATATAAATCGTTGGAATCTCCGCCCGGTCTGCTCTAGGGCTCAAACAGGAACGTTAAGATATAGCCCAGTCTCTAATGTCTGATACGGCAAATCTATGACAACAAATGATGTAATAATCTATGAATATTACCTTGAGACATTTGAGTGTACTTTGTTGACCAACTGTGTATGATTATTATTTTGAGCTTTTACAAAGTAATAAAGTAATAACTTATATAACTTATGAACTAATATTGTTCATGAACGTGTTTCCATAATAATACAATCATAAGTGGATACAGTAAACACATAAAACAGTTCAACATGGAGATAGATGGAAACAAAAACCGAAGTTTTCTACTACCCCCGTTTTCCCCTCACACATAAGTGTGTAATTTACTCAAATGCCTTTCCTTTCACATATTTAAAATGACTTGCAGATTTATAACTTTATTACCTCTGAAGACATTATGACTGTAAACAAAAGATTTGTGCGGCTGATGCTCCTTTGGTTATGAACAGCTCGTGCAAGCGTGCGTGTGCGTGTGGTCCATGAGCGTGCACACCTCTGGTTGCAGTTTCGCTTGTCGCCAGAGGGGGCATAGTTCTGCAAAAACTCAGAGACTTGCGCAATGCACCTTTAATAGAACATTTTGCATAGAACATAGAAATTTTTTTGAACAGATAATTGCTATAAAATGGAACTATATAAATTACTCCTGGTGTGGGAAATTAAAAGTTAATTAAAATTAAACTAAAAGAAAGCTTATACTGTATATTCTGACTAGTTTACTCGTTTTTAAAAAAAATATATAAAACACCATATAGTACTTTTACCCAAACTGAATAATAAAAACAAGTTTAAATGGGTAAATTTTCTATAAATATTATTTTCTGACATAGCCTACTCCAGTTCTTGTTAAAACACACTAGACATGCAAATTCTGTGCATTTTGGGCACTTTTTGTGTGAAATAATACTTATTTTGTCCATCAAAAGTGTGCTTTCACTTTAATTGAGCGTGAGCTCACACGACGCTCCTGCTCGCGGTGTGAATGCACTTATTGATTAACATGCACGGCGAAAAAAATACGCGCTGCTCATGCGCCACTCACGCTTGCGGTGTGAAACGGCCGTAATTCACGAGGTTTCCTATTGCGCTCCGTGTGCACGTGTTGCGCGATGTTAATCATGCGGCGCCCGAGTGCATTTGACCGGCATAAAATCGGCATATGTCAGACTAACCGGCCGGTCATGGCCGATCACGTGAAAATTGGCCAATTCCGGTCACCAATCTAACCAGTTCCTTTAATTAGTCACTATAGATCAGTGGTTCTCAGACTTTTTACACCAAGTACCATCATAATGACCAATATTCAGATACAGTAGCGTAGTAGGCCTAGCTCTTCAGCTACAGCTAACACAGCTCAAAACCAGGCCGTTTTATTCCTAATAAGAGTATTTATTAAAGGTCCCGTTCTTCGTGATCCCATGTTTCAAACTTTAGTTAGTGTGTAATGTTGCTGTTAGAGCATAAATAATATCTGTAAAATTATAAAGCTCAAAGTTCAATGCCAAGCGAGATATTGTATTTAACAGAAGTCGCCTACATCGAACGGCCCGTTTGGACTACATCCCTCTACTTCCTTCTTTAATGACGTCAGTAGAACAGTTTTGTGACTAACCTCCGCCCACAGGAATGCTCCCTTCAACTCTACCGAAATTCGTTTATGTACTTGCGCACTTCTTATAACTTACTGTGTTTACTCAGCTCTTACGGTGATTTTCTGAAGTAAAACTGACGCTTCATCTTTTGTGTGATGTACAATAAACTTTATTAAACTCATCAGTATATGTTTGATCATCATTCGGACCTGATCCGAAACAGCAGACTTGTAGGCTATTAATAATGGATACATACAAGCAGATGACAAATACGTTATAATAACCGTAATTAAACTACTAAACTATACCTGTTCCATCTCTATACAGCACTCTGACTCTGTAGGCATTATTGTCCGACTCGAAATGAACACCGTTACTGAGAGTTTCTGATATTATCATCATTCCGTGAGATGAAATTGTCCTGAGAGACTGAGCGCGAGCTCATGAAGCTCCGCCCCCTGGGTCGTCCAGCAGCAGCTCATTTGCATTTAAAGGGCACACACTAAAACAGCGCGTTTTTCTGAGCCCCAAAAAATGACAATTTAAACATGCTGTAAAAAATGATCTGTTGGGTATTTTGAGCTGAAACTTCACATACACACTCTGGGGACATCAGAGACTTATTTTACATCTTGTGAAAAGGGGCATAATACGGGACCTTTAATGTCACTTTAACACTTTAAACACTGTGAATACACAGTTTGAACATTAACACTGCATTGTGCTGCTTACATACAGGTAAATAAAAAACTTAATTAATGATTGCATTAAAATGTACTGTAGCTAAAAGTGGTTTCATGCATTCATTGCTAAGATTGCCACACACACACACACACACACACACACACACACACACTGCAGCTCCTCATCTCTCCCACTCCAAATAAACCCATATTTGATGTATCTAGTAATAACTTCTTCTAATGAATCTGTTTGAGATTGAATTAATGCGAGATGTTTTGCTATAAATCACAGACTGGCATCTGAGGACTATTTCTCATTTTTCTCAGTTATTTTGCTTTATTTCCAGATTCAATCATAGACTCGTTCTCACACACTAGAGCTCGTTCACACACGCACTCTTCAGAAACTACACTTTAAATCTCTTGACGAACTAAAAGACGTAAATAATAAATTACGAGAAACACATTTTACAAGAAATACATTTTAACCACTTCCCCAATCAGGCCAGTAGAAATTACCCTTAGCATTGAGTCCTGATGAAGACTCATGAATCACAGCGGTATTTATTGAATATTTGTTAGTTACTCTATTGAAGGGCTGAAGCGTCAGATTTAATTCTTTACATCCGGTCAGATCATCACATTCAGTGCAGCAACGGTCCTGAAACTGAGCATGTTCATTCATCACTGACAATTAGTAAATGAAGAAACTTAATTAATGATTGCATTAAAATGTACTGTAGCTAAAAGTGGTTTCATGCATTCATTGCTAAGATTGCCACACACACACACACACACACACACTGCAGCTCTTCTTCTCTCCCACTCCAAATAAATCCAAATTTGATGTAGTTTGGGTCATAAACAGATTCATTAGAAGTAGTTATTACTAATTGAGATCAAATTAATGCGAGATGTTTTGCTATAAATCACAGACTGGCATCTGAGGACTATTTCTCATTTTTCTCAGTTATTTTGCTTTATTTCCAGATTCAATCATAGACTCGTTCTCACACACTAGAGCTCGTTCACACACGCGCACTCTTCAGAAACTACGCTTTAAATCTCTTGACGAACTAAAAGACGTAAATGACATTTGCATGTATTGTAAATTAAATTATTCTTTGCCCCCTTCGCTTGAATTTTTGTTCATTTTGGTGGTATTTTTGCCCCAAATCCTGTTCATTTCCGACCCTGACTGACACTGTTCTATTACTTTTACATATTTTACATAATATTTAGGCTATATAAAGAGTTTAAAATAGTTTAAATAATATTTAACATTGTCTGCTGAAGCGTTAACTTTCTCATATTACTGATTGGATGTAATCAGGACCGGACTGCAGTCAGAAATGGTCTTTGTTTTTTTTTTATGTTTTTTTTATGCATATTTAAGAAAATACATTTGTTTGATAAGCATTGCTTGTGGACTGTCGTGGACTCTTTTAACAGACATTCGTGTAGTTTCACTGGTCTGAAGCAGTGCTTGATCTGCTCGCCGCGCCCTCTGGTGGATTTAGGAGACAAACCAGTACCTTTTAACTGAAATCTGAATATTAGAAATATTTAAGTGAAAAATTATAATGCAGTTTTTCCTCCTTATCGCAGCCCTTGAGCTTTAAACATGGTCAATATGACAAATGTCTGTTAGCCCATAGAGTCACATGTGTTTTTCTGGCAGGACAAGAAATACATTTTAACCACTTCCCCAATCAGGCCAGTAGAAATAACCCTTAGCATTGAGTTCTGATGAAGACTCATGATTCACAGCGGTATTTATTGAATATTTGTTAGTTACTCTATTGAAGGGCTGAAGCGTTAGTGTAAGAAACGTCAGATTTAATTCTTTACATCCAGTCAGATCATCACATTCAGTGCAGCAACGGTCCTGAAACTGAGCATGGGATTGTGTTAATTCATCACTGACAATTAGTAAATGAACAAACTTTCCTGAATTCTCATCAGTTTACTGGGTTGCAGGAGTAGTTAAAGGGATAGTTCACCCAGAACTGAAAATTCTGCCATCATTTACTCACCCTCAGGTTGTTTCAAACCTGTATACATTTCTTTGTCCTGTTGAACATAAATGAAGATATTTTGAAGAATATGGGAAATTGAATAGTTCTGACTCTGAGGCACGTAGTTTTTTTTTTTTTTAAATAAAATAAGTAATTGCAACCTTTGATCTCGCAATTATGACTTTTTATCTCCGAATTTGTGAGATATAAAGTCGCAATTGTGTGTTATAAAGTCAGAATTTGTGAGATATAAAGTCGCAATTGTGTGTTATAATGTCAGAATTTGTGAGATATAAAGTCGCAATTGTGTGTTATAATGTCAGAATTTGTGAGATATAAAGTCGCAATTGTGTGTTAAGTCAGAATTGTGGGATATAAAGTCAGAATTTGTGAGATATAAAGTCAGAATTGTGAGATATAAGGTTGAATTAGCGAGAAAAAGAGTCAGAATTGCGAGTTTATATCTCACAATTATAACACGCAATTCTGACTTTATTTCGCGCAATTGTGAGATAAGTCGCAATTATCTTTTAAAATGTTTTATTCTGTGGCGGAAACAAGCTTCCATACAATGGTTCCACAAAGAGGCCTGGTTACAAATTTTTTTCAAAATGTCTTCCTGAAAAAATATATACAGGCTTGGAACAACCTGAGGGTGAGTAAATGATGAAATTGTAAATGAAATTTTTTATTTATTTTTTGGGTGCACTGTCCCTTTAAGAGACCCGTGAGGCTGAGCCAGTAAAGTAGAAGTGTGTAATGAACATTCCTACAGAAATAAACACTGCAAAATCAACCTCACATCGTTTTTCCAAAGGAATGAACCAAAAAACGCTCACTCTATCCCGTGGACACGTGCGGCCGTGCGCATTTTAGTTTCACTTTCAAATTAGTGCCAATTCGGGCCGGATTGCTTGAATTAGTTCATTAGCCTATTATTCTTAATGAAAAACACAACAACAAATCAGTGCAATGACAAATTTGGGATTAAATAGGCGCTTTTACATTTCGCTTTGACACTAAGGGCCTGTCCCAGTACCTCCCCTTACCCTAGATTTCTGCCCTAATCCTTGTTTTTGCGCGTTCTCGTGTAGGGGTAGGGTGTCCCAATACTCTAAAGAGCAAGTGCTATTCTCCCCTTAAAATCAACCCTCAAAACATAGGGCGGTCCGATGCAGGCTTAAAACGAAGTGGAAGAAGAAATTACCCAGGATACCTTGCGGACTCAGCATAAATCTTCCCCATCATCTTGTCAGTCAGCTCAGCAATGAAATCTGACTCCTGTTGCGTATCTGTGCTGCTCGTTCAGCTCACGGTTTATTAAGCAGACACCGTTCAGTTTAATAGTGTCTTTTATTAAAAACCATTTTACATATGCGAAAAGTATTAGGCTATTGAGAAATATTGTCCAACATACGTGGACAAACACAAGAGCCTTCTGAATGCAAACACAAACTTGCTTTAAAATTAATGGAGCGGATCCGGCGTATTCAGCATCTATATTAAGAATTAAAAACTAGTTCAAAAGAACACTCAAAATAACTTCACAGGTCCTTTTTTGTTTGTTAATATCTGCACAAGACAAAAAGCCCTCAGTTATAGCTATGATGGAAGTATTGCTAAGGCTTATTAAGGGTTGTTGTGCGACCGTCTGCTGGATGTTGAGGGTTTCATCAGTGTGTCTATCTCTGACGTAACTCGTGTCTTCAGCAGTTCACCGTAACACCGCATCATCAAACTCCCATCAGGCATAGCAGCTCCAGGCACGAGTGGGCGGGATAATGCTATGGAAATAGACACGAGGGATATTTGTTTTGCTCTCTTATGTAACGCTCGACACACCCATCTGGAAACTTGCTATGAGAGCAATGAGAGCTGGTGCAGTTTGTGTTTGTTAGTGAGTTTTACTGCAGTCAGACACGCCCACGCCTGGAGCGACACACACACACACACACACACACACACACTCGCTGATCTGGAGGAGGACGACAACAGATGAAGAGAACAGCAGGAAAGATCTCAGTGAACCACAGATGACCAGATTTAAACCGGACAGATTCTCTTGGTTTATTATAATCACACTTTGAAAGTGTCCTTCTTCATCAGACCATTACAATACAGCAGCGTTTCCCATCCAGGAGTGTGTTTCCCGAAAGCAGCGTTAGCCAGCTGTGATCGCAAGTTCTGTCGTTATCATCATAGTTCAACGAGTCGGTGTTTCCCGAAACCATCGTTCCAGCGAACATTCACAAACTGCATCTCAGAGTTGTGTGTGTGTGTGACGACAGATCTCGACCTGTGTTTAGAAGAAGAGTTTCTAGTTTGCATGACATGTGGACTCAATAAATCCTGATCTTGAGCAAAATAATCAAGCTGACATTCAGTGCAACCTGTGTCTTTAATTTACAATACATGCAAATGTCATTTACGTCTTTTAGTTCGTCAAGAGATTTAAAGTGTAGTTTCTGAAGAGTGCGCGTGTGTGAACGAGCTCTAGTGTGTGAGAACGAGTCTATGATTGAATCTGGAAATAAAGCAAAATAACAGAGAAAAATGAGAAATAGTCCTCAGATGTCATGATCGTAATTTATAGCAAAGCATCTCGCATTATTTCAATCTCAAACAGATTCATTAGTAGTTATTACTCCACCACATGTGTGACATCATTAACCAACGTGGTTGAACGACCAATTTGCAGCAATACGGGTTCGGGAAACAAGCTAGTGGATTCTTCAACGATTCATCATACTGTGGCAGTGAAGCACGAGTTACAGCAGTGTACGGGACACACACTCCTGGTCGTCTGGTGTGCTGTGGAAAATTATCAAATTCCAAAAAATAAATGCTACAAATAAGAATATATCATTGCGCTCTCTGGCCGAAACCTTGTATCTGTACATTTCGTCATTTTTGTTTTATTAAAATGAATGCTATTGGTCATCCTTTACATCTGCATGTGGGTTTTAGTTTAATTTAATTTAATTTAATGTTTAAAGTGGTGAAAATCCAGCTTTTAATGTTGTTTATGTGTCTATGTGGTGCTTTTAATATGCTTTAAGACAAACCATGTGTAAATTCATAAGTCGACACCATTGCTGAGTATTTCCTCCTTAAAACTGCAGTGAACCAAAGACAGTCTCAAAAACACGCTTTGAAATCGCTGGTGTTTCTGACGTCACAAACTACCTTGTAACCAATCAGATCAACGTGTGATCGTCAACCAGTGGATCTCTGAGCTGAGTGAGTGAGTGGAGGCGGGGCTCATTTGCATATTCATAGAACCGCGCATACTAAATGAGGCAAGAGTGTCGAGTTACATTCAAGATATTTTAAGGCATGAAGAATTATTTTTCAAGGAAAAAACGTTTAAACGTAATTTTGGTGATCAAAGATGAGTTTTAAGGGATAAAATGATTGACTACAGGGGGACTTTAAATATGCTGTGCACAGCGCTTCATCTTTTGTATCATGAGATTTTGATCGTGAGATTGTGAGCACACATATAGCTACAATAAATGCTACAATACAATAAATAACGGTCATTCGCTGGTCAAAAACCATTTGACCTCAATTTTTGTTTAATTTATTTATTCCGCCCGACAGGGACGATATGTAAATTTGTTGTTTTGTCATCACCAAGTTCCTTATATGACCTTATTTTATTCCTACCTGACTAAAGCTCAAGTTTCTACTTTTTATATAATATCTGCCATTTGAACCAATGCATGCTTGTGCAGGATTTTTTACTTATCAAAACTGTGCCGTAGCAAAAAAAAAAGGTTGGGAAACACTGCAACACAGTGCTTGAAGATAAGGGTGGCCCGGGATTAATGTGGCATAGTTTGACCGAACAGTCACTTGCACTTTTGTTGCTATTGAATCCCATGCAAACACAAGGTCAGAGGTCACTCTTCCGCCAGATGTATACTCGCATACGGAAACCAGATATTATGGTTTATAAAGTTATAAATATGGATATTTTCCTACAAAAAACACATGGCTTCGCTTCAGAAGGCCTTTAATAACCCTTTGGACTCGTTTGGATTACTTTTATGATGGATGGATGCACTTTTCTCACCCCCCATTCACTCCCATTATAAAGCTGGGAAGAGCCAGGATATTTTCTAATATAACTCCAATTGTGTTTGGCTGAAAGAAGAAAGTCTTACACACCTAGGATGGCTTGAGGGTGAGTAAATTATGGGAGAATTTTCATTTTTGGGTGAACTAACCCTTTAATATCACACTATCCAAGATGGTTTGAAAGTGTCCTACTACATGATCAAAACATTACAATACAGTGCTTGATGATCAATAGTTTTTGGCCCGCTCACAGTCACTTGCACTTCTGTTGCCATTGATAATAGCTTTTAATGCCATGCAAACGCAAACCTTTGTTTTCTGTCATTGTTCTTGTTGTTGCAAATCCAGCCGACGTCTCCAATATCATGTTATCTAGTTGCTTAACACGGATGAGAATTGGTTAAATTGCAAGGAATAACTTTGCCCCGACCAAACGAAAGCAAAAAAATAATAATTGTTGAGCCCTGCAATAAAACCAACCTTTGCACTTTGAACTGATATTCAAGATATATTGGGTCAAACTTATGGCAGGTTTTTAATACCATGACCCAGATTTACTCATTTAACATTTGTAACAATGCACAACTAGAGTTGTCTTCTTTAAAACCACTGAAGTAATCCAGATGTGCATCTCACCCCTACAGTGCACACACACACACACTAGAAAGAGGTCATGGCAACACTGTCATGCAGTCTAGCCCGCCAATACCAGCATTAAAACACAAACAGTCTTCCCTCCAAACATCTGCATACTGTGATCACCAGATGTACCACAATATTAGGATTTTAGCCCCTATACATGCTGTCATAATTGGCAGATCACAAGGTTTTGCCACTATGATGACTAAAACGCTTTCTCTGTAAGCAGCTGACTGGGTTTTTATACCGTGAGGCCCAGAAACGCGGTCTAGTCAGTCAGCTCACTAGGATTTGAGACACAGCCCGGCTCCACCGCTGGAATGCAGTGAACTTTCATTGATTTCTGTCATTAATAAATGACTTGAGCTGATGAATCAAATATGCTACTGTACTGCTGTCTGTGGACTAGTTGAACATCTGTCAATGTACAACACATAACCTCATAAAGAACACAAAACATCACTTAGAGACCCAAAACAAACGATTACAACTAGATTCATATTTACAGTATGAAACACTGAACACAAGTAGTTTATGAATATTTGCAATGAATGGGTCCTGAATCGAAACTAATAAGCTTTTCATTGTGTTGATATATAAGAATTTGGCGAGTTATTGACATTATAAAGTGTTTCTTTTAGTCGTGTCTGCATAAACAGGGTATTTCTGTGGGTGTTTTTACCTCAGCAGTTCGTCGTGTCGGAGGAGTTTTCAGCGCTTTCTTCAGCGATAAATCCACTGAGGAATTCATATTAAACTCCCTGATTTCCGGAAATGAAAACTTCATATATCCACGAGTGTCGTTAAAATAAAATAAAACGTAAAACTGAAGTGGAATAAAGTAAAAATCCCATCATGAACATGATGACTGTGAGGAATCTGGCATTGATTTGAGTTAGCTTCGGTTAGCATGAGAAGTTGAGTGAAGTCGCTGTTAAGTGTTGTTGAAAGCGCGGATCATAAAAAGCGAAAGTTGACAAAAAACGATCCTTAATTCCTGGGTCATTTCTCCATTTGTGATCGTAAAACATCATAAATAATCAGAAGTTCGTGTGATCCTCCAAACAGAGGCGTACAGCAACATCGCATGATGACTGAACATCAGCCCTGACTGAGCCGAGCCGGAGCCGCCTCAACATTCACATGACTCTGAACTGCACTGGTCACTGACAAACCAGTGCGTGCTAAACTACACTGATCACTGAGAAACCAGTTCGTGCTAAACTACACTGATCACTGAGAAACCAGTACGTAATAAACTACACTGATCACTGACAAACCAGTGCGTGCTAAACTACACTGATCACTGAGAAACCAGTGCATGCTAGACTACTCTGATCACTGAGAAACCAGTGCATGCTAGACTACACTGATCACTGACAAACCAGTGCGTACTAAACTACACTGATCACTGAGAAACCAGTGCGTGCTAAACTACACTGATCACTGAGAAACCAGTGCATGCTAGACTACTCTGATCACTGAGAAACCAGTACGTAATAAACTACACTGATCACTGACAAACCAGTGCGTGCTAAACTACACTGATCACTGAGAAACCAGTGCATGCTAGACTACACTGATCACTGACAAACCAGTGCGTGCTAAACTACACTGATCACTGAGAAACCAGTGCATGCTAGACTACTCTGATCACTGAGAAACCAGTACGTAATAAACTACACTGATCACTGACAAACCAGTGCGTGCTAAACTACACTGATCACTGAGAAACCAGTGCATGCTAGACTACTCTGATCACTGAGAAACCAGTGCGTGCTAAACTACACTGATCACTGACAAACCAGTGCGTGCTAAACTACACTGATCACTGAGAAACCAGTGCGTGCTAAACTACACTGAGAACTGCGAAACCAGTGCGTGCTAAACTACACTGATCACTGAGAAACCAGTACGTAATAAACTACACTGATCACTGAGAAACCAGTGCGTGCTAAACTACATTGATCACTGAGAAACCAGTGCGTACTAAACTACACTGATCACTGAGAAACCAGTGCGTACTAGACTACACTGATCACTGAGAAACCAGTGCGTGCTAAACTACACTGAGAACTGAGAAACCAGTACGTAATAAACTACACTGATCACTGAGAAACCAGTGCGTACTAAACTACACTGATCACTGAGAAACCAGTGCGTGCTAAACTACACTGATCACTGAGAAACCAGTACATAATAAACTACACTGGTCACTGAGAAACCAGTACGTACTAAACTACACTGATCACTGAGAAACCAGTGCGTACTAGACTACACTGATCACTGAGAAACCAGTGCGTACTAAACTACACTGATCACTGAGAAACCAGTGCGTACTAGACTACACTGATCACTGAGAAACCAGTGCGTGCTAAACTACACTGATCACTGAGAAACCAGTGCGTACTAAACTACACTGATCACTGAGAAACCAGTGCGTACTAGACTACACTGATCACTGAGAAACCAGTGCGTACTAAACTACACTGATCACTGAGAAACCAGTGCGTACTAGACTACACTGATCACTGAGAAACCAGTGCGTACTAAACTACACTGATCACTGAGAAACCAGTGCGTACTAGACTACACTGATCACTGAGAAACCAGTGCGTGCTAAACTACACTGATCACTGAGAAACCAGTGTGTACTAAACTACACTGATCACTGAGAAACCAGTGCGTACTAGACTACACTGATCACTGAGAAACCAGTGCGTACTAAACTACACTGATCACTGAGAAACCAGTGCGTACTAGACTACACTGATCACTGAGAAACCAGTGTGTACTAAACTACAATGATCACTGAGAAACCAGTGCATAATAAACTACACTGAGCGACTGATCACGGATCGATTCCAAAACTGATCTAACTTTACAGTCTGAACACAACCTGCACAATATTATGTCATGTAGTCAGATCATATTTCATTGTATAGGTGACATATTATGCCCCTTTTCACAAGATGTAATATACATCTTTGATGTCCCCAGAATGTGTCTGTGAAATTTCAGCTCAAAATACCACCTAGATAATTTATTAGAGCTTGTCAAATTTGCCCCTTTTGTGTGTGAGCAAAAACGCGCCGTTTTTGTGTTTGTCCCTTTAAATGCAAATGAGCTGTTGCTCCGCCTCCGTTCAGAAGAGGGCGGAGCCTTCACACAAGCTTCAGAAACTCCAGCAATAACAAAACAGGCCAATCTAAAGCCTCTGTTATACTTTACGCGACCGCGATGGCGCGAGGGTCCGCAAGGGTCCGCGTGACGTAAAAATCGTCATCAGGGGTGCGCGCGGAGGCTCGTTGCGGACTGGCGCGTGCCTCCCATTTTTTGTGACCGCGCGGACCAAGGGCGCGCGTTCATTAGGTTAAAACCGCGAAAGAGATGGAAATAACATGGACGCCGAATTTGAAAAAACGGAAAACGCGTGCATGCTAGAAATAGAACCAATGCCTATTTTTCACGCAAGCCTGTTGGAAGCGTTTCCAGGCAAAATAGAATAGGAAAAGATGTTTATATGTCATTTTGACACGAATACATATTAATAAATGTCATTTTGATGTTTGAAAGTGTCTAGGTTTTGACATAAATGCAAATATAAACTATAAATATTCAAAATATTATCGATTATACTGGCCAGACCGATCTACTGCGCATGCGTTGAACGCGTTTACCGAGCGGACCTCAGCAGAAAGTATAAATACAAGTAGTCCGCGTCCGAGCTGTGCGCAGCTGTCGTGTACACGTCCAAACTGGAGTATAACAGAGGCTTCACTCATCCAGAATCCCAGAATCACCAGGAGCGAGTGCAGCCTTACGGAGAGACTCAGAGTTTCACTTTTAGACGTTTCTGAATGTTAGTGGAGACATCTATGTAGTTGTTATGAATGCACATTGATCATCTCATCATCATGTTTAACTTTTACAAAAGTTTGGACTTTGAGCGTTGTAACTTTGCAGATGTTGTATATGTTCAAACAGCAACATTACACACTAACTTAGATGAGTGAAATCATAATCAACCACCCCTTTAAATAAATGTTGTTCTTTTGTACTTGCTATTCATAAACAATCCTGAAAACATATGCTCCATAATGATTTCCACACCTCATTAAGCAGCACAACCATTTTCAACTGTGATCATATTCAGAAATGTTTCTTGAGCAGCAAATCAGTATTAGAATGATTTCTGAAGGATCATGTGACATTGAAGACTGGAGTAATGAGCTCTGCCATCACAAGAATTTTTTTTAAACATTAAAATAAAAAACAGTTGATACAAATATTTCACAATATTACTGTTTTTCAGATAAATGTAGTCTTGGTACCTTACTTAGAGGTTCCTTACCTTAGAACCTTACTAATACCAAACTTTTGAACAGTAGTAGCCTATATTATTATATCAAAACCAGCACAAGCACACCTTTGTAAGAAAAAATGATGTGGACGTCGAAGATCTCAAAAATGAAGTTTATTACAGCTTAGCAGTGGCAAGGTACACAAAGCACCTTGGGTTCACCTTGGTTGTCCTCTGGCCACCGGAGAATCTTACCCGTCTTTGGGTCGACACCTCATGCACACTGGTTACAGCTCCCATCCAATTGGGCAGAATTATCAAAGAGACTCTTCTAAAATTTGGCAATATGATATACAAACATTTTCTTGGGTGTGGGTGGGAAGACATTCAAGAACCATCACAGCCAGTATGAGTGTCTTAAAGTGATCCTTAAGTTATCTGCAATTTGACATTTAAACATAGAACACATAACATAATGCACTGGCAAATAATAAGAAAGATACATACACATACAGCCGTTTTAAAGGTTACATTCCAAATTAAACCAGAATAGGCCATATTTCCAGGCTGTGGAAGAACAGGCCGAGAGTGAGTGGAGGGAGGCTGAAAACTGTCAAGGAATGTTAGGTGAGTTGACAGAGTGAATATATGTTTCCTCTCATGCTAATAGTGTAGACATGGTGTTTGATGACAAGTTGATTGGATTGATTATTTGAACGTGCTCCTGCCGAACTTTGTTCATGAAACATCATGTGTAGATTCCGCCATCGCGTCTGTTATAGAAGAAATCAACAGCGCATTAATTTTAAAAGGAACAGAGAACCGCGATCAAGGCATTTGTCGATCGGAAACATGAATGAAAATTTACTCCGTTGCTCTGATTGGTTGTAGGTCTATCCAATTGAGTGCAGAGGCATTTTCCTTCCTGGTTCGGTTGAAACACGCCCCATAATCAAAGCTCAATGGAGCAGTATCAGACTCACATTCTAGTATGACGACGTCAGGCTACCATATCTCCATCATGCATTTGTTTTGCAAAAATCTTGTCTTTCTTCAAGGCCTTGTTGGGCTCTCACAATGTCAGATGTGCAGTGATGTTCACACCAGCATATTATTTAGTTTTGATAACTCAAATAATCAACAATCAATAGACAATATAGTGTGTGTGTGTGTGTGTGTGTGTGTGTGTGTGTGTCATTTTGTGTTTTGTGTCCATTTTCTCAGTGTGGACATCCTTTATCCACTTGTTTTCCCTCTATGTGGAAAGACTGCTGTCCGTAGTCTCTGAAATGGTTTGTTTCTGAAATCTCCTCTTGTTTCACTTCTCATTGTGCATTTTTTTCCACTTGGAGTGCAAGTCCTTCTAGAAGAAACAGTCACTGGTGTTGTTCGAGTCTGTGCCTCTTCATCAGTTCCATCCATCCCATGCTGGGTCTCAGGGTTTCTAGGTCTTTTAGGCCTGGAGTTCTGGATCTTGCAGGTCTGGAAATCTCTATTCTTTTCTTTTTCTTGAGCAAATCCCCCTGGCTCCACTTCCTTCTCGTCCTTCAAACGACCAGATCATCTTTCTCCAGGAGGTTACACATTTCAGACAAACATCTCGATGCTTATATCTGAAACTATAATCAAAAGAAGAGGTTGCCCCCCTTTCCCCCACAAGCATCTTTTCACATTCAAACATCAAAGTCACAGAAGTTTCATCTCAAAACATCAAACATCGATAATGTTTTAAAAAATTATTTCTAAACATAATGTCATTAAAACATTTATTAAAAATTACAACTATATATCAATGCTAATAAAACATGTTTCATAAATCATAAAGAATCACCCCCCTTTTGATAGTAAACCTTTTTCTACAATGTGTTACTATCATAACACTAATTCTAATTTGCATCAGCATTTGCTTGTGACTGAGCTACAGTCATGTTGCTCATGTAGTGATATGTTTGACAAGGTGTGAATGACTTCTTTATTTCCTTCCAACAGTGCCAACTGGGTTTCTAAATTGCCTACTTCGACTCGACGCCTGTGAAGAGACGACTCGAGGCTGGCGATATGTTTATGCCCTAAATTAATGTATGATTAACTAACTGTATTTTTCTATGTACATTTCTGAAATGCACTTTCTGTAAAGCTGCTTTGAAACAATATGTATTGTGAAAAGCGCTATACAAATAAATTTGAATTGAATTGAATTGAATTACTTTAAGCAAACCACGATAGCCCATCTTTCTTTTGTGTGAAAAGTGACACTGTCTTGCCTTGTGTCCCATCTTTCCATAAGAAAAACAAACAACTTCCTGATCTTCCTTTCTTTTCTCCAAACAGTGCCTTGCAATGTGACCATCCTTTCCACATGCATGACAGACAAAGTTTTGAAGAGCTCTCTCATTGTCTTGACAGTGTCTAGCAATGTGACCAGCTTTTCCACATGCATAGCAAAGAATAACACCTTCTGAATTTATTCTTGCAAATTTCCTTAATCTATGATGGAAACCATTAGACAATGTAGAACATTCTCTCTCGCCAAAGGCAGCAACTGGATGTCTAGATTTGGCAGCTTTCATTTGACTATTTGCATTAGCATTATTGTTGTAAAACTGTGTCATTTTAGCAATAATGTCATTATATTCAGAGAGTGGTGTCACTAGCATAGTCACAGCAGACCGGGTGAATGGGTCACATTTGTTAATCAAGGCAGACTTGAAACTGACATCATTCTTAGTAATATCAGGATTGCCACTGAAAGTTTTAAACATCTCCAATAATCGTTCTGAAAATGCTGCTGAATGCTCCCCTTTCCTCATGTGAGGAACCTTTTCACAGTTCCTAGAACTATTGGCTAAAGTGCCCGGATGTCGGCGTGTTCGCACCGCAGGAACTAGGAACGATTTTAGTTCTAGGAACTCCATTTGGAGGAACTAATTTAGGTCCTACTTCAGAGTAGGGTCTAAACCAGCACTATAGGAACTACCCGTGACGTTAGTGTACGCTGACTGACCGAACGCACGCGGAACACCAGCACCCGCCATTTTTAAAACAGCTAGAATGTAAACACACAGATTATAGTCTATATATTTACTCCAGAAACGAACTATACAAACATGGAAAACAGTGACAGATGGGCCTCTAAACCTTTATGCTGAAGAGAAAATCCAACGCAACTTTGAGGGGACCAAGCCAAACATGATGATGTTTATGTGCCCAGCTAGCAACACTGGACATCAATCACCCGTCGGAAAGCGGCTAATGTGACACCTAACAATGATTTACTAAGGTTTTTCTCAGTTGTGCCATTCTTTATCATAAACTGACAAGCCGCCTTCGCTTCCTCCAAATTGTTGGACAATGTTTCCACAGATGATTTAATCATACTAGTTCTAAGAAGTGCGATCTCATTCTGCATCTTGACCTTTTCTTCTTTCAGGTATTTTTTTGTAGAAATTACCCCAACACTGAGTCTAATCTAGCCTCTAACTCATCTACTCTCCGCCTAGTTACTTTGTATGAAGCAAAAAGTGCTTGAAGCGCATTAGCAATTTTCCCATTTTTGTTCTTAGGCATTTTGGGATCATTTTCAAACTTAGAGATACCCCACTTGTACGATTTATCAACAATATTCTCTATTCCGTCAAACATTCCCTGAGAACCGTGTTTAGCGATGTATTTAACAATCATTTCTTCCATTTTCAAAAGTCTTATCGGGCTTTAAAATATCTCGTGATCTAATAGTTATTCACAAAGTCTGATTTAAATGACTACACGTTATCTAGTTCCTTTAAGATATCCGTTAGTCTAATTATTCACAGCTCCAGTGCTTCGGACACAAATGATCAAAATAGCCACACTACCTGAGGCTTCTGAACTTAACCACGGCCACAATCCATTGGGCCTTAAATTTCGTTATGCAAAACAGTTAAGAAATGCAACACTGTCACAGTACATCGGACAAAACCACACTATTTCTGGTTTTATGTTATATTCTTAAAACAATAAGTACAGTACTTCAGGCTTAAACAATATTTATCAAATTTAAAACACTGCCACAGTACGTCGGGCAAAACCACACTGCTTTTGGTTCTTGTTTTAAACTTCACAGAGTCACGGCGCGTCTGACTCAATAGCCTACACTTTAACACACAATAGTTGTGAAATAATTCTGTGACCACACTGCGTCAGGTCTGTTCAATTACTTTAGAATTTCCTCAGAATTATTACAACTTCACAATTGGTTTCAAGTATGCTAGAAACACACATTTGTTTCAGTTACTTTAGAAACAACCAATCTAATATAACTCTGCCACCACACTACTTCGGGTTGATTCAATTACTTTAGAATCTACTTTTGAAACCAACACCAAGTTTCAGTTACTTTAGAAACTTTACACTTAAGCACTTTGTTTCAATTACTTTAGAAACAACAATTCCAATACAACTCCCCTTACGAAAAATAAGTTTATTCAAGTGTGCTATTAGTATACTTCTTTTCAACTAAAAATGAGAAAGTATACTTTCAGTCTTACTTTTTATGTAATTCTCAGAAATATACTTCAAATTCCACTTAAGTGTACTTGACTTACACTGCCTATACTTGTTGATCGAGATATACTTAAAGGTATAATTAAGTATTCTAAGTATTCTTGGCTTGTACTTGTGTTTACTATTTTGATTGAGTAGCTTATTAAATACTTTTTTTTATTTAAAAACATAATATTACACACTGTCTTATAAACTAACATGTTCAAGTTTATATAGTAACAAGCATTCGGGTGGAATAGTTTATAGAGTAAATAAAATAAGCATGGAACTGAACCTGATACTTCTTTTCAACTAAAAAGAAGAAAGCATACTTTCAGTCTACATTTTATATATTCTCAAAAAAATACTTTATGTAGCCTACTTCTCAGAAATATACTTAATTACACTTAAGTGTACTTGACTTATACTGAGAGAAAAGTCCAAGTATTTGGCCTGTACTTGTACTCAATATTTTGATCGAGATATACTTAAAAGTTTAATTATTCAAAGTATACTTGGCTTGTAGTTGTGTTAGCTCTTTTGATCGAGTAGCCTATTAAATATACTTTTTTTTTTTTTTTTTTTTTTTTACATAGTTTTTCATATACAGTCTTATGAATCTTACATTGTTTGAAAATATTGATTAGAATATTGATATAAAACAGATATGTTTCTAATTCTGCGTATCTGAATTTTTGGGTAGGCTAGTCCACTGATAGTGTACATATTTACTTTAATTAAACTTTTCCCCACCATTGACTGAATTTTCCAGCTATCCATGTTTTCACTGGTATACGGTAGGGGGCGCTATGACACTTCTTCTAGTACAGAATCTCCGGAAGGAGAAGAAGAAGAAGCTGAAACAAGTGATAGAAGATTGCTCACTCAAATGTAAAATAATGTGATCATCAAACATTAAACAGCGTGTAAATCAAAACTGCTTAATGTTTCCAAATGAAATGAAGCGTAACCCATGACGAGAAAACGACTGTGAAGCTTTAGGGGTGTTGGACTTCCACCTGTGTTTTGATCATCATTCTGGATCTGATCAAGGCGTAGTCTTTGACAAAAATGAGATTTTCTCATCTTTTTTGTTTAAAATGTTGCCTTTCTTTATGAAACTTTCCGACATTCAAGTGTTGATAAAAAAGGATGCATGAAGCTAATAAAATGTTTTTAAAATTAAAGTACAGTTAAAGGTATTTTTCAAGTATAAAAAATAACATTTGAACATAGCAGTATACGCCTACTGCAAGTGCAAAAATCATATATAAGTATAATGTTAAGTTCACTTAAAGAAAACTTGTATAAAACTACTGAACTAGTAGTTTACTGAGAGTACACTAAAAGAGCAAAAATAATATATAAATGGTAAACTATAAGTATGATGTTAAGTTCACTTAAAGAAAACTTGTAGTATAAAACTACTAAACTAGTAGTTTACTGAGAGTATACTTCAAAGTTGCTACAAGTATTAAAATAGTAAACTACTAGTATACCCATAAGTTCACTTGCAGTACAAATGAGAAACGTAATTATGAACTAGTTGTGCACTTAAAGTTTACTACTGTTACACTTATAGTACACTTAAACATACTTTTATATACTAAAAGTGGGCCAATTTAGTCCCAAGCAGTATTAAAATAGTACACTTACAAGTTTACTACTAGTACATATTGACATTAGTATACTTACTAGTACATGATGTATATACTTGAACATTACTTAAGTATACTTCATAAAATTAACTTTAAGTATACTTCTTTGTCTTAAGGGTCTGCCACCACACTGCTTCGGGCTGATTCAGTTCCGTTAGAATCTTAAACAAAATCGTATGGAATACGCTTAACAACTCCTCCTGCTAATACTGAATAAACCAAATTCTCTTCTGTCCTTAAAAGTTTCCTTTCTAGATTTTTTTAAAGGAGGGGGTTCCCTGACAAAAAAAAATAAATAAAAAAAATGCATAAATGTAAGAAACAGCTTTCTTTACCTTTCCCCACTTTTTTTGTTGGAAATTCCTCGCTGGGTGGCTCGCCAATGTAAGAAAAAATTATGTGGATGTCGAAGATCTCAAAAATAAGGTTTATTATTATCAAATTGGTTGCTCATTATATTCCGTAAAAGAATGTTACGTTTTGTTTTTTGTTTTGTTTTTCTCATTTACAGTAACCTAGTTGTACCAGATGTAATTTATCCACTTTTGTCCATACAATTTTGTTTAATCCAAATTGTACTTGTGTATTAAAGCAACACATTCATGCTTGTGTGTGGTCTTAAATGATTTGGCTTATTTAAATGAGCAAGAATTTAAGAACAATCACACTTTTTTTTAAAACAACAAATGTTTTTTGCATATAAAAATGTTTTTTGCAATAAAGTGGAAACAACACTTTATTGCAATCAACAAATGATAACAATTAGTAAAAGGCACAGTTTTAAAGCTTTGAAAGGTGCAATTTATACGACGAGTTGAAGTTTGCTGTGCTTTATATAGGCCTACACGAGGTGAATGCCTGCAATCATTCAGTCATCGACGAATGCACAAAACGTGCAAATTAATAAAAACATTATGAACTTTACGAAACGATACACAATTGTAGTTTAAGTTGGCGCTGACACTATATTTACCTATATTTACCTATATGGAAATAATCCATTAAACCTGCCGAGGAACGAGGAGCGTGAACTAAAATGAGCAGTTCCACGCGCATGCCCGGGAAACTCATGAATATTCATGAAGGCTCCGCCCACTGCCTCTACAGATGCACAACTCACTTTTGCTCCACATTTTTCACATAGACCAATACCAGAGAATGTCTAATAAGGGGAGAACTTCCACTCTCAGTACACTTCCGGCTTCTGAACTGGTTGCAGTTCCACTCTGGCTCCACATGAGGGCGCTCACAGGACGAGTGCAGAAGGTCTATGGCGCTATACCCCTCAAAATCCACTTTTCTCAGGATATAATTTTTTGTCTAGTAATTTGAATGTTGTATTCGAAAGGAGATGCAAAGAAATTACACATTGCTGGGTGTTAGATTTTTTAGAGTCACTTATTTGCTTTATTGCTTATTTTGCGCTCTGCACTTTCTTTTCTCTCGAGGCATCGACAACACAGCTGACACAGGTAAACACACATGCTAGAAGAGTTTTTGTTTTCAAGTTCAAGTTCAAATTACTTTATTGTCCTCCTTGAGGCAAATTGTTTTGTAGCAAAACAGTTTAAGTTTGAAAACATATACAATCATACACACAATACAAGTACGAGAAAACTCTGCCTTCTTACTGGCGTTAAAAAACAAGATAAAAACAATACAGCAGACATCAAAGCGTGATATGTTATATACGCTTTGATGCAGAATTAAAAAGTAGAATAGCCGCGGGTACAAATGAGTGTCTATACCTATTTGTTCTAATTTTGGGAAGTGTCATTCGTAGTCCAGATGGCAACATCTGAAATTCAGACTGCAGGGGATGTGAGTTGTCTGGCAGAATAGATTTAACCCTATTTAGCATCTGCAGTTGATAAAGTTCCTCCAGACCCTTCTGCTTAGAGCCTGTAATACTGCTGCTCACCTTAATTACCCTTGAAAGGGAATGTTTTTGTTTTATAGTCATAGATCCGTACCAGCAGATTAAAGAAAAGGTGACAACTGACTCCACAAATGACCTGTAGAACAAGGTCATCAGGGACTTGTCTACATTAAATTTTTGCCAGCCATTTTTGGCTCAAAGCACAGCTTGTCGTCAATAATTGATCCTAAGTACTTGTACTGTTTGACAACTTCTATTTCCTGATCATTTATTCTAGTTGTAACAATATTAGGGATGTTTTGCCTGAAATCAATACACATGTCCTTAGTCTTTGATGCGTTCAGTTCAAGAAAGGCTTCCTTGCACCATCTTACAAACTGGTCAATGACCGGACCGTGTGAATTTTCCTCATTGTTTAACAAGCTGACAATCACCGTGTCGTCAGCAAATTTCACGAAGTGTCTATTTTCAATCTTAGAGCGACAGTCATTTGTGTACAAGATGTAAAGGAGGGGGGAAAGAACACACCCCTGCGGTGAGCCAGTTGATGTATTTGTCCAGTCGGAAAAATGGCCATTTACTCTGACCCGCTGAGATCTGTTTGTGAGGAAGTCTAATAGCCAGCCCACAAGGTTGTCCTCCAGTTTAAACTGGTGCAAAAGTTTCTCAGTCAACAGGTGGGGCTGGATGGTATTAAAAGCTGACGAGAAGTCCACGAACAGCAATCTGGCATGATTTTTGTTTCCCTCCAGATGTTTGAAAATGAGATTCAGTACTGTTGCAGTTGCGTCCTGAACTCCTCTGTTAAGTCTGTAAGCAAACTGTAGTGGATCGAGAAGACAGTTTGTCCTAGATGTTAATTCAGTCTTTATCAGCTTTTCAAAGGACTTCATCACAAGTGATGTAAGAGCTATGGGTCTATAATCATTAAAAGTCTTTGGGTGACTGTTTTTTGCAACAGGGACAATAACTGACTGTTTCCAAAGGTCAGGGACCTTCTGGTGCAACTTAGATTGATTAAAAATGTAATTAAAAATGTGGCCTAACTGTTCCGCACAACATGAAAGAACACGGCTGCCAATATTGTCTGGACCCGGACTTTTTTTGGCTTTACAATGCTTAAAAATGTTCACAACACTCTGTGCAGAGAAACAGATATTATTTTGGGGCTGGGACAGTAAGGACTGTTTTTTTTTGGCAATTTCATCACTAAAGTCATGATTATCAAATCTTGAGTAAAATTCATTTAGTTCATGGGCCAGTAATATGTCAGAGGAAAAGCCTTCTAATGCCACCTTTTTCTTTGATTTGTCGTTTAGACCCACCATAGATTTAACACTGTCCCACGCTGAACCGAGGAGGTTTTGGCTTAATTTGTGTTCCACCTTAAGTTTATAGTCCCATTTTGCCCTTTTAATTTCACGTTTGATCTCCTTTTGAACGATATATAGTTCCTGAGAGTTCTTTTCTTTAAATGCTGACTTTTTCTTTTTTAGCAGGTCTTTAAGTTGTTTACTCACCCATGGCTTGTTGTTAGGGTATATTTTGACAACTTTTTTAGGGATTACAGTTTCCTCACAGTATGCAACCCAAGAACTAACCACTTCAGTCAGTTCATCAATGTCTTGTGAAGAGTGAACAAATTCCTCCCACAGGGTACAGTCCAGGCAGCCCTGCAGGGCCAGCGTAGCCTCCTCGGACCAGACCTTCACTTGCCTAGTTTCCACTTTAGCCCTCTGGAGGCAAGTGCGATACACTGGTATGAGGTGCACACAGTTATGATCGGCAGAACCCAGGGGAGGGAGAGGGACAGATTTGTAGGCACCTTTGATGGAGCCATAACACTGATCAAGAATCTTCCCTTTTCTCGTTTCACAGGACACATATTTATAAAAACATTTTAAGATTTTGTCCAGTGAACAGTGATTAAAATCACCTAGTATTAGGTTAGGGGCGTCCGGGGACACTGCCTGCAGTTTCTGAACAGTGCTGTGTATTGATTCTAGAGCAGCATTTTCATTTGCCTTTGGATGAATATAAACAATAGTTACGAAAATCTGCGGAAATTCTCTAGGAAGATAAAAAGGGCGCATGGAGACTGAGAGCAGTTCAATGTCTTTTGTGCAAAGTTTTTCTCTTACTAGCGTTGTTTTGCTCCAACGCTCGTTAACATACAGGCACACCCCCCCTCCTCGCGACTTACCGGTGGTCGCTACAACACGGTCCATGCGTAAAGGAACACCAAAACCATCCAGTGCAATACCAGTGTCTGAGTCCGCTTCTCCCAGCCATGTTTCTGTCATGGCCAAGATACAGGCTTCCTTAAATTCATGTTGGTATCGGACATGGGCTTGTAATTCATCCGACTTATTTCGGAGGGACTGCATATTTGCAAGGATGATTGAGGGCAGAGGAACGCGCGACAGAGAGCGTCTTGCTCGCTCGCGTAATCCACCTCTCCTACCCCGCTTCCTTGTTCCCCGGCGAGGTGCATTGGTAGGGCTCCCGTTTTTTCCGTACTTCCATTTAATGTCAGCGGTGTTCGGGATGGTTAGATCTGGAGGTGGGCTAGAGTTCGCTTGCAGATCGAACTTCAACAAGGTGTCCCGGCTGTATAAAATCCGAGACCGAGAGGCTTCCGTCCAGCCCAAAGTTTCCCATAGCAGCACCAGCAGTATACATCCAACAGTCCACTCCATTTTAACGAACCAAGAAGCAATCGCCACAGAGGTAATCAAGTAGGGAGTTTTACGGATGTGTATGAAAACAAAACAGTTGCATTTAAATTAAGCTTAAATGGAAGGCACTCCAAATAACTTTAGACGAATTTTACAAACAAACAAGCAACAGACACTCCTCACACTATTTTGCTGCCGGTCGCTGCGTGCGCATGCGCCCAAGCTGCGTGCGCATGCGCATGCGAGTTTTTGTTTTGTTGTTTTAAAAGACCATCAAGCGGTATCCCTGGTCATAATCAGTCCTTCACTGACCAATCAGCGTTCATTAGCAGAATGCTAGCGTGTTATGGGCAACAACAACTCAACCTGTAAGAAATCGAAAGGACATAAGTACTCGTTCATTCAACTTTCGACCTATAACCCATGTTGAACTTTCAAAACCTACAATCAAATCTGAGATTTCTCAACGGCAATCGGGTGAAAGAGACAAATTTAGCCGTCTAGCCCCATAGACTCCCATTCATTCTGCACTCATGGGCGATCGCCCCCAGTGGAGCTCTGGTGGAACTACAACCAAAATTCGGTACAATAGGACTTAATAGGGAGTGGCCAGGCTCTCCGTAGACGGGCTCTGCCAATACTGCAAAAGGGAGAGCGCGCGAAACTTGTCACTTGAAAGCGAAAAAACAGTGTTTGAGACTCATCGCAGCAGATTCAAGCAGCTGTAGTTATGTACTCGTGTTTGTGCCAGAAAAATATCCAAGACATTTGTTAGAAAATATTCTACAAGTGTGCAACTTGCTCGATGGTGTTTTAAGCCCCCAATGGCTCCTTAGAGGCAGCTAACCCTACCCTCAACCTTAAACCTACCCATCCCCTTGCTGCCTGGAAGGCGCCGTTGGGGCTTAAAACACCAAACGCTGTGCAACTCTCATTGGATGAATTCACATGCTGATTTGCGGATGAGCAAAATTTCTCCGTGACTTCACATTTTTTGATGCAGGTGTGTGAATGCGTTTTGCACCATATTCACTGTATAGCAAAAATGTGAACGTGCAAGTTTCTTAATTTGTGATTTGTATTATGTGATTTGTGAACCTGCAATGAAGAATTTGAGAAGGTGTAACTGATGTTTTGTGTTTGTGGAAGAGAAAAAAGTCTACAAGTTTGCAACTCTTAAAACATTTCTCTCTACAACTACAAATTCCACTGTCACAGGATTTCAGTTGATTTGCACCAAAAATGCTTTCATAGATTACCGCTCACTAAAATGTCAGAAACTGTTCTGCCTTTTATGTCTAAACTGAAGTCGGACAAAGATGGAGAGACTCAAGAAGAAGTGACATGTAGAAGCAACAGGACATTTCTGAATGGTTAGTTGATGAATTTATGAAGCTGATGATCTTCTAGTCATTGATTGGCATATTCCGTCATTATAATCTATAAATCGCTCATGTGGGAACTGTTGTAAGATGCCTACAGAGTGACATGCGATTGCATTTGTGTTACGTATTGCAATAAATGTGAAAAGACGGATGCTACAGTTTGAGCTTGAGCAAATGTGCTCGACTACAACAACTCTTCCTCTTCTCAACATGGACTGCGTGTTCAGGGGGCGGGGTTTATGTAAATTTTAGGGTTGGTGATGTCACTAACCCTGGAGGACTGTCGTGTAGTCCCTACCAGCCGTTTGTTGTAGTCCTTAAAAAGCGATTTCTGTAAAAGCAAATATCTCCCTTTGCTTTGAACTTTGAGCGTCGTAACTTTGCAGATGTTGTTTATGCTCAAACAGCAACATTACACACTAACTAAAGTTATAAAAGTTAAAGCATAATCAACCACCCCTTTAAACAGCTTGATTTTCACCACAGGGGGACTTTAAAAGATTGTACCTCATTTTTTGGCATCACTAAGCATCGCCTGCATTCATCTGACAAAAAAAGCACATAATTTCATAAATAATATAGGATCTCTGGAGAACTTAGTTCTGATTGGTTAATCACAATGCTGAGAGGTATAAAAGTTTTGTATAATAAGTGATTAACTGTTATTATAAGATTTTCCGCATATTGTAAACAGTATGAAAAACAAAGTTCATGAAACAAAAATGTATTTTCCTTGCGGTAAATGTCAGATACACAGATCATAACATAACATTCATAACAGAGAAACATAACATCATTACAGATTATGTAAAGTAAATATTTTAGATTTACGAGATTTTAGATTTACGCATTTCAATCAATAGAAAAATTAAATCAAATTTAATAGAATAATCCTTACACATTTTAATTGAATTAAGGATTGAGGATTGTTCACTTATTTATTTAAAATGTGTAATGATTATTCAATTTAATTGGTTTTGAATTTTACTATTAATTGAAAGGCGTAATTAAAAAAAAAAAAAAAAAAAAACCTAAATGTTTTTGAGTGCACTTTGATCTTTGCATATCATGCACGAGCACGTACAGCGTCACATGCTGTTATGATCAGTGGTGTCCAGAAGATGGCAGTGCTGTGAATATAACTGTGCTGGAGCTTCATGAGGAAAACATACAACATTCACACAGAGTTATTATAATTAGGCAGTGTGAAAATGTAATATATATATATGTGACGGCCCCGGGGACTCTGCCAGGGTATTTGTGTGTGTGTGTCTCTGTCTGTGTTTTGTTTGTTCAGTCAACCTGGCATTATGTTTTGCCAGTCACATTTGTTAAGCTTTATAAAATGATTTGTTATATTCGTTCAGTTAAATTACTTTTGTGAATAAACGTCTTTTTCTGGTAATCCCTTGAGTGTGGTTTCCTCTATTTGTTGTGGCCTTTGAGCCGGGCCATAACAAATTGGGGGCTCGTCAAACTTGGAAATTATGCCGTTAACAGAGGTTAATTGATGTTTTTGCGTTAAAACTGTGAGTGAGAGCGCGTTATGGTAAATTCGTGCCTTGGATGTCAGCAAGAGGGTAACTGTCACGATACACACACACGGGAAAAGACAGATCCAAGTGCAGTTATTTATTTGGGTAATCCGTACTCACAACCAGTCCAGGCAAAGGTCAAAAATCCAACAAGGCAATCCAAAACACAAGTAGGTGGCGGGCAGGGCGAAGTAGACAGTCCATCGGGCGACCAGGGAGAAGCAGATGACCCATCGGGCGGCCAGGGCGAAGCAGACGACCCATCGGGCGGCCAGGACGGAGACGACAGTCGATCGGGCGGCCAGGGCGGAGCAGGCTGTGCAGACGGCCAGGGCAGAAACGTTAGTCCATCAGGCGGCCAGGGCGGAGACTTTCCTTCAGGCGGCCATGGCGGAGACGACCCTTCGGGCGGCCAGGGCGGAGACGACCCCTCGGGCGGCCACGACACAGGAACAGACATCGGCTCAGGAACAGACACTGGCTCAGGAACAGGAACAGACACCGGCTCAGGAACAGGAACAGACACCGGCTCAGGAATAGGAACAGACACCGGCTCAGGAACAGGAACAGACACCGGCTCAGGAACAGGAACAGACACCGGCTCAGGAACAGGAACAGACACCGGCTCAGGAACAGGACCAGACACCGGCTTAGGAACAGGAACAGACACCGGCTCAGGAACTGACACTGGCTCGGCGGCAGCCATCTTGTCCGGAGACACTGGCTCAGTAGACTTGATGTGAACAGTCTCTGGATCGGCAGACGTGACGTGAACAGTCTCTGGATCGGCAGACGTGACGTGAACCGTCTCTGGATTGGCAGACGTGACCCGAACCGTCTCTGGATCGGCAGACGTGACCCGAACCGTCTCTGGATCGGCAGACGTGCCAGGTCGCTGGGGTGGCGCCGGCAGGGCGAGCAGCTTGGACGAGGCCGGCAGAGCAGGGCGCCTGGGCGGCGCGGGCAGAGCAGGGCGCCTGGGCGGCGCGTCAGGGATGGCAGTCACCTCCGGGATGGTCTCTGGGTTAGGAGCCACCAGACAAGTCGTTGAGGAGGCCTTTCTTTTCCTCCTCCGTCTCCGGACTACCGGACTCGAGACCACCAGACTCGGGACCACCGTAACTGGGACCACCGGATTTGGGACCACCGGAACTGGGACCACCGGACTCGGGACCACCGGAACTGGGACCACCGGAACAAGGTCCACCGGGACAGTCACGGAGGGAGTCTTCCTTCTCCTCCTCCGCTTCGGGTGGCGATGTGCAGGCTCTGGGCTGGACGGAAACCGCGGCGAACAGAGCTGAGGACCAAAGCGGAGAATGGTGTCGGGGTCCATCTCGACCACCTCCTCCCCTGCGGCCTCCACGGGTTCCGGGAAACCTGGCCAGACGGGTTCCCTCAAAAGAACGTCCATGGGCAAAGGTGTTGTCTGACCAGGCGTCTGCTGTGCCGACGGAAGAGGGTTCAATGTAGCCGACCGCCATGGTCTCCTCAGTCCCCCATGCCCACAGCGCGAAGCAATCAAACAGCGTCATCCGAGGCTCTGACTCACCAGATGACGGTCCTCGCCCCTGCTGTCTCTTCTCCCTCTTCGTAGTGGGGGGAAAGATACGGGAACCCATACTGCTGGATCCTTTTGTGACGGAGTCCTTCTGTCACGATACACACACACGGGGAAAGACAGATCCAAGTGCAGTTATTTATTTGGGTAATCCGTACTCACAACCAGTCCAGGCAAAGGTCAAAAATCCAACAAGGCAATCCAAAACACAAGAAACATATAAGAACCGGGCAGATACAGACATCAGAAGTGTGGTGACATAAAACAAGGACTCCGTGACAAACACTGAAACAAACAGGGTATATATACACACAGATACTAACAAGGTGATGGGAAACAGCTGTGTGCAATGATCAATGAGTGACAGAACAGGATGATGGGAAATGCAGTTCCTAATGTGAATGACACCGTGGGGGAAGATGACCTCTAGTGGACACCAGGAAAACACAAACCAGACACTGTGACAGGTAACATAGTAAATTGGGTTTTTTCCAGATGATGACGTCTAGTGGGATTCCCTTTATTCGTTTTTTTTTTTTGTGGAAACCTACGTAAGGGGATTAACCAGGTGCAATTTGGTGCTGTGGGGTGATGAAATCGTTGGTGCAAGTTGGTTTCTGTCTAGTCACGGGACAAGGACTAGGAAGGAAGGTAAGTGTTGACCTTTTTTTTGCGCAAATGTATATATTGAGCCAATTCCCCTGTAGGTATAGCACGTTTTCCTCTTTAGGATTCGTGTGCATATGAATGTAGTGCGGGGTGAAAGTGGTTGGAGCGGTTGTCTAGGGAGCACGTCCATGGTTGTGGCGAAGTTGCCAGCTTGCTGGTCGCTTAACCAAACTACTGGGTTTTGGTGCGTAAATACCCGCCGCAAGTAACTCCTGAAGACTAGGGTTGAGTTATATAGATCGGGTTAGGCAGTTTAGAGGGGACGCTCAATTTATGAGGTTATTTTGTGGTTTGTGTTGCGCACTATTTAGGTCAATACTATACATTCTTTTGTTTACCGGGGACTGATTGCTGTTGTGCATTGGTCAGGTGGTGTTAATCATGGCAGGAGTAGATGATTTTATTGCTATTCCTTCGCAGGAATTTTTGGATCAGTGTACTAGGGATCAGTTGTTAAAGATAGCTGATCATTATGAAATCAGCGTGGGTGACAGGAGGTTAAAGGAAAATGTTAGATCTATTATAAGGGCACATTTGTATGATATGGGTGTGTGGCGAGGGGGGCGTGGTTTCGCGAAGTCTGTAGCGGGAGAGAAAGGAGGGGGCCGAGCGGTGAGTAAGTAGGTCAAGTGCAGATGATGAACACCTGTGTCTGATTGCAGTAATTGGCGTGGAGAGACTGCATATAACCTGGGAGAGCGAGAGAGATGAAGAGAGGCAGATGGTAGAGGTTCGCCGACCCCCGGACACGCCACCATTTGGTCCTCCGCCAGCTGGATGGCCTGATTCAGCGACGTCGGGCGGTGGCACTGGACCCACTCTGCAGTTCTCTTTGGCAGTCTTGAGATGAACTGCTCCAGTACCACTCGGTCGATGATTCCCTCGACGTCGCTTCCATCGGCCATCAGCCACTTGCGGCAGGAGTCCCGGAGCTGTTGTGCCATGATGAAGGGCCGGCCGGACTCTTCGAGGCTCAGGGTCCTGAACCTCTGTCGGTGTTGTTCTGGGGTCCGGCCGACCCACTGTAGTATGGCACGTTTAAGATCTTTATAGACCAGGAGATTCCGGACTGGCAGTTGGTGTGCGGCTACTTGTGCTTCTCCGGAAAGCAACGGGATGAGCTGCATTGGCCAGTCCGTGGAGGGCCATCCCCTATCCTCCGCTGATCTTTCAAATAAGTCCAAGAAAGCCTCGGGGTCATCCTGTGGCCCCATCTTGTTCAGCGGCAGCGGTGAGGATATGTCTTTAGATGGTTGGGGGACAGCCCTAACCTCCCGGTCTATCCAGCTCCGGAACAGCTCGCGGTCTTCATGCTGGCCTCGGAGGAGCGCTTCAAAACGATGATCTTGCTCCTCCTTTATGGCCAGCAGCTGTCGATGTTGTTCCTGGTGAAGACCGGCGAGCGTTTGGATGATGTCCGCAAATGGCGAGGCTGGCGGGTTTTGCATGGCGGCGATGATCTTCTTCCTTCCCGGGTTTCGGCACCACTGTAATAAGGTTCGTAGTTTCGTTCGTGTAGGAAGGAAGAAGACAGGGGTCGGCTGACTGGGACACTCACTTTTATTAGCTCTTTTCAAATAAAACAAAAGGTGCGCACAAAGCGCCTTCACCGTGATAAACACAGCTTCTCACAAAACAATAATCCCAACGTTCAGCTTGCTCTCATTCCACGTCAGCGTCCTCGTGAGGTCCCAGTCCAAAACTCTCTCGTCATCTCTCTCGCTCTCCCAGGTTATATGCAGTCTCTCCACGCCAATTACTGCAATCAGACACAGGTGTTCATCATCTGCACTTGACCTACTTACTCACCGCTCGGCCCCCTCCTTTCTCTCCCGCTACAGACTTCGCGAAACCACGCCCCCCCTCGCCACAGGGTGTCTTAACACCTGTACAAAAATCACATAGTGCTACTAATTTGGCTTTGGATGGGTTTTCTCAGGATATGTCTCCTAGTGTAGTTTTAAACTTTGAACAGCAAAAAGAAATGTTGATATTGCGGATGAAGTTAGAGAAGGAAAAGGAGTTAGAGTTGGAACAGATGCGGCAGCAAGCAGAAGTTGATAAAGTGTTGGCACTAGAAAAAATTAGGCAGCAAACAGAAATGGCAAAGTTAGATTTAGAAAGTGAAAGACTGAGGTTAGTTAAAGAAGCTAAATTATATGATTTATCAAGGAATGAAGAGTTGGCTCGGGGCAGCGATAATTCACATGATATTTTGAATAGTTTGCGCTTGGTGCCTAAATTTAGTGAGAAGGATGTTGATGTATTCTTCACTTTGTTTGAGCGTATTGCAGACGCGAGGGGCTGGGTTGATTCAGACCGTATCATTTTGCTACAATGAGTGTTAACTGGGCATGCTCAGGAGGTTTTTTCCTCGTTGTCTTCGGAAGACAGCGGTGATTATGCCAAGGTTAAAACGGCTGTACTGAAAACATATGAATTAGTCCCTGAAGCATACCGTCAGCGTTTTAGGAGTGGGAAAAAGGGAGATAAATCACATCTTGAATTTGCCCGTGATTTGGTGATTCATTTTAGTTGATGGTGCTCGGCTTCAGAAGTGAAAGATTTTGATGACTTGTGTAACTTGATGGTGCTTGAACAGTTTAAAAATTCAGTCCCAGAGCGAATTGCCATGTATATAAGTGAACAGAAGGTGAGGACAGCAGGGGAGGCTGCTGCCCTTGCGGATGATTATTTCTTGACCCACAAGGGTAGCGGTGTGGATGTCCGCACGCATGCTTTGGCTGGGGGAAATGTTGCGCCTGCGGGAGGGATGTTTTTCTCTAGGGGGTCAGGTGGGGGTTTTCCTCTGGAGCAGAGAGTTGATCATGGAGTCTGTGACTCTGAGTGTCATTTCTGTCAAAAATACGGTCACTGGAAGAGAGAATGCATGGCGTTTAAGTTGCAGAATAGGCAAGATGTGACTGATGTAAAGCCGGGCTTTAGTGGCGCCGGTTTTCAATGTGCTTTCAGACCAATCGAGTGTCGAGTTACCAGTTGTGGTGTCAAAGCCTGACTTAAGCTCATACTTGCCGTTTATTTCAAAAGGACATGTGTCTTTGGTTGGAAATAACGAGAGGGTGCCAGTGACTATCTTACGGGACACGGGAGCATTTGATTCGTTTGTTCTAAGGTCTGCTTTGCTGTTTTCTGAGGAAACGGATACTGGATCTTTTGTCCTGCTTTGCCTATAGACGGTGTTACCGTGATTCTGGGAAATGATGTGGCAGGAGCACGTGTTTGGGGAAGTAGCCCAGTACATCCAGTGGTGGTCCCAGTACCGCTGGGTAGTAACGGCCCTGATGAGAATGAAAAGCAGTTTCCTGAAGTGTTCACGGCTTGTGCTGTGACGCACGCCATGAAGCGGGCCACTGACGATGCAGATTCGGTAGAGGTGGAAAACGCAGAGGGTGATGCTTCTGAGTTGTTTGTAATGACTTTGTCTAACACTCCCTTGTCTGTCTCCCATAGTGAATTGGCGCGTGAGCAAAGAGCCGATGTAACGCTGAAGGAGCTGTTTCAGTCTGTTCTGCGGGTGGATGAGGTGAAAGATCGGGCACATGGTTACTTCGTACAAAATGAGGTACTGGTTCGGAAGTGGGTGCCACATTGTGAGGGTTTTGTTGGAGATCCTGTGTATCAGATTGTCGTGCCCTCCAAATTTCGTGATTTGGTTTTGCGTGTTGCTGATGAGTCGGGGCATATGGGGGTTGGTAAAACGTATGATCATGTCCTCAGACATTTTTTTTGGCCCCGGGTTAAGAAAAGTGTTGCAAGCTACATCAAAACATGCCACACTTGTCAGTTAACTGGTAAGCCAAGTCAGAAAATTAAAGTTGCTCCCCTGTATCCAATTCCTGTTGTAAGCCAACCATTTGAGCACCTGATTGTTGATTGTGTAGGCCCTCTCCCTCATTCAAGGTCGGGTGCGATGTATTTGTTAACTGTTATGTGCAGTAGCACCAGATACCCAGCAGCATATCCGTTACGCACGCTAACAGCAAAATAAGTGGTGCATGCTCTGGGTCACTTTATATCCATCTTCGGCATACCTAGACCCATTCAGAGTGACCAAGGGTCGAATTTCTCCTGTCACTTGTTTGCGCAGGTATTGAAACAACATGTGCAGCACAACCAGTCTTCTGCGTACCATGTGCAAAGCCAAGGAGCGCTGGAACGTTTCCACCAGACTTTAAAATCAATGATGAGGGCATACTGTGTGCAGATGAATGCTGATTGGGAGGACGGGTTACCATGGTTGTTGCTGGCAGCAAGAGAGGTAGTGCAAGAGAGTACAGGTTTCAGTCCAAACGAGTTGGTTTTCGGTCATACTGTGCGGGGGCCTTTAGCTGCTCTGCAAAATGAGTGGAAGGAGTCTCAGCCACCTCAAAATTTGATTGATTATGTCAATGGTTTCCGGCAGCGACTTTACTCTGCTACAGAGTTAGCCAGGGAAAAGCTGACTAAGGTACAGGAGAAGATGAAACGTCTTTATGACCGAAGAGCGGAGCCGCATAGTTTTTGTGAGGGCGATCAGGTTTTGGCTTTATTACCTATTGTCGGTTCACCGTTGCAGGCAAAGTTTTTGGGCCCTTACACGGTGGTGAAGAAGTTGTCAGAGCTAAACTACCTGATTGCCACTCCAGAACGTCGGAAAAACCACCAACTTTGTCATGTCAATCTGTTGAAAGCATATCATGCCCGGGTATCTCAGGAATTGAGTGCACCAGCAAATGATGCTCGTCCAGTGTGTGTTTGTAACACAGTTTTGTCTGGTAGTGAAGCTGGTTGTGAGGATGATTTACCAGATCATGACTCTGCATTGTTAACCCCGGGGACTCTGCCAGGGTATTTGTGTGTGTGTGTGTGTCTCTGTCTGTGTTTTGTTTGTTCAGTTAACCTGCCATTATGTTTTGCCAGTCACATTTGTTAAGCTTTATAAAATGATTTGTTATATTTCGTTCAGTTAAATTACTTTTGTGAATAAACGTCTTTTTCTGGTAATCCCTTGAGCGTGGTTTCCTCTATTTGTTGTGGCCTTTGAGCCGGGCCATAACAATATATATAAATATATATATGTATATGTATAATCATCGGAAAGAGGTCTGGAGTTTACCTAGTACTGTCTCAACAATAAAGTTAAAGAAGTCATATGTAAAGTTTAATTTATCCAGTGAGACAAGACGTCTTTAGATTTTAAGAAACATGGAGACTATATGTGTCTTTTGCAGAATCCATTAAACATTTATTCTATCAGTGTGTATTTACCCAATTACAAACAAAGATTCAACTTTCTAGTAAAGATATTTTTATTGTATAAGAATAGGGGTTGATATAAACCTGATATAATCTGAAATAGAATATACAAGATGTACTGTAGAATTCTTGAAACCTTTTTTCTTGTTAATTCCTTGCACGTAATTCCCCTGTATGGTTTACTTATTTTTTTTCTCTCTTTTTTCCTCTTAATTCTACTACGATATGTGCATAAAAAGAAGAAATATGTTATTTAGGCAACATAAAGGAGAGATAAAGAACGTCCACTGGACTTTCTGTTCATCATCATGTGCGAAGTGGTTTCTTTAAATGTTCCAGCATGGTTTTGTCTCATTATTAGAAGGTATTATTTTAAAAAGAAAATATCAGTAATAGTGATGCATTATTGTTCATTTATTAGGTGATTATGTTGGACAATTAAAACTGAATCAACAAATAAGCTGTAATATAACAACGCTCTTCAGCTGTAACTTATTCACAATACAGCATGGCCTTTCGTACTTTACTGCTTACATAATATAATGGAATCAAAAGAAACTAATTAAGAACAAGATTAAAATTATAAACTAAAACTAAATTCATTTAAACAGCACACACACATACAGACTGACACTGAAACATAAACTGATTAGCAGAAACTTTAAGCAAAAGTAATCAAAGCAAAAACTTTAAGGTTGCAGTGATTCAAAACTAAAATTCTTTAAAAACATTATGCTGATTTTATGTGTGTATTTGTTTATCTAAAAACACATACATTTAATTATACCTTTAATTTAATGCAGCAGGGAGGGCAATTTTAATTGAACATGTATAGTTATATATCAAGACAATACAGTAAACCAGATAGATAGATGAATTAGCAAACAATAATTAAGTACAAATCAGAGATTACCAGTAAAGACATGAACAAGAACACTAAACACAGCGCCCCCAGTGGCCAGGAAATATTCAAAAATATTGTGAAGGCACTGTATTTGTGTACACCCAAATCAGCCTATATGTATATATTCTTCCCTGCTTTATAGTCTTAAATATTCAAAAGACCACTAACAAAGATTAGTAAAAAAAAAAAAGATTCATACTCAAAAACATATCAACCAATCCATACCAATCATATGAACCTGCATGCATGTTCAATAAAGGTTATCATTTTGAAAACTTTGGAGTGGTGTCTTGTTCTCTGTAAGAAGTGTACTCTTTATACTTCTTCCACATTTTCTTCATCACTGCAGCAGCAGCCATTGATAAGTGCAGTAAATATCATAATAAAGCTAAATACAAGGAGCATAACACAACCGTATTTCTGTGGAAATAAAAACAGTCAGTCAGTTAATTAATACAATAACTATTTTTATAGTCGACTGTCATGCAGAAGATACTTTTATCCAAAGTGTTATTACAGGGATAATGACTGTGAAGCCATATAGTCTTGCTTAAGGGCCAAATACAGGGTGATTTCATATTCACAGCTTCATTGGTACACATTTTCATGCATTTTAAAACACTGAAACTTAGATAACAGCAAATATTTTAGCATGAACTGCTTTAGAGACAAACAAATCTGCTTAAGTATAAAATATACAATTAGTTTAGTTAAAAATGTTATGGTGCACTGCTAATTCTCTCTCTGTGTGTGTGTGTGTGTGTGTGTGTGTGTGTGTGTAAGGAAGATGTAGGCTGAGTGGAATCCATAAGCGGGTCTTTATTAAAGGATCTGAACATAAAATCCAAACAATAGTCACAACTCGTAGTCAGGTCACAGGCCTTGGTCGAAGCACAGGTAAAACAATCCAATAGCAGACAAATCCAAAAAACAGCAATCCAAAAGCATGAGTCAAAAGGCAAAACAATGGTCATAACTGTACTCATCAAAAGAGAATGGTAGCACGCTTAGTAAGGCAGAGAACTGGCAATACTTCGTAATAAGGCAGTGATAGCACATGACTTAAATACAGGGTGACAGGAAATGACAAGACAGGAAATGATGTGGCAGGAACAGGAAGTAACAGAGTTCAATATTCAGGTGATAGCTCCCTCTGATGGACTGGTGCCTGATCAAACGTTACAGATTCCCCTACCCTAGGAATGGTAAATGGTAAATGGACTGCATTTATATAGCGCTTTCAACAGACCCATGGCCACCAAAGCGCTTTACATATTGCCTCACATTCACCCATTCATTCACTCATTCATACACCGACGGCGGTGTCAGCCATGCAAGGCGCCATCCAGCTCGTCGGGAGCAGCTGGGGTTAGGTGTCTTGCTCATGGACACCTCGACACTTGGTCAGGTGGAACCGGGGATTGAACCACCAACCTTCCAGTTTGTAGACAACCTCCAGGTGTTCTTCTCCTAGGACGACCCCTTGGTCTGGGAGCCGGATGATTCGGGTGAGCTTGGTGAAAGTCTCTGATGAGTGATGAATCCAAGATGTCCTTAGTTGCTACCCACGATCTCTCCTCCGAGCCATATACCTCCCAATCTACAAGATATTGCATCTGACCCCTTCTCCTGCGAGAATCTAGGATCTCCCGAACTAGGTAGGCAGGAGCTCCATCGATCTCGAGCGGTGGAGAAGGTTCTTCGTCAGTGGTCTCGGGACTCGATGAGCCGTGGGCAGGTTTCAGGAGGGACACATGAAAGGAAGGAGAGATGCGGTAGTTACTGGGCAACTGTAAACGGTATGTGACAGGATTAACTTGATGTATAATCTTAAAAGGGCCAACATACCTTGGACTTAATTTCTTGCAAGGAAGTTTCAGGCATAGGTTGCGAGTGGAAAGCCACACCATTTGACCTGGCTGATACTCAGGATGAGGACGTCGGTGTCGATCAGATTGGATCTTTTGAGATAGAACAGCTCGCTGGAGACGGACATGAGCACTGTCCCAGACCTGTTCACTTCTCCTAATCCAATCATCCACAGCAGGCACTTCAGATGGTTCCCCAGACCAGGGGAATAGGGGGGCTGATATCCTAGGACACATTGGAAGGGGGTCAAACCAGTCAATGAGTGCTTGAGGTAATTTTGAGCATACTCTGCCCATGGGAGGAATATGCTCCATTTTTCCTGTTCCTGGCTACAGTATGATCTCAAGAATCTACCAATTTCCTGATTAAGACGTTCCACTTGTCCATTAGCTTGTGGATGATAGCCCGATGTGAGACTGACATTGATGTTTAAATGTTTGCAAAAGGCTCCCCAAACCCATGATGTAAACTGTGGCCCTCGATCTGTTACGATATCATCAGGTAGTCCATAAATTCTAAAAACTTGATTGAACAGAACTTGGGCAGTTTTCATGGCAGTGGGCAAACCTTTCAATGGAATGAGACGACAAGACTTGTCCATGATGGTGGTGAATCCTTGAGAGTTAGGAAGATCAGTGACGAAGTCAATGGATAGGTGTGACCAGGGTCGTTGAGGAATGGGTAGTGGTTCTAGTAGTCCTGCCGGCAGTTGTCGAGGTGTACGTGACTGAGCGCAGATCTGACAAGCAGTTACATAGCTCTTAACATCTGCAGATAATGTGGACCACCAAAATGAATTTCTGACCAACGCAGTGGTGCGATTAATGTCCAGAAGCAAGGGATGTGTGACTTACTATTTTTGCTCCCTGGACGGTATGTGACTGAGAAATTGAAATGCGTAAAAAAGAGTGCCCATCTTGCCTGGCGAGGATTCAAATGCTTGGCGTCTTTGATATACTCTAGGTTTTTGTGGTCTGTAATGACTTGAAAGGGATGAAGGGCACCTTCTAACCAGTGTCTCCATTCTTCAACAGCGGCCTTGATAGATAGTAATTCCTTGTTACCAATATCATATTTTGTTTCTGCTGGAGTTAACTTTCGTGAGAAGAATGCACAGGGGTGTAACTTGCCTGGCATTCCATGACGCTGGGAGAGGACAGCACCAATTCCACAGTCCGAAGCATCAACCTCTACGATAAAAGGAAGTTTTGGGTCAGGATGCTTAAGAATTGGAGCTGTGGTGAAACTGGACTTGAGCCTGTTGAATGCTGATGTAGCCACTTCCAGCCTTACTAAATTCCTGGGTTTTCCTTTAAGAAGTGAGGTGATGGGTGCAGCTATGGTACTGAAGTCACAGATGAATCTACGGTAGAAGTTTACAAAGCCTAGAAATCGTTGTAATTCCTTGACAGTGCTGGGTATGGGCCAGTCCAGGACAGCTTTTACCTTGGTATCATCCATCTCAACTCCAGAATAACTAATATTGTATCCAGGAATTTGGTTGACGTAACATGAAACTCACACTTTTCGGCCTTGACAAAAAGGTAATTCTGGAGTAAGCGTGACAAGATAGTTCTTACATGACAGATATGTTTTTCCATGGAGTGTGAATAGATCAAGATATCTTGTATGTAGACAATCACATACTGATTCAAGAGATCTTTGAATACTTCATTAACGAAGGACTGGAAAACTGAAGGAGCATTAGCCAGCCCATAAGGCATAACCAAATACTCGTAGTGCCCCCTTGTGGTGAGAAAAGCCGTCTTCCATTCATCACCCTCACGGATTCTAATGAGATTGTAGGCAGACCTGAGGTCCACTTTGGTGAAATACTGGGCCTCCCGTAATAGCTCCAGAGAAGAAGGAATAAGATGCAAGGGATGGCGATTCTCAATAGTGATTGCGTTGAGTGCTCGATAGTCAATACAAGGTCTTAAGCTACCGTCTTTCGTCAACAAAGAAAAACCCAGATGCTGTGGGAGAGGTGGATGGTCTAATAAATCCATAAGATAAGGCTTCTTCAATATATACCCATAATGGACAATGGGTAAACACGGCTTTTAGGTGGAGAGTTGTTAGGAAGGAGGTCGATTGCACAGTCCGAGGTGGCAACTTGGTGGCCCTGTCTTTACAAAATACCTCAGCCAAGTCAGCATACTCATTGGGGACATTATCTGGTAATGGAAAAGGATTCTTGGCTAGATGGGTAGTGCAGACTGTAAGTTTGGTGGGCAGTTCCAGACAGTGAGTGTGACAATGAGGTGACCAACGGACCAATTCCTTTTCCTTCCATGAAAATTGTAGGTCGTGAGAAGATAACCAAGGATATCCAAGGATGACTGGGTTTCGTGGTGATGATATGACATAGAAAGAGATTTCTTCAGTGTGAAGCAGGCCAACTCTGAGTTTTATGGGGAGTGTTTGATGAGTGATATGACCTTTACCGATGGGACCATCATCAACGGCAGTAACAGCAATAGGTGATTCACATTTGGTCGTCGGAATGTTCAACTTCTTCACTAAATCTTGATGAATCACATTAGCAGCTGCTCCAGAATCTATAAACGCTGAGAAATGATGGTCTTGATAAGCAACTGACAAAATTATGGGAAGTGACAAGCATAGACTGATTTGTAAAGTATTAAACATGTGACTTACTCGATAATTTGGAGAGGGGTTGGCCACGGGTTTAACAGGACAGTTGGAACAACGATGACCTGATTCACCACAGTAGAAGCAGAGTTGATTGAATAATCTTCTTCTCCATTCATCAGGTGGTAAGTGAGTTCGTCCTATTTGCATGGCTTCAGTAGGACTAGACTGACATGGTATTTGAGCAGTAGTAACAGGCACATAATAAGCTGACTTGGGACTTGGTTGTGTTCATAAGAGATTGTCAATCTTGATAGCAAGGGTAACGAACTGGGAGAAGTCAAGGGAGACATCTTTGCAAAGCAATTCTGCTTGTAATTTAGCAGACAGACTTGAACGAAAAATGTGCTTCAAAGCAACATCATTAAACCCACTTTGGGCTGCAAGGGTGCGAAACTGGATAGCATAGTCAGAAGCAGATCTGTTGCCTTGACATAGCTGAGTTAGTTGAGAAGCTGCGTCCATGCCCCCAGCAGGATATTGGAAGACATCAAGAATCAATTGAGTGAAATAATCGTATGACTGTTTGATACGAGCGTCGTGATCCCAAACAACTGTGGCCCACTCTAAGGCCTTCCCGGTAAGCAAAGTCATGATAAAGGAACACTTGGTATGGTCTTGGCTAAACTTTTCAGTTTGAAAAATAAATAGAACACTGTCGTAGGAAACCAGTACAGTTGTCAGGAGAGCCATCAAACTTATCGGGTAAAGCGAATCTTACCGGGTCAGGATGTGGGGCAGGAAGAGAATGAATATACTGTGTCAGATGCTCGTTTGATGCTTGCAGTGTCCTTAACTGGTGTTGAAAACCAGTGAGCAGATCCTTTTGATACTCAATGGTAGCCAGGAGTTGAGAGACTTCCGCTGGATTCGCACCAGGCGAAGTATTCTGTAAGGAAGATGTAGGCTGAGTGGAATCCATAAGCGGGTCTTTATTAAAGGATCTGAACATAAAATCCAAACAATAGTCACAACTCGTAGTCAGGTCACAGGCCTTAGTCGAAGCACAGGTAAAACAATCCAATAGCAGACAAATCCAAAAAACAGCAATCCAAAAGCATGAGTCAAAAGGCAAAACAATGGTCATAACTGTAGTCATCAAAAGAGAATGGTAGAACGCTTAGTAAGGCAGAGAACTGGCAATACTTCGTAATAAGGCAGTGATAGCACATGACTTAAATACAGGGTGACAGGAAATGACAAGACAGGAAATGATGTGGCAGGAACAGGAAGTAACAATATTCAGGTGATGGCTCCCTCTGATGGACTGGTGCCTGATCAAACGTTACAGTGTGTGTGTGTGTGTGTGTATTTAGAGCTATAAAATCATTATAATGTCAATTAGGTCCATGCATTATTGTAAATAATTGAGATGTTAAAACTTCAGAATAATGGTTTAGAATTTAATTTTAGAAATGTAATAATTAGCCCAAAGTCCAGCCTTGCACACGGCATCCTTTATGAAGCTGGATGGCATATATTGTCCAAATGTCTGCTAGAATATAATTACAGGTCACAAGGTTTTACTTTAAATGTCAGACCTGAAATATATTAAATAATTATTTGTAAACCCATGTGAAGCCCTCAATACTCAAGTGTAAGCAAAGACTATAGACAAAGAGAATATAAGTTCTTTGCTATAGATATAGAAAGATAGTTCACTACTATTACTTATGATTGGGAGAAACTGCGATGTGCAATATGGCGGAATAGTCCCGCCTTCTAAGTAAATGAGCCAATCGCTGATTGGTAAAGTCATTGCATCACTGCAACTGCCTGCTCGCGCTTAGGACTGCACATGCGCATTGGCTGGTTGAGCATAAGAAACAACATTTATGGGACAGTTATATCAGATTTTGTTGCTGAAATATGTTATTGAATTGTGTGTTCGGCAAATATGGCCGCCGAGTGAACAGACTTCCTCAAAGGGACTTTGGTGTTAGTCAGTCTTCATGACCTACTTGTGTATGAATACTAATGAGAGCATATTGAATGGTTGACACTATATAACAACCTATTTACTTATTTATATTTTTGAAAATTTCTTTGTCTCCTATTTTCTTACATAACCTATAACATTTCTGAATATTAAAAAAAAAGAATTAAAAAAATTGCAGTATACAGAATACCTGTGAACTGGCAGCAAAGCTCAAAGTCAATTCTCGTAGTTCGGTCTCATTTCTTCCTGGGATCGATTCAGTGGGTTTACACCATTTCAGATGATGCTCATCCTCAGAAACATACACTCCATTCCAGTCTGTGTTCCGACAGGCAGCAAAATTACCATCAAGGAGCAGAAGGATGATCCACACAAATGGTGGAATCAGGCAAAGTATGAACTCTTTCAACTTTAAAAAATTACATGAACAGTTATCGCAATGTCGGGGTATAGGTTTAAATGGCTGTAAAGCTATACACATTAAAGAAAAAAAGAAAAAGCAAGGTGCAGTGAAGAACCAGTTTGATACGTTTGCATTCAGCTCAGCTTTGCATGGGCATGAAAATTGGTCATCAAAAAGCCCCTCCAATGGAACTAACAAAAGACTGAAAACAGCAGTTTTGGACAGTCCATTTTTTAAATTTTTTTGAAAATCTTGTGTGTAAGACATCTTCTGAGGCTCACACAGCTGCTCTTGGTTGATGATGTTTGATTGCTTCTCTCGAGATGTTTAAAGATGGACAGGTCCCCTTAAATGAAAATATCTTAATTATTTCATATCCAACAAGTAAAGAACAGACATTACATTTACAAACACCTTAAATGACAGATACATTTTATTTATTATTAAATACTGTATTTTAGCTAAGAAAGAAATACAATCCATCCATCCATCCATTCTCAGAACTGCTATCTTCTGTACGTCACAGACGCAGAACTTCAGGTGTCAGGGCAAACTGGTGACCATCATGTTCAGCACGATAATGACATACTTGCCCTGGTAGACATTATCAAGGAAGTTGAACTATTTAAGCACCAGCCAGGCCGGGAATTTGCCGCATTCCCTGGCTTCAGGAAAAACCTCTTGGCAAAGTTTAATTACAGAGAGATTTGGAATTGGATGAGGGCCAAAATTTAAGACTGGCGGAATGTACCAATTTAAACATCACATATTGTAGGATGGACACTGACTGTAAATATTTCTGTCTTTTTATTTGTATTTATCATCAACAATGGTTGTTCTTAAAATCTTTTTTTTAAAGTTATTCTGCTGTTTTTGTGCGTTGTCTATATTAAAAAGATATGTTGATTGGCAGTGAGAAAACACTCATTCTTAAGTAATTTCAACACAGAGGACACAATATTTTCACACAGTCATAATAGGTGTAAAGATTTTTATTGTCAATGCTGAGTATTTACAATTATTAACATTGTTTCAACAGTTAGTCTGAGCTCTTAAGCAAAGAAACGGCAGATTCAGAGCTGCTACATGTTGATAGCTTGTGGTCATGCTCCCAATCCTCCTCATCAAAGTAGCCCATGAAATCCATATCTGGCATCAAAGAGTCATCATGAAGCTCAGCAGACTCACAGAACTGAAAGTCTCCAAATACCTCATACATTATCCTTAGAATTTCGTGCCAGTGTTGTTTTTTGAATACAGGGAGATTATGCATGATGTATTTATGATCAAATATTGCACTGCAATGTTCAACTGAATCAATAAGCTCAGTTTATTCTGTGCAAGCTGTGGCACTAGTGTACCATTGTGTGTTTTCTATAACCAGACTTTCCCTGTATTTCTGCAAAAGATCTTTAATTAGCCCTCTGAGGTAACCTTTCTATAATGATCAGGTGAAGAAATCTCTTGTAACTCTTCATAGTTGGGTAGTGCCACTGCACAACCTGCAGAGTTACACTTACAGACAGAGTGACAGTATGTACAACAATGATGTCCCAAGTTCTACACTTTTTGTATCATTTTCAAAGTTAGAGTAAAGGGCATGTTGAAAGCAGCCATTTCTGCTTTGGTCAATAACTCTCCGTAATGCCTCAGAAGTTTGTGGGTGCTGTTTGTTGGCATAGACAACAGCATGTGCCTGTGTGCCATCCCTGCCAGCCCTGCCAACCTGCTGGAGCATGGCCTCCACATCATCAGGTACCTGATGATGTATACATACATGATAGCATGTGACACTTTGGGAAAGTTCACACCCAACCCAAGAGCAGTTGTAGCCACAACTACTCTGCAACTGCCCTCTCCAGAGAATGATGCTTTTGTTGACAGGGAGTGTCTGGCTGTGGAACATTCCTGTTATTAGATTGTCACCCTTATGCTCTTGTTCTCCAGCTACCCAGGCATCCTCTTCAAGTTCGGCCTTCAGATGGCAGAACACTCGCCCAACTATTTTTAATGTCCGGCAATATATAATTAACGCCGACATGTTCAGGCCCTTCTCCTTGACATTCCTATCCAGTCCAGACAGTCCAGGGAATCAGTGGCGACTTGTCTCTGTCACGGGTCAGGGTGTGTCACCGGCCCCTCTCTGTTGTTTGGTTTTGTCCTGCCATTTCTGCAGCTCGTGATATGGGCAATTAGCACAATCACGAGCTGATCTTCCTCACCTGTCGCTCGTTTCCCCTACCCTTTATATTCCCAGCTGTGTCTACCAGTGTTGTCAGTGGATTGTTACATGCCGCGTGTGCGTTCCTTGTCTGTTTGTGTTCTCTGTTTTGCTTACCTGTGATCTGTGTTCAGGAAACCTAGAAGTGGGGGTCGGGGGAGGCTTAACATTTGTTCACTGTGTCACTGAACTTTATATTGTTCTCGAAGTTTACTAATAAACTTTTCACTTCTCATCACTGCATTTGAGTCCTCCTCATCTCTATACACCAGGCCTACCCACAGAAATCCACTGACCAAATGGACTCAGCAGAGGAGACGGAACTGCATCGGGCCATTACTCAACAGGGCGTTCTGTTAGGACGACAGCAGGAGGAATTAGCGGAATTAGCGGATTACTCGTCGGCTCGAACAGCTGCAGATCAGCTCTCCCATGGTTCCTACAGCACCTGATCCACCTAACATTGAGGTGGTAGTGCCTCGCCGATCTGAACCTCGACTCAACCCATCTGCTTCCTACTCTGGTGAGCCTAATTCGTGTCGATCATTTCTCCCACAATGCTCATTGACTTTTTCACTCCAGCCTTCCAGTTTTCTGACGGAGAGGTCCAGGGTTGCGTTTGTGATCATGGTTCTGGCTGGGCTTGCGAGAGAGTGGGGAACAGCCATGTGGGACAATGAGAACGAGTGCTGCAGATCTTATGAGGGATTCTCTCAGGAGCTTCGCAAGGTCTTTGATCGGTCAGCGTTGGCAACCGCATTGACGATGGCGGCACTAGCATTGACGATGTTGCAGCAGGGGACTCGCTCCATATCGGAGTATTCAATCGAGTTCCGTACACTCGCGGCATCCTGTGGGTGGAATCCCAAAGCACAGTGGGACCACTTTCTTCATGGCTTTGCGGAACACATCAAGGATGAGATTTATTCCTTGGAAACTACCCACATCACTCAACGGGTTGATTGATCTCGCCATTCGGGTCGTAACCGGATCTCCCTCCGCGCCCAGACTCGGAGGGCGGGTTTTCCTCATGACGTCATCAACAACACACCAGTCACGAGAGGGGCTACTTCACAACACTTGTTATTCTGGGAGGAGGAGCCCATGCAGATCGGGAGGGCCCATCTAACCGTCACGGAGCGCCGTCATCGCATGGCAAATAACTTGTGTCTCTACTGTGGAGAGGCGGGTCACATGGCGGCTGAATGTCCCATAAAGAAACAACGTTCTCCGTTTAAGGGACAGAGGACGGTGAGCGTCACCAACACACAACTGCCATCTATGTGGTACCCCTCTCACTGAGATTACCCATTCCACTAAGCTAGTCAACCTTACCATTTCGGGCAATCATACCGAGGAGATTCGTTTCCTCGATAGATTTTCAAGGGCTGAATGACATCACGGTAAAGAATAGACACCCTTTGCCGTTGATGTCTTCAGCATTCGAACTCTTGCAGGGGGCGACCATCTTTACAAAGTTGGACTTACGCAATGCTTATCACCTGGTTCCGATTAGGGAGGAGGATGAATGGAAGACTGCTTTTAATACCCCCACAGGTCACAGTATTTGGTCATGCCTTTTGGACTCTCAAACTCCCTGGCGGTCTTCCAGGCACTCGTGAATGACTTGCTCAGAGACATGGTCGACCGGTTTGTATTTGTGTATCTCGACAACATCCTGATCTTCTCCCAGAACGAGTGCGACCATGTCCAGCACGTCAGACGAGTGCTACAGCGGCTGCTTGAGAATCATTCATTTGCCAAGGTGGAGAAGTTTCACGCACGGTCGGTTACGTTCCTGGGTTTCGTTCTGTCTCCTGAAGGCATCCGAATGGATCCGGCTAAGGTAAAGGCGGTTGCTGATTGGCCCACCCCAGAGAATTGCAAGGCGGTCCAGCGTTTTCTGGGGTTCGCCAATTTTTACAGCCGTTTCATTCAGGGTTTTAGTCAGGTCGCCCTACCGCTGACGAATCTCACCTCCACACGAATTCGATTCTGTTGGTCAACGCAGGCTCAGGAGGCGTTCGAAATCTTAAAGAGCCATTTTGTTTTGGCTCCCATTCTAACCAACCCTGACCCGTCTCGTCAATTCGTTGTGAAGGTGGATGCGTCGGAGGTAGAAGTGGGGGCAATTTTGTCTAAGAGGTCCCCTTCAGACGACAGAATACACTTTTTTGTAGAATTTGCACTTTTTTTTCTCATCGTCTAACTCCTTCGGAACGAAATTACGACATCGGGGAATAAGGAGTAACTGGCTGTTAAGTTGGCGCTGGAGGAGTGGCGTCACTGGTTGGAAGGCGCGGGGGTTCCATTCATAGTTTGGACCATAAGAACTTAGAGTACATCCGTTCCGCTAAGAGACTAAATTCTCGGCAGGCTCGCTGGGCATTATTTTTCGGCCGATTTGATTTTAACATCTCGTATCGCCCCGGTAGTAAGAACGGTAAGCCCGATGTGCTCTCACGGATTTTTGAAGTAGAGGCTGGATCCACTTCTCCAGTAACCATCGTGCCTCCCAACCGGGTGGTCACGGCGGTTGCTTGGGGGGTGGAGTCCAGGGTCCGTGAGGTGTTATGTGACGTCACAATTCCTGCGGGGTGTCCAGCGAGTCTGTTGTTTGTGCCGGAGCCAGTCCGAACTAGCGTACTTCAGTGGGGTCACTCATCCAGTCTAGCTTGCCACCCGAGAGCAACTCGAACATGTTTGTTAATCAAGCAACGGTTCTGGTGGCCTTCGATGGTGCGGGACGCTCGAGAGTTCGTTTCAGCTTGTCCGTTGTGTGCGGTGGGTAAGGGCTTGAATCGATCCTCAGCAGGGCTACTCTGGCCACTGTCTATCCCTTCGAGACCCTGGTCACACATAGCCATGGACTTTGTCACAGGTCTACCCCCGTCTAGTGGCAATACCGTGGTCCTTACTGTGGTGGACAGGTTCTCAAAGGCGGTTCATTTCATTCCCCTCCCCAAATTGCCCTCAGCGAGGGAGACAGCGGCCATTGTCTTAGACCACGTTTTTCGCATCCATGGCCTCCCGGTGGACGTGGTCTCTGACAGGGGTCCCCAATTTTTGTCTAGATTTTGGACAGAATTCTGTCGACAGTTGGGGGCGACTGCGAGTTTATCTTCCGGTTACCATCCGCAGACTAGCGGTCAGGCTGAGCGAGCAAATCAGGACTTGGAGAGAGTCGTGCGCTGTGTGGCATCGGCAGAGCCGTTCTAGATTAACCATGGTCGAGTACGCACATAACTCAATTCTGGTCTCGTCTACGGGATTATCGCCCTTCCAGTGCTGTTTAGGCTACCAGCCCCCGTTATTTCCCTCCCAAGAGACCGACGCCATTGTTCCATCCACGCAGACGTTCATTCAGAGATGCCTTCGTACGTGGAGGTTCGCCAGAGAAGCCCTTTCCCGGACTGGCAAAAAGAACAAGGCGTCGGCGGACCGTCACCGTTCTAGGCCCCCACTTTACGTGTGTGGTCAAAGGGTTTGGTTGTCAACCAAGCACATTTCCCTCAAACTTGCCGCACGTAAACTGGGACCCAAATTTATTGGACCGTACATTATAACCAAGGTGCTTAACCCGGTGACTGTTCGGCTCAAATTACCCCCATTTGTTCACTGTGTCACTGAATCATCACTGCATTTGAGTCCTCCTCATCTCTATACACCAGGCCTACCCGACAGTCTCAGGCCAAGTCTGATGTTGGTCCTGTTAGGGCTCACAGTGATGGTAGCCGCAGAGTAGGGTGACCACCATCAAACAAATCAAATGTGGGACGATTATAAGTTTTAGTAACACTAAAACATAACCTGAAACTGTGATATAATGTATCTAACTTAATAAAAACATTTGTATTCTGCCTTTCAGCTGATAAAAGTTATTTGTTCTCTAGTCCCTTCCAGAAAACACCATTACATCACAGTGTAACATAACATGTCTTTTTTTTTACATGTCATTTAAATTCAACATCACTGAGCCCAAAGGCAGCGGCATCATGCAGATAACTATTTCTGAAACAGTTCTGACCAAGTCCAAATAAAATCCAACAAAATAAAAAATGAACAAATAAAATATAAAACAACATTAAATTAGATCATTGAAAGTCATATATATTAAGAATATATTAAACCAAAAACTTTAATATTTTTAGAAAGGATGTGAATTAAAACCACCGCAGGCAACAAGTTGATAAATTCTGTTAAATTAAATAGTTTATTTAATTTATTATTTAGTTATTTAACAATTAAGTTCATTTTAATTGACCGAATTATCTATTTGTTTTCTGACAGGGAACACATGGAACAAATCACCGGTCCACATTTTGATTGACAGCCGTCACAACCTACTTGTGACCGCGTTTACTCCTTTCTTTTCAACCATTGGATAAGAATGAAAAAACGGCTGTTGTATTTGTACTTCAGACGAAGCGCTGTTAAATACATTTCTTCACCATTTCTCTTGACCTCAAATCAGCTGATGCGATCAATGCCAACACAGGTGTACCTAAAACACATAAATGAAACCTATTAGTGAGCAGCAATGGGAGTGTCTAAATATTATTTTTTTCTGTGCACCATGTTGCCTACAACAGCAGAAAACTGGCTTGAAAAAGATACGACTGACAAGGCAACAATGCCAGATTCTATTTAAGGAAAATAATCAGTTGGAATGTTATAAAGCAGAGTGTAAAGAAGTGGCTACTATGCTGATTTTGACTAAGGGCACAGGTAAAGGGGGGTTAGGGTTGATGAGTGGTTATAAGAGTAAGGATGGGGGAGGTTATCAAGGGAGAGGAGGTAAGCACCCCGAAAACGTACACCAGCTTTGAATGCTTTGATTACATAAATGTTCTTACTGAGACAATACCTGTCCAGTGACATGGTACACACAGGACAACTAGTATTGTTTTAATTACCTGGTTTGACGATTGACCCAAATTCCACCAGCCTTTCAAAGCTCTCTCTGAATGCAGTCTGTCCTTTTGCAGCCGTTCCCCGGTTGAGAAATATTGGAGCACAATATAAATTTACACAGCAGTGAAACACAACTGTATTTTAAAAATAAGGGACATGAGTGCTGACTTGACTCACGCCAGATCGCATCTCAATCTCATTTGCAATTGAATCATTATGTAGGGTGACCATTCCTCCTCTTTTTTGAGATCTCCCAAAATGTTTACATTATTACATTATTTGACACTGACACGTACGTGCCAGCTTCGCAGGTCATGCATTCTGCTTCACACAGATCCCGACCGAGACGAAAACACATCAACCGATCACTTTTTTAGCGTTCATGTAAACACCACATGCAGATTCACCAATCGGAATGAATTCAGTCCGATTGAAACAAAAGGTGTGTATGTAAACATAATGAATGGCGACGGTAGAAAGCAAAAGCCAAATCCCGGACATTTTGGGCGATCTTAAATCCCGGCCGGACATGTCTGGGAAAAAGAGGACGTATGATCACCCTACATTATGACAATAGGGCTTGGCGATGTGACGTCACGGCTCTAGCGCCGCGGTGGCTGATGGGAAAAATCGCCATTTTGTGAGGCCACTTTTGACCTATGCTTTTGACGCGCCGAGGAAGTTTTAGTTGTTTTTGGATGTAATGTTCATTCACACGATCGACGGGGCATAAAATTAGACAGCAGACTTTTTTATTGTTTCCCGGCCTGGAAACAGAATGAAGGGAGTCATGTGTCCGATGTGACCAAGCGGAGACGGATGGCCTGGATATCTGCCATAAGACGCACAGACATACATTCGCAAACATCCCAAGATCATTGAAAGTGTGTTCCAGGCATTTTCATTCAGTAAACTTCACTTAGCAAATGATTGTGTTCTTTTCCCAAGAGTAGTAGACATCTGCATTTTCTAACTTAGCACTATTCTGTCGACTTTGCGGCAGTGAGCAAGCTAATTTAGGCTAATAAAGTGCGCTGAATGAATCATGTGATCAAAACAAAGCACTCAGCTGAGCCACTCAGATATTCCGAGGTGTAACCCAGCCTGAACTAGAGTTATTTTTGATCACTGTGACTGAAGCACGAGAAATTATCTTTATAACACTTGTAAGTATGTTTTCCACATGAGTTCAACTGGAACTGAAGTGTAAAGTATGTATGTGTGTATGCATGCGTGTGTGCATGTGTGTGTGTGTGTGTGTGTGTGTGTGTGTGTGTGTGTGTGTGTGTGTGTGTGTGTGAGTGTGTGTGTGTGTGTGTGTGTGTGTGTGTGTATATATATATATATATATATATATATATATATATATATATATATAAAAAATAATAATACTAGTACTCCCTAGTACTATAGTAGATGAGTGTATAGTACACGTGTGTGTGTGCATATATATATATATATATATATATATATATATATATATATATATATATATATATATATATACACACATATGAGGGGCCGTACAAGCCACTTCTTCTACTCTCACACACATACATTCTCCTTTCACATATATACATTTCTACTCTCACACTTATACATTCTCCTTTCACATACATACATTTCTACTCTCACACACACATACATTCTCCTTTCACATGCATACATTTCTACTCTCACACTTATACATTCTCCTTTCACGTACATACATTTCTACTCTCACACACATACATTCACCTTTCACATACATACATTTCTACTCTCACACACACATACATTCACCTTTCACATACATACATTTCTACTCTCGCACACACATATATTCTCCTTTCACATACATACATTTCTACTCTCGCACACACAAACATTCTCCTTTCACATATATACATTTTACACTTATGCAAATGTATTCAAAGTATGCATTTATTATTATAAATAATAAATGTATGTAAGAAGAAAATGTATGTATGTCTGAAAAAAATATGTGTATAAAGAATAATGTATGTGTGTGTGAGAGAAAGTAAAGTGGAAACGGAAGGCGTATAGTGGAAACGGAAGGCGTATAATGGAAAAGGAAGGCGTATAGTGGAAACGGAAGGGGTATAATGGAAACGGAAGGCGTATAGTGGAAATGGAAGGCGTATAATGGAAACGGAAGGCAGGTCTGGCGCGATCGGGGTCACCGGACTATAATCAAGCGAGCCACAGTTTGAAAATACACGGTCAAGCCAGCCGCCAAAAAAATGGGTGTGCGCCTATTAAGCCGCCTTTCCACTGCACACGACAAACGACAGCCGTCTGACCGGAAGTCATTCATTTCCAAAGGGGAGTCGTACGGGAGCTGCGTGGAGTTCCGATCATATGTGAATGTCGTGTGCAGTGGAAAGGCGGCTTTACTATGATTACGGTAAATTCAGGAACTGCAGCGAGATAACTTTTTCATCCGACTAGGGCTGCGTTCCAGTCCAAAATTGTCATGCCCTTCACTCGCTAACTTCCCTCCGTCTCGTTCACTCGGATGTACGTCATTGCTTACGTTGCACGAGTGCCCAGACTGCCCACTACTGGCGGAAACTGCAATGGGCTGAATTGGAACGTCCTAAGCCCTTGATCACATGGAATCAGCTATTGAGTTGATTTATTATTTACATTTTTTTCCCTTTAAGAATTTGTTTAATGCAGCATCCAAATGTATATAGGTGTGTGTGGGTTGTTTTAAATTAAAAATATATATATAATTAATATATAGAGTTGTTTGTTGTGGTGGTAATTAGACGAGATTTGTGGTGACGTCACAATCGTACTGCATTGTGGGACATATAGGTGCCTGAAGTGTACATATGAAGTAGAAATCGGTCAAAATCGTTGTTTATTGTTGTTGAATTTGCAGATTGTACAGTGTGACAGAAATAAAAATTATATGTGCCACCAGAAAAACAGCCTCTTCTGTGTGTGCAACAGGACATAACTGTTCTCAGACCTGATTCTTTGTCTGGATTCATAAGCAGTCTGCACTACATTTAGACATCAATATAAGGACTCCAATGTATTTACTGCTGCTCTATTTCTTGAATCCTAAACAAATCTGGAGACTGACAGAAATCCACATAGGGTTTGAATGTGATCACAGAGATCGCAATGCAGCCTATCATGCACAAAATAATCTGTTTCTCTTTGCATTTGGTCAATACATTGGTCAGCACATTATTAAAAAAATGTCTGATTTCATGTTCATTGCTACTTACTCCAAAAAGTAAAAACTATACTTGAAAAGAAAACAGGATTACTTTGAAAAGCATTAGCATCATTGTTGTGATGAAGAGCTGAGCAAGTCTTGCATATGTATTTGCTCAGGTCTGAGTGTGACTTCCTGCTTTAAGAGGAAGTAATGGATACCAAAAAATAAAAAAAATAATATATATATATATATATATATATATATATATATATATATATATATATATATATATATATATATATATGTATATGTGTGTGTGTGTGTGTGTGTGTGTGTGAAAGGAGAACGTATGTGTGTGTGTGTGTATATAAATGTATTTATGTGAAAGGAGAATGTATGTGTGTGTGCGTATAGAAATGTATGTATGTGAAAGGAGAATGTATGTGTGTGTGTGCATATAGAAATGTATGTATGTGAAAGGAGAATGTATGTGTGTGAGAGTAGAAATGTATGTATGTGAAAGGATAATGTGTGTGTGTGTGTGTGTGAGAATAGAAATGTATGTATGTGAAAGGAGAATGTGTGTGTGTGCGTATAGAAATGTATGTATGTGAAAGGAGAATGTATGTGTGTGTGCGTATAGAAATGTATGTATGTGAAAGGAGAATGTATGTGTGTGACAGTAGAAGAATGGATTTTGGCTTGTACGGCCCCTCATACACACACGTGCACTATACACTCATATACTATAATACTAGGGAATACTATACAATAACACACACACACACACATACATACATACACATACATATATATATATATATATATATATATATATATGTGTGTGTGTGTGTGTGTGTGTGTGTGTGTGTGTGTGTGTGTGTGTTATTGTATTCCCATATATATTCCCATATATATATGTGTGTATGTGTTATTGTATAGTGTTCCCTAGTATTATAGTATATGAGTGTATAGTATTCCCATTGTTGCTTGCAATAATTTGTTTTAATATGGATACTTTTGTCTCCCCAAAGGTAAACCAGCATATGAGATGGATGAGTCTCATCCAGACTGGGCTCCAACCCTGTACATGGGTCACTTTGAAGTCACAGCCACAGTGTCAGATCGGCATGGCATGTCAGACAACGTAGACATAATTTAAGTGAATCTGAGGGAGGAGGCCAAAATGAACAAGACAACATGAAAGAAGATGAGAGAGATGGAGTCCAAGCAGAGATAGAAGAAGAAGAGCATGGGGATCAAGCAGAGGCAGGAGCTGCGGAAGAGGAGGAATATAAAGAATAGACAGAAACAGACAAACCAGCTGCTAAGCGACTAAAAGCAGAATGTCAGTTCTGTGAGCAAAGCAGTGCAGAACTAACCTGTCTTTTGCAGGAAAATATGGAGCTTAAGTCTGAGTTAAACAAGTTGAAGATGGATGAAGAGTTTTTCAAAGAAAATACAGAGAAGATTCAATATTAAACAGGACTTCCATGTTTTGCTATTTTGTTGTCAATGATTACTACTGTTATGCTTCTTAACAAACTGTTGCCTGGCGATTTAGTGTTAGCGGATCGAGGATTTAAAGACAGTGTGGGAATGATGTGCGCAGAAGTTAAAATTCCTGCATTCACTAAAAGCAATGTCAACTCGATGCTAAGGATGTGGAAAACACGTGCTATAGCACACCTTAGGATACATGTTAAAAGGGTAATAGGTAGCGTGCACAATTAGTACACACTATTACATAACACAATAGTTTGTTGCTTCCCTGTAAGGATGAAGAATTTACCCTTCTTGATAAGATAGTCAATGTTTGCTGTTTTCTAGTTAACACGTATACAAGTGTTGTTGTAAGGCCAGATGAAACAAAAGTGTGCATGTTGAATGGTAAAAATATTTTTTTTGTTTTTTATTTGGTGTGTGTGAAATGTGTGGTACCTTGTTTGTTTTGTGTGTGTGTACCTTCTTTATAATGAACATGGTATACTATTTTTACATTAAAGGGACACTCCACCTCTGGAAAGATGAATGTGTATTTAAATTGGGTCATTTATGTAGAAGAAATGTGAAATTATTTTTGAATTTGGAGCTTTCTAGACTGAGAAAAGCCAGAAAATGTATTTTTGGCTCATGTGGATGAAAGACAACAACTCCCAGAATGCACTTGCTTCACTGCTCTACGAGGCCACTCCCAAGCCACGCCTACCGGTTAGAGAGCAGTTGTAAACAATAAAGCTAAGCTAAGTTACTAGTAGTCTCCGTGAGTCTGCCCGGGTTTTTGAGATCGCATATCGCACAAAATGTCCGGGATTCGGCTTTTGCGTTCTACAGTCGCCATTCATTGTGTTTACTGTGGCGAGCAGGACGAGACTAGGGCCGCGGGAGAACGACACAAGGCCGGTGGCGTGATTACTGATGAGCGACACCTGTGAGACGCACTGGTCTCGTATCTCTCACGGAGGAGCGGGTATTTTCTTAGCAATGGTAAAACGCACATCAACCGATCACGCCACCGGCCTCGCGTCTTTCTCCCGCGGCCCTAGCCTCGTCCTGCTCGCCACAGTAAACATGATGAATGGCGACTGTAGAACGCAAAAGCCGGTGGCGTGATTACTGATGAGCGGCGCCTGTGAGACGCGCCGGTCTCGTGGGCTATCTCTCATTGAGGAGCGGGTATTTTCTTAGCAATGGTAAAACGCACATCAACCGATCACTTGTTTAGCGTTCATGTAAACTCTACATTCAGATTCACCAATCGGAATGAATTCAGTTAGATTGAAACAAAAGGTGTGCATGTAAACAATGAATGGCGACCGTAGAAAGCAAAGCCGAATCCGGACATTTTGGACGATCTCGACATGCAGGTTTCTGCCGGTGAAATCAAACGCACTGGCACTGATCTGTGATAGGTCTGTTAGCGCATTAGGTCCAACCCCCTATGGGCGGGTTTGAAAGGGTGGGAACTAGTGCTTGTAGTCTTAACAGAAATCCCCCCCTCTTACACTTCCTCCTACAATGACGCAAAATGACGATTTTTGCGTCATTGTAGGAGGAAGTGTAAAGAGGTAAATACAGATTTCTCTCGTCTCAGGGGAAAATGAGAAAATGTTCCACGACCATTCAATAGTATGACTGGGTTTCTAACATTGCAAAGCTTAATGCAAATGGGTGGAGTGTTCCTTTAAATACTTCAGATGAAAATGGATGACAATTTGATCATTAAAAACTTTTTTAATAAAAAAATGTAAGTTTGCTTGATTGCACTGAATTTCATGTAACAAATTTCATATACAGCATGCATTTTTGGATTTTGACGCTGTAATTCTTCCGCTTCTGTAATCATACCATGCAGATGACAAATCGCCTCCTTGGAATTATAAGGTTCTATCTGCATTCTGACTGGTTTTGAGATATTGAGCTTTAAAGTTTTTGCATTCCATTCGACTGTGTAGAACACATGTGTCAAACTCCAGTCCTGGAGGGCCACTGTCCTGCAGAGTTTATCTCCAACTAGCTCCAAAAACACCTGCCTGGAAGTTTCTAGTAATCCTGAAGACCTTGATTAGCTGGATCAGGTGTGTTTAATTAGGGTTGAAGCTAAACTCTGCAGGGTTGTGGCCCTCCAGGAACTGAGTTTGACACCCCTGGTGTAGAAAGAACCTTTTTATTTTCTAAATAAAAAGTTCCAAAATATACACAACTTAAAAAACAACATCACATAATGTAAAGAAGTGGTCACAGAATAAGAATATGTGAATAACCACATTTTTACAAAAATGTCAGATAGAACCTTATAATTCCAAGGGGACGAAATGTTGTTGCCTGGTGTACTCTTCTACAGCTGCTGCCTGCTCGTCAGTCACACTTACAGCATTCATGTGCTTGTCGCAGGACAGCAGACAGGTCACTGGCATCTATGCTTTCATCATACAGGGATATGCACCTTTGTACGAACAACAGGGTTTTCACAACTTGGCGGTTTGTAGGCTTCCAAGTCATGGACCCAGCCATTTGTGAACTGAACGTGGGCTTCCATAGATTTATAATTACAAAACTGAGCCTCGGAATATGCACTCACACCACAGACTAAATATACAAAAATATCTGGAAATGTCAGAGGAGGTAAATCGTCGGGTTCTCGAGTATATTCTCTTGCAGGCACCTCATACGGATCCATATTTCCGATCAATGACATCTTTTCCATGTACTGTTTTCTTGCGTCAGCTATAAGTTTGTCTCTACATTGTTTTCGTGTAGTAAGTGGTTGTTTTAAGCATAGACAGTATATAAACGTCTCGCCCGATGTGGCCTCACAAAATGGCGGCGCCCTATTGTTTACGTCCCAGAATGCACTGCGCAGTGACGTCGGTTGCCAAGCCCTATACTTTCCATCACTTACCATTTATAGGTGAGATGAACCTCGTCGACCACAAGACCGATTAGGTTGATCGGTAGGTTGATCATGCCATTTTCGGCTTAGCCAAGACTCATCCGAATATCACTCCTCTGATTAATTCCTCCGCATCAGAACTCAGCTGTGCAGCAGAAATTCCAAGGTTGGTTGCCTCCCAGACCTGGTCCTCCATGAGCGCGACCAACGGTGACACGACCGCAACAACGGGGTTTGAGCTGAGCTCCATTCTTTTGGCCACCGGCAGGGCTAGCTGGTAAATTAGGCTATTACAAAAGCCGGTCGGTAGTAAGCCAAACACATCCATCTTTTGTAGGAATTGTTCCAGGGCAAGTTCCTGTTCCGCTTTCAAAGAAAACTTGCCTTTTAAATCTTTTAAATACAGTAGCGGCAGCGGCATCAATGGATTGCTGCGCTTCGGTGGCCGGCATGCTGAATGTAAACAAAAAGCTGCTTGCCTTCGCTTCTCTATCATCATTGTGTTAAACCTGCCAATAGCGTGCCAGGTGGATAAGCCAGTTTGTGATTGGTTCCCGCAAATTTGTAACGGAAGCAGCAGAGATAAATGTACAGGTATCCAGCCTGAGCTGCAGGGCGAAATAAAACCAGCGACAGATCAGGCTGGGTTTACCCAGTCTAGGTGCACGTAATATGCATGTATATTAGATGCGTTGCGTGCCGGTCTTAAAGTGACAGTAGCCTAATAGTAAACATGCTGCCGCTTGTCCTTAAAGGGATAGTTCAACCAAAAATGAAAATTCTGTTATTTAGTAATCTCTAATGTTGTTCCAAACCTGTATTAATTTCTTTCCTAGTGCTAAACACAAAAGAAGATATTTTGAAGAATGTGGCTAACCAGACAGTTGCTGTTTCCCATTGACTTCCATAGTATGAAAATATATTCTATGGAAGTCACAGGGGACTGCAACTGTTTGGATACACATTCATCAAAATAACTTTTATTTTCAACAGAAGAAATTTCAGTTTTGTAAATATTATTGGATCTTCATTTTTAGTTAAAAATGTTCAGTGACACAATATGCACTTCATACATTTCAGTGTGAACACTAACAAAACACACAGATTTGAGTTCTGTGACCAGACCCCATACACACACACACACACACACACACACAGAGATCTGAGTTCAGTGAAGTCATAGAAAACCTGCTATTACTCACAGTAAAGGAAGCCGATCAGCGAATGAGAGAAGGCTCAGAGAGGAACGCTCACAAACACACATGCACCTCCGGTTCGGCTCACACACCTCAGGGTGTCTGTTAGGAATGAACGTGCTGCTTCAGGAGCTGAATGTCCTCCAGTGGGAGTCGATCATCCGTGACATGAGGAGCTTCACCAACGGCTTCAGGCCCAGAACAGAAACAATGCAGATTAACCAGTCTAAAGCATCTGAGATAATGCAGATAAACCAATCTAAAGCATCTAAGATATTCTTAAGCTGATCACATACACACACACACACACACACACACACACACACACACACACACACACACACACACACACACACACACACACACACACACACACATCTGTTCGCCCGGATTCTTCTGTGCTGATGACGAACGGCCTCTTACTGGAGAAAAACATGAGCTGCAAAACATCTCGGGTTACGACTGTAACCCTTGTTCCCTGAGAAAGGGAACGAGAACTGCGTTGATAAGACACTTTGGGGAACGCCCTTAGCGTAGCAGCTCTGAAGCATGAATGAAACTAAGCCAATCTTGATTGGTGTTGTGTCATGATGTAATGTGTGACGGCATACACAGAAGCTACAAAGGGACGCCGGCACACAACAGAGTTAGCTTCTGCGATGAAGCAAGTCGCTCCCAGGCAGAGGAAGGCGTGGTGGAGGGACGCAGTTCTCGTTTCCTTTCTTAGGTAACAAGGGTTACAGTCGTAACCCGAGACGTTCCCTTTCGAGGGAACTCGAACTGCGTCGATAAGACACTTTGGGGAACGAGTACCCACTATGCCACAATGAGCCCTGTCTGTCCCAGTGTGAAGCTGCACACAGGCACACTTAGGACGAGAGCTTCTTGGATCGGGGCCCCTGAAATGAGGGCTCTAGAGGACGCCATGCCTCTGGTTGAATGAGCCCTCACGGCCAAAGGTGAAGGCAAGCTGCGCACCTGATAGGCCATAGAGATAGCCTGAACGACCCAGTTACTGATGGTCTGTTTGGATGCGGGAAGCCCCTTCTTGGGCAACCTGAAGCACACCAGCAACAGGTCTGACTTCCGCCATGAAGAAGACCTCTGGACATAAATCTTATAAGTCTTTCTTCATCCGTCTTCACGTGAGGTGGAGGATGAAAAACCTGCAGAACTGTAAGCTGTGCCACATTAAATGGCACTTAGGCACATTGTCCGGCCTGGGATGCAAGATAGGCTTAATGTCGTCTGGAGTAAACTCCAGGCACCCATGAGATATAGAGAGCACCTGTAGATCTCCTACTCTCCTCAGAGAAGTAAAGGCTTATAAAAAAGCTACCTTGAGGGAAGGTTCTTGGCCTCAGCCGACTCCAGAGGTTTGAAGGGGGCCTCGACCAGCCCTTTGAGAACCACTGCCAGGTCCCATGTGGGAACTCCGGTTCGAGCCGCAGGTCTCATCCTCTGAGCCCCACGGAGGAAACGTACGACCAGCTGATGTCTCCCCAGAGGCCCATCACCCAGAGGAGCGTGGAAAGCCGCAATGGCAGCCACGTACACCTTGAGTGTGGACGGGGTAAGACGAGCCGAGAGGCGATCTTGGAGGAGCTCCAGCACTGAAGCCAACCAGGCAGTTAACTGAGTCCACCTCACGCTCTCTACACCAAGTGGAAACACATTCCACTTTAGGCCGTACAATCTCCTCGTGGAAGGAGCTCTGGAACTGAGTATGGTTTAAACCACTCCAGCCAACAGGCCAACCTCTAGGTACTGAGTCCCCTCAGGGGCCAGACCCAAAGTTTCCACAGGTCTGGTCAAGGGTGAATATTGAGCCCCCGGTCTGTGGAAGCAGGTCCCACCTCAGAGGGATCAGGAGTGCTATGATGAAAACCATACCCGGGCTGGCCAGTACGGCGCAACTAGAAGTAGGCTGATCCCGTCTCGACGGACCCTCTCCAGAACTCCCGGGAGCAGAGCGATTGGGGGAAAAGCGTACAGGCGTAGCCTCGGCCACATCTTTACCATGGCATCCAAACCCCAATAGGGCTGGATGGGTGAGAGAAAACCACAGTGGACAGTGGGACGTCCCTCGAAACGCAAACAATCCACTTCCACTGGGCTGAACCTCTCGCATATCGACCTTCCCTACCTCACTGTGAAGTCTCCATTTCCCGGGCCTCAGCCCCTGCCTCGACAGGATGACTGCTCACTGATTCTGGTCCCCTGGGACGTGCATTGCTCTGAGAGATAACAGTTTCCCCTGGGACCACAGAAGGATCTGATGCACCAATCTGGATAGAGGGCGCGATCTCAGAACCCCCTGATGAAGGGAAGCTTCTTGTGAACTATGAAGTAGCGGCTGTAGAACCCGGACTCCCTGTCCGGCAGAGGAACACACCTCTTTTACCAGCAGGGAGTTTACTTCCTGTTCCAGTACCCGACCCTGCACTGGGTTGGCTGCATTCCACACCAACCTGTTGAATTTTGGTGGGAGGAATCGAACTGCCCATTGTGTGCAGGACCTAAGGAGAAATATTTGGCAGGTCTTGCCATGCTTTGAAATATTCTACTAAGGGAACCAGCCTCTCGAGACTGATTTCGGGTATCATTCGAGATTCGTTCTCAATCCCCTGAAGCGGCTCTCCGGCAGGGTTTGGTTGAAACGATTCTCGATGTGTGGACGCGAGTGCTGCCTGGCCGCAAGTCCGTGGGGCAGACAGAGCAGTGTGCGTTCGCTGGAAACCGATGTATCCTGAAGCGCACTTTACTGCGGGATACAGACATCGATTTCCTGAGGACTCCCCAGAGGGGAGGCTCTTTCGGTTTCATTCTCGTACAATTCCCTCAAAATTCTAAATAATGATAAAAAAATATTATTAAATAAAAATATCTTACAGTAATTAGCATACACAGATGAGCGGCGAGAGCGGTCATTGGCTGTGCTGCGGAAACTACATGAACCTATGATGGGGCGGCTCAGACACGTAGTCCAATCAGGGCAATTCGCGCCCTGACGCATCAGAGCCCGCCAGGGATCTTCCCCCAGAGTGGGGAGATCCATCTGGTCGCACTCAGGGCAGCCGCCCTTGGCGAGTGCAGCTTCTGCGTGGTCCCGGCCCAGGCAGGAAGCGCAGAGGATGTGGCGATCTCCACTGAGGAGAGGGCCTCTGCACGAGGCACAGTTGGAGCGAGGCATTTGAAACAACGCCCGCGTGAAATACGGCGCACCGGATGGCACAGCAGAACAGCGGGCTGAAGGCGGCGAAGGAAGCCAGATCTGCGAAGGAAGCCTCAGATCTGCGAAGCAGGGGCTTGTTCCGCTGGGTTGCTCGTCGACGGCGGCGAAAGGCTTGTAATCCAGAGAATCAGTGAAGTGGAAGTTCGCTGAAGGAGATTAAATCTAGACTTTGACGGCCCGATGGGCTGAATTTATAGCCTCTGGCCATGCCCATCCTGGCGGGTTCTGACACGTCAGGGCGCGAATTTCCCTGATTGGACTACGCATCTGAGCCGCCCCGTCATAGGTTCATGCAGTTGCCGCAGCACAGCCAATGACCGCTCTTTTGGCTTCAATATTCTCGAGAAAAGAGTTTTCCCACAGCGTAAGATACTTACGCAATACTCATTCCCTCATTACGTAACGGAACCGAGGTTACGTTAGTAACCGAGACGTTTTGTATAATGACTGATTACCTGTTATTATAAGATTTTCAGCATAATGTAAACATTAATGAAAAACAAAGTTCATGAAACAAAAATGTCATCTTTTCCTTGGTGTAAATGTCAGATACATAGATCATAACATAACCTTCATAACAGAGAAACATAACATCATTACAGATTATGTAAAGTAAATATTTTAGATTTACGAGATATTAGATTTAAGCATTTCAATCAATAGATAAATTCCATCAAATTTAATAGAATAATCCTTACACATTTTAATTGAATAATTGATTAAGGATTGTTCACTTATTCAATTAAAATGTGTAACACCTCCCTTAAATTAAGATGATACATCTGAGGGGTTCAACAGAATTCGACGTGTACTGAAAATACAACCACTTCATCAAACAAATACTTTTCTATTTTGCTTTATTCCCAAGTGCACAACAGATAAATCAATTTAAACACCAAAGCAGTCTTTGTCCTTGAGCATAAGAGAGAGAGTCAATAAAATGAAACTTATCATGATTGATCAGAGTTCGATGAATAGGACAATGATGGAGATGAGATGACTGAGATCCAAACGATTATTTGAGAGCGATGCAATGTTATAATCCAGTAATCCGAAAGAGTGTGAAATGGAGATAGGCAGCCCTGTAGATCCGTAGCAGCAAACCCACGTTGCTTATGGAAGACCGAGTGGTAAATGGTGACCAATTAAGGATCACACATGCAGCATGGACCAACAAAGGTACCAAACAAACAAATCCAAAGTGTCCTACAAGTCCTTTCTATATAAAAAACAAATAGTTCACATTAGCCTTTGTAATTTACAGTACATGACATCTCAAACTTTTATTAAACAGTATACTCACGTTTGAGCGTAAACTTAAGGTTCTCAAACAGGACTTATGAGAAGGTAGGTAGCCATGAGTTTAACCAGGGTTTCCCTCTACCAAAACAACTGACTTGCTCGTCTGTGATCGGGCTTATATCCTGTAATCTATTACCTCTAGCGCCCTCAAGTGGCTGCTAGTGGTAACGCACGTCGGCTCATATCTCATTCTTAAAGGAGAAGTTCACTTTTAAAATGAAAATTCTGTCATCATATAATCACCCTCATGTTGTTTCAAACCTGTATGAATTTCTTTCTTCTGCTGAACAGAAAGGAAGATATTTAGAAGAATATCAGTAACCAGGCAGTTTTTGGGTCCCATTGACTTCCATAGTAGGAAAAAAATATACTATGGAAGTCAATGGGACCCAAAAACTGTCTGGTTACTGACATTCTTCTAAATATCTTCCTTTCTGTTCAGCAGAAGGAAGAAATTCATACAGGTTTGAAACAACATGAGGGTGATTATATGATGACAGAATTTTCATTTTAAAAGTGAACTTCTCCTTTAAGAAAAAAAAAACAAAACATATACAACACCAAGTAACGTTTTATACTGTTACAAATGTGTAAGGATTATTCAGTTTAATTGGTTTTGAATTTTACTATTAATTGAAAGGCGTAATTCTTAAAAAAAAAAAAAAAAGCTTAATTGTTTTTGAGTGCACTTTGATCTCTGCATATCATGCACGAGCACGTACAGCGTCACATGCTGTTATGATCAGTGGTGTCCAGAAGATGGCAGTGCTGTGAATATAACTGTGCTGGAGCTTCATGAGGAAAACACACAACATTCACAGAGAGTTATTCAAATTAGGCAGTGTGAAAATGTTTTTTTTATCAATGAAGTCATATATAAAGTTTAATTTACCCAGTGAGACAAGACGTCTTTAGATTTTAAGAAACATGGAGACTATATGTGTCTTCTGCTGAATCCATTAAACATTTATTCTATCAGTGTGTATTTACCCAATTACAGATTAAAGATTCAGCTTTCTAGTTAAGATATTTTTATTGTATAAGAATAGGGGTTGATATAAACCTGATATAATCTGAAATAGAATATACAAGATATACTGTAGAATTCTTGAAACCTTTTTTCTTGTTAATTCCTTTTACATAATTCCCCTGTATAGTTTACTTTTTTTCTCTCTCTCTTTATTCCTCTTAATTCTACTACGACATGTGTAAAAAAGAAGAAATATGTTATTTAGGCAACATAAAGGAGAGATAAAGAACATCCACTGGACTTTCTGTTCATCATCATGTGTGATATCTAAAGAAAATATCAGTGATAGTGATGCATTATTGTTCATTTATTAGGTGATGATATGTTTGACAATTAAAACTGAATCAACAAATAAACTGTAATATAACAACGCTCTTCAGCCGTGACTTATTCACAATACAGCATGGCCTTTCGTACCTTATTGCATAATATAATGGAGTCAAAAGAAACAATTTAAGAACAATATTAAAATTATAAACTAAAACTAAATTCATTTAAACAGCACACACACACACACACACACATACAGACAGAAACACAAACTGATTAGCAAAAACTTTAAGCAAAAGCAAAAACTTTAAGGTTGCAGTGATTCAAACCTAAAATTCTTTAAAAAGATTATGCTGATTTTATGTGTGTGTATTTGTTTATTTAAAAACACATACATTTAATTATATCTTTAATTTAATGCAGCATGGAGGGCAATTTTAATTGAATATGTATAGTTATATCAAGACAATACAGTAAACCAGATAGATAGATGAATTAGCAAACAATTTATCAAGTACAAATCAGAGATTACCAGTAAAGACATGAACAAGAACACTAAACACAGCGCCCCCAGTGGTCAGGAAATATTCAAAAATATTGTGAAGGCACTGTATTTGTGTACACCCAAATCAGCCTATATGTATATATTCTTCCCTGCTTTATAGTCTTAAATATTCAAAAGACCACTAACAAAGATTAGTTTAAAAAAAAAAGAAAAAAGATTCATACTCAAAACCATATCAACCAATCCATACCAATCATATGAACCTGCATGCATGTCCAATAAAGGTTATCATTTTGAAAACTTTGGAGTGGTGTCTTGTTCTCTGTAAGAAGTGTACTCTTTATACTTGTTCCACAGTTTCTTTATCTCTGCAGCAGCAGCCACTGAAAAGTGCAGTAATGAACATAATACAGCTAAATACAAGGAGCACAATCCAACCGGCTCTCTGTGGAAATAAAAACAGTCAGTTAATACAATAACTATTTTTATAGTCAACTGTCATTCAGAAGATACTTTTATCCAAAGTGTTATTACAGGGATAATGACTGTGAAGCCATATAGTCTTGCTTAAGGGCCAAATACAGGGTGATTTCATATTCATAGCTTCATTGGTACACATTTTTATGCATTTTAAAACACTGAAACTTAGATAACAGCAAATATTTTAGCATGAACTACTTTAGAGACAAATCTGCTTAAGTATAAAATATACAATTAGTTTAGTTAAAAATGTTATGGTGCACTGCTAAGTGTGTGTGTGTGTGTGTGTGTGTGTGTGTGTTTAGAGCAATAAAATCATTATAATGTCAAATTAGGTCCATGCATTATTGTAAATAATTGAGATGTTAAAACTTCATAAAAATGGTTTAGAATTTAATTTTAGAAATGTAATAATTAGCCCAAAGTCCAGCCTTGCACACGGCATCCTTTATGAAGCTGGATGGCATATATTGTCCAAATGTCTGCTAGAATATAATTACAGGTCACACGGTTTTACTTTAAATGTCAGACCTAAAATATATTAAAATAGAGCTGCAAGCAGCAATCCGGGGCCAAGCCCGAAGGCATCGCAAGTACAGCAAGTACAAAGTAGAGGGCAGAGTCTTAATGTAAGATGTTGAATGTGATCAGCATGAAGAGTGGAATCAGGTGTACTAAGTTTCATTTTTTTAGATCAAATGGTTTAAAAGTTATAACCATTAGAAAAGTAAATTTTTGATCTGGTGGTGGCGCTATAGAGTCGGTCGTAGAGACTCCAAAATTGGTCCAATTACTGGTCATTACCATCACTACAAGTGTGCCAAATTAAAAAAACAACAAAAAACAACAAAAAAAACCCCAGCTGTTTCAGAAGTACAAGTGGTGAAAATGAACTCAAAATTAAGAATTTATATATACATTTGCTGCACGTTATATTTATTGAGTTCCTTTCCTTTCTCATGTCTGTAACTGAAACAGCTTTTCCACCATTTAAGGCCACAGTACCTCTTGGGGTCTGGGCATGTGCCACACAGGATTTGAACTCACGAGCGGAATGGTTCGGGGTTCGTGGCACGTGGTTTACCAGCTTGCGCCACTCAGAGGACATGAATTACAAAGCTGCAGAGGAGAGGCTTCAGTGAAAGAATGAACACACAAAAGCATGTTAATCAGATTAGCATGCCAAGCTATCTTAATGCTAATGTAGCTTATGGTTAGCCTGATAGCTGAAGAGCCACATTAGAAATAATGGGATCTGGTTAGCATGCTAACCAATTAGTATGCTAAGCTAACTAACATAAGGCTACAAATACAGGCAAGGTCAACTTTGGAGATGAATATTTCGGGAACGGTAGCGAATATCAAATATTCGTTCAGTCATTTCTGTGCGGCTCGACCCAAAGATCATCAGATCAAATTTTGGACAAAATTGAGCAACATTTGATCTTCCAGATCTCATTGGAATCGGCATAAGCCAAGGAATATAATGACATAAATAAATCAAATTTTGAACTATGATTTCAAAAGTTATAAGCGTTTTTGCAAAAAAAAATATATATCTATGGAACACTAGGTGGTGCTATGTTCAAACTTCTCATGTCCCTATTAAAAGATATTGCAATTTTTGACAAAATTCAAAATGGGAGACACATGGTTCATCCAAATATGGCATGATTCGGCATGACACAAGGAATCTATAAACACCAATATTATGATTTTCTAACAAATTGTTCAAAAGTTATTGGCCAAAATAGCCATTCTCCAGATCTCATGACATGTAGGTGGTGCTGTTCCCAAATTTGGCATGGACCCTCAGGTCATGGCTCCGATGAAGCGCACCAATTTTCATTTCAATTGATCAAAGTTTGGCCGAGCTATAGCTTCTGAACCAATTTTGGGTCGACCTCGTTAAGTTTGCGACATCATAACTTTTGAACAAAAATGATTAAAAATTTTGACAAAATTAGACATATTTTGAAGGAGTAGCAAAAAAACTGAATACTGTACTTTTCAAAATGGCCACTACTGTAATGGGTGGAGTCTTAATGTAAGATATTGAATGTTATCAGCATGAAGAGTGGAATCAGGTGTACTAAGTTTAATTTTTCTAGATCAAAGCGTTCAAAAGTTCTAACCTTTAGAAGATTGCATTTTTGAACTGGTGCTGGCGCTATAGAGTTGGTCCTAGAGCCTCCAAAATTGGTCCAATTACTTTTAATGACCATCTCTAGAATTGTGCCAAATTTCATCATTTTCCTACTTACGGTTCATGGGGCTGCCATTGACTCCCATTTGGGAAAAATAATAATAAAGTAAACTAACAGATACAACAGGGGCTATCCCTTTCGGGGCTTGGCCCCTAATTGTAAACCCATGTGAAGCCCTCAATACTCAAGTGTAAGCAAAAACTATAGACAAAGAGAATGTAAGTTCTCACTCTTATTACTTATGATTGGGAGAAACTGCGATGTGCAATATATCGGAATAGTCCCGCCTTCTAAGTAAATGAACCAATCGCTGATTGGTAAAGTCATTGCATCACTGCAACTGCCATTAGAAGCTTGCGCTTAGGACTGCACATGCGCATTGGCTGGTTGAGCATAAGAAACAACATTTATGGGACAGTTATGTCAGATTTTGTTGCTGAAATATGTTATTGAATTGTCGCAAATATGGCCGCCGAGTAAATAGACTTCCTTGAAGGGAATCAGGTGTTAGTCAGTCTTCATGATCTACTTATGTATGATACTAATGAGAGCACATTGAATGGTTGACATTGTATAGCAATCTATATTTTCTTACATATTTTCTTACATATCCTATAACATTTATGAATATGAATAAAATTAAAAAAAAAAAATTGCAGTATACAGAATACCTGTGAACTGGCAGCAAAGCTCAAAGTCAATTCTTGTAGTTCGGTCTCATTTCTTCCTGGGATCGATTCAGTGGGTTTACACCATTTCAGATGATGCTCATCCTCAGAAACATACACTCCATTCCAGTCTGTGTCCCGACAGGCAAGATAATTACCATCAAGGAGCAGAAGGATGATCCACACAAATGGTGGAATCAGGCAAAGTACGAAATCTTTCAACTTTAAACATTTACAACTGGAAGAGTTTTTGCCATGTTGGGGTTCAGGTTTAAATGGCCGTAAAACTAGACACATTAAAGAAAAAAAGAAAAGGAAAGGTGCAGCGAAGATCAAGTTTGATGTGTTTGCATTCAGCTTAACATTGCATGGGCATGAAAATTCGTCATCAAAAAGCCCCTCCAATGGAATTAACAAAAGACTCAGTGGAATACACAGTCCACTTTTAAATGTTTTTACAAATCCTTGTGTTGAAGACATTTTCTGAGGCTCACACAGCTGCTCTTGATTGATGATGTTTGATTGCTTCTCTCAAGATGTTTAAAGATGGACAGGTTCCCTTAAATGAAATGAATGATGTTAATTATTTCATATCCAACAAGTAAAGAACAGACATTACATTTACATACACCTTAAATGACAGATAGCCACATACAATTATTAATAATACTTATTATTAAATACTGTATTTTAGCTAAGAAAGAAATACAATCCATCCATCCATTCTCAGAACTGATATCTTCTGTAGGGTCGCAGATATAATCAATAAATAATATTACAATGATGAACAATAGTTACAAGACCACAGTTTTTTAGACATTTTTTCTAGATTAATTTACTTAGAAAACTTCATGTTACAATCATTATTCATAAACAGAAATTATTGCATATTCAATAAGAGTCAATAAAGAACTAAATTTGAAAGTTTATTAAATTAACTGAAATTATGCATTCAACTATATTAAAATAATTACTATAACAACACCTTTGTACTGTCTCATACACAGACACCATTTAACCTCCATCTGGATGTCTTATAAACTGTCTTGTAAAATAAACTGTTATCACGGACTGTTATGTCCGTTAAGACCATTAAAACCGGATGTAAATTGCGGCTGTGCCGCTGTCTCCCTTTCCAAAGCGTTTGTGCTCCCGTGGCGTCTGTTGTTGCTATGCAACCATGAACTGTGCGCTCCACATCAGGTTGACTGAAGGTACAATCCATTCGACCGTAAGTGGACTGCGAAGTTAAAGATGGCGCGACCACCACAACGTTGCCCAACATCAAACGGCAAACGTTATGAAAGTGGAACAAAAACTGCACTAGGCCTACTCATTATTTTGTGCTTCATGCTCAGTTTGGACCATCAATGTCAGTTCAGCGCAAGCCGATCTTGATCGAGCGACACTGTTACTACACAGCGCTAAGAGATCCAGTAAAGAAAGCATTTGAATTCGCCACTTAAGTAATAACATCGCTGCGAGATCTAGTGAGAAACATTAAAATTTCTCCGGTATTAACGGATCAAACAGCACTGACGTGGAAACCAGGAGAAACATTGAGCCATGAATGAACTAGTTATAGGCTTTAAATACACAGATCAGCAACGTTCACCATGGATTTAACGTATTAACACTAACTGTATCCATGGAAGTGGGTGCACTTTGGTTTAGGGGTGTGCGATATCAAGATTTTTTGATCATGGACGCTCCATCTCAACAACGCGACGTACATCACATGTTAAAGGAACACGCCAACTTTTTGGGACTTTAGCTTATTCACCGTATCCCCCAGAGTTAGATAAGTCCATACATACCTCTTTCATCTCCGTGCGTGCTGTAAGTCTGTTTGACGCACCCACCAGTAGCCTAGCTTAGCACAAAGACTGGATGTAAATGGTTCCAGCTAGCATACCAATCCCAATAAGTGACAAAAAAACACTATCATTTTCCTATTTACATGTTGTGATTTGTATATTCACAGCGTGTGCAAATAACAAGGTCATATGAGACACAGTCATTTTTTAACCGTATAAATACTGGGAACTATATTCTCACAAGGCGAAGCACAGCTACTTGGGTGGAGTGATTAGCGCAGCACAATCACCATCAGTGATTGATAATCAGCAGTATCAACAATGACGTGTGGACTATGATTGACAGCTCGCTCACAAGCGAGGGCGGGTCTGTGTTGAAACGCTGCTGTCAATCAACAATCGTGGGAGGGGCAGTGACGTCACACGGTCAGACGGCTTGATTTGAGACAGGGGAAAACATATAAGGAGATTAAAAAAAACACTGGATGGATTTTTATCATTATATGATGGTTGTGTACAGGCACCGCAGGGTTGCCAACTCTCACGCATCTGGCGAGACACTCACGCTTTCAGCATCAATCTCACGCTCTCACGCACACGCAAGAAATGTCACGCCAAAATCCATTTTTCTCCCCTCTCAATCCGTTAATTTTCTGTTGATGACTAGACCACAGCATATTAATGACAGGAGAGGAGTTTAAGGCCCACAGCTGTAACATCTGCCTACAACGTTCTCACTGCAGTATTCTCTGATAGTTGATTCACTGAAAACCTTGCACCTGATACGTCAGTTGCGTGTGAAAAGTTCAGAGAGAGTTCAGAGCATCGGTTCGGAGTCAGAGCCACTGATGCGTGTTTGAAAGTTTGGATGACAATCAAGGTAAGCAGATAATAAAATGGTGTGCCTTGCACTACAGACGTAGTCTTGCCTAATCAGTCTGTGTGCCGAGAGTACAGACTTCAACTATAGTTGCGAACGTTGTCTGACGTGCGTTATGTGGGCTAGCTAAATTGCTCAATAAAAATAGGCTCATGGTACAAATTACGTTTTGTCAAATCGGGCAAGTGGCATTTTAAAATTCCCCAAATGATCAAAGGTTTCCCAGATTGTGTTGAGCCTGCCACACTCAAATGCGGATACTGAGCGAACCTTTTCAGTTATTGGCCTAAACAAGACTGACACCAGGAAAATCACGGGGATCACGGGGATCCTGGGGATCACGGCTGAACGCGTCTTCTCCACACTCACTTACAAACAAAATTTTGTTTCGCCTATCGTGCGTCTACTCTACACCCGTACCACTAAAAAGACGGATTATTTCCAAGACTTCAGTCATAAATTAGTATTAATATTGATAGCATCACTGGTAGCGTCGTTGCTAACTTACTGTCCATCTGTTAAAATGGCGAATATATCAGATGCAAGTAGTCTACCTTTTGGTGCAGGTGAGGACACATTTGAGCTTCACGCACTACAGTCTGAGCTGGAAGCTGTTGAGAAACAGATCCACAACCTTTTAGTGAGACAAGCCAAGCTGATAGGCCGGCGTTTAGCTCTTGAAACATCACGCGCCGATGCACACAAATCAGTGATTAACGTTACTAACCCGCTAACTCCGACCTCGTCTACTCCGTGCGTTTCTCAACATCGGTCCCGTGCGCCGAGGTCGCGATCAGCCATGGTCTCGTTCACTCCGGCTCCAACACGCCACCACAAAGCCTGGATGGTTCCGCAGCGGAAGACGCGAGTCAGGTCTAGACCAAGAAGACTCTCTCCAACCCTCCCGGTCTTCGAGATATCCACCCAAAACCGCTTCTCCCCTCTTCGCGAAACAGAACGCGATGCTGTGATCATCGGCGATTCCATCGTTCGGCACGTACACGCTACGTTAGGTAAAAGTAAGGTGCACAGTCACTGCTTTCCTGCTGCTCGTGTTTCTGAAATCGCTGCTCGCGTTCCCGAGATTCTGAACGCTGACAAGCGCGTCGGAACTGTGGTCCTGCACGCGGGAGTGAACGACATCAGGCTGCGCCAGACGGAGATTCTGAAGAAAGACTTCAGGAATCTGATCGATACGGTACGCAACACATCGCCTGAAACAACGATCATAGTGTCAGGACCGCTTCCCACGTACCGACTAGGACATGAAAAGTTTAGTAGATTATTAGCGCTAAATGAATGGTTAATGTCATGGTGCAATGAGCAGAAACTGCTCTTTGTAAATAATTGGAATCTGTTTTGGGAGCGTCCTAGGCTTTTCCGTGCTGATGGCTTACACCCAAGCAGAATTGGAGCGGATCTTAATAATCTAGCAAACTATAGACCCATTTCAAATCTTCCTTTTATGTCTAAAATACTAGAAAAAGTGGTGTCCGCTCAACTGGGCTCTTTCTTGCAAGAAAATGACATCTATGAAAAGTTTCAGTCTGGATTCAGACCGCATCATAGCACTGAAACTGCGCTCGTTAAAATTACAAATGATTTACTTTTAGCATCTGACCAAGGCTGTATCTCAGTACTAGTTTTACTTGATCTTAGTGCTGCGTTCAATACTATAGATCACACAATACTCTTAGATCGACTACAAAATTATACTGGTGTTCAAGGACAAGCATTAAGTTGGTTCAGATCATACTTATCTGACCGCTACCATTTTGTCTATTTAAATGGAGAAAAATCGATCATAACTCCTGTAAACTATGGAGTGCCGCAGGGATCTGTGTTAGGCCCTCTGTTATTCTCAATATATATGCTGCCACTTGGAAATATTATAAGGAAACATGGAATTAGTTTCCATTGTTATGCTGATGACACCCAAATCTATATTTCATCACGGCCAGATGAAAACGCTAAATTATCCAAATTGACAGAGTGTGTTAAAGATATAAAAGATTGGATGACGCGCAATTTTCTTTTATTAAATCCAGACAAGACAGAGGTACTAATCATCGGTTCAAAAAACCGCCAACAAAACCTCTCACACTACAACTTTAACATAGTAGGATGTCCTGTTACTTTATCCTCTACAGTAAAAGACCTGGGTGTTATACTAGACTGCAACCTGTCTTTTGAAAATCATATTTCATATGTTACAAGAACAGCCTTTTTCCACCTTAGAAACATTGCTAAGCTACGTAACATGCTATCAGTTTCTGATGCAGAAAAATTAGTTCATGCATTCATGACCTCGAGACTAGATTACTGTAATGCTTTGTTGGCCGGTTGTCCTGCGTCCTCATTAAAAAAGCTACAGTTGGTCCAAAATGCCGCCGCTAGAGTTCTTACTAGATCAAGAAAATATGATCATATAACACCAATTTTATCATCACTACATTGGTTACCTATAAAGTTCCGTATTAATTACAAGATATTGCTACTGACTTATAAAGCCCTAAATGGCTTAGCTCCAGTCTATTTAACGGATCTTCTATCGCCCTATAATCCATCGCGCTCTTTAAGATCACTAAATTCGAGGCTTTTGGTCATACCTAGGATATCTAGGTCCACCAAAGGAGGGAGAGCATTTTCACATTTAGCTCCAAAACTCTGGAATAGTCTTCCTGATACTGTTCGTTGCTCAGACTCGCTCTCCCAGTTTAAAACTCTCTTCAGCCAGGCATTCATATAATACTTTTAATCTGATAGTTAAATCCGACCTCTAGTTCATAAAAACGCCAGAGGAGAACTGGCCCCCGACTGAGCCTGGGTTCTCCCAAGGTTTTTTTTCTCCATTAGGTCACCTGATGGAGTTTTTCGGTTCCTTGCCACTGTTGCCTTTGGCTTGCTCAGTTGGGGATATTTGGGGATATTTAATTTAATTAATCAATCAACAATACTATTGATCAGCATTACCAAACGTGGACGTTTTCCACTAGAAACAAGCATTGATGTATTATTTTAATTTAATACTGTGAAGCTGCTTTGATACAATCTGTATTGTGAATAGCACTATATAAATAAACTTGACTTGACTTGACTTAAAAGACTGTCACTTGATGGCACTCTGTGAGTGATGGGAAGTTCGGATAATTTTACTGACTCGCTTGTTCGATCTCGTTCATTAAAATGAATGAATCTTTTTTCGAGTCATTTCGTTCATTTAAGTGGCTTTAAATGTTATACTTTTAACAGCCAAATTCCCCAAACACATCCACCTACGCAGTCTTTATCATATTCTGAATTAAGAAATCATTATAATGCAGTCAAAAATAATTTACAGGGAACATAAATAATTACTTTACCTTCCGAGTCTTTCGTTCATCTGTCACGTGACAGATGCATTACGGTTCATGAACGGACTGAACCCTGCTTCAGATACGAGCTTCAGCAGAGGTGGTGAAGCAGGCCAACACTGCCACTGCGGCACAGGCTACAACAGGCCTCATGTGTGAAACTTGTGTTGTGGTTTTCTGGGGAGGTGGAATAACTATTATGTGTCCCTTTTGTTTTGAGATTTTTTTATTGTTTTGATGTTGTTGTTTTACATTTTTGTTATTTAATCACCTCTATCTTTATTTTTTTATAGTGCAATCAATAAATTAATTGTACATTTTGAAAAAACATATTTTTTTTCTTACATCAAGGTTTATACTAAGTAAACAAGGACTGACATTTTTAAAACTAGGGTTGGGTTACACGTGCGCACTGATGTTTTACAGAGTCTCACTCCAGCTAAAGTCCCAAAGTTGGCAACCCTGGCACCGCCAACACACATTTCAGTACAATCAACCTGTAAAAGTGCATGTACCATTATATGACCCCTTAATTTCTTTTCTAGTGCTAAACACAGAAGAAGATATTTTGAAGAATGTGGCTTACCAGACAGTTGCTGTTTCCCATAGACTTCCATAGTATGAAAATATATTCTATGGAAGTCACAGGGGTGACTTCATACATTTCAGTGTGAACACTCACAAAACACACAGATTTGAGTTCTGTGACCAGACCCCATACACACACACACACACACACACACACAACCACAAACAACCACACACACACACTGAGTTCAGTGAAGTCATAGAAAACCCGCAATTACTCACAGTAAAGGAAGCCGATCAGCGAATGGGAGAAGGCTCATAGAGGAACGCCTCACACACACACATGCACCTCCGGTTTGGCTCACACAACTCAGGGTGTCTGTTAGGAATGAACGTGCTGCTACAGGAGCTGAATGTCCTCCAGCGGGAGTCGATCATCCGTGACATGAGGAGCTTCACCAATGGCTTCAGGCCCAGAGCAGAAACAATGCAGATTAACCAGTCTAAAGCATCTGAGATAATGCAGATAAACCAATCTAAAGCATCTAAGATATTCTTCAGCTGATCACACACACACACACACACCTGTTCGCCCGGATTCTTCTGTGCTGATGACGAACGGCCTCTTACCAGAGTGTGTGTTTGCATATGTGTGTGTATATGTGTGTGAGACATTGAGTGAGGATTCTCCTGCGCTGACGAGAACAGCCTCTTACTGGAGAAAAACATGAGCTGCAAAACGTCTCGGGTTACGACTGTAACCCTTGTTCCCTGAGAAAGGGAACGAGAACTGCGTTGATAAGACACTTTGGGGAACGCCCTTAGCGTAGCAGCTCTGAGGCATGAATGAAACTAAGCCAATCTTGATTGGTGTTGTGTCATGACATAACGTGTGACGGCATACACGTAAGCTACAAAGGGACGCTGGCACACAACAGAGTTAGCTTCTGCGATGAAGCAAGTCGCTTCCAGGCAGGGGAAGGTGTGGCGGATGGACGCAGTTCTCGTTTCCTTTCTTAGGGAACAAGGGTTACAGTCGTAACCCGAGACGTTCCCTTTCAAGGGATCTCGAACTGCGTCGATAAGACACTTTGGGGAACGAGTACCCACTATGCCATAACGAGCCCTGTCTGTCCCAGTGTGAAGCTGCACACAGGCACACTTAGAACGAGGGTCTGGTTGAGGGTGAATATTGAGCAATACTGTGGAAGCAGGTCCCACCTCAGAGGGATCTGCCATGGCTGGCCTGCCAGGAGTGTTATGATGAAAACCATACCCGGGCTGGCCAGTATGGCGCAACTAAAAGTAGGCTGATCCCGTCTAGACGGACCCTCTCCAGAACTCCCGGGAGCAGAGCGATCGGGGGAAAAGCTTACAGGCGTAGCCTCGGCCACTTCTGTACCATGTCTGGCCAAACCCAATAGGGCTGGATGGGTGAGAGAAAACCACAGTGGACAGTGGGACGTCCCTCGAAACGCAAACAATCCACTTCCACTGGGCTGAACCTCTCGCATATCGACTTCACCACCTCAGTATGAAGTCTCCATTCCCCGGGCCTCAGCCCCTGCCTCGACAGGATGTCTGCTCACTGATTCTGGTCCCCTGGGACGTGCATTGCTCTGAGAGATAACAGTTTCCCCTGGGACCACAAGAGGATCTGATGCGCCAATCAGGATAGAGGGTGCGTTCTCAGAACCCCCTGATGAATCAAGTACGAGAACCCCGACACATTGTCTAAGTGGTGACCCCTGAGGTCTGGGAGGAAGCTCCTCAGAGCCCTGCCATGCATGACCGCACCCCAGCTCGGGAGGCGTCTGCCGAAGCGGTTTTCTGGCGTTTCTCGCTCCCAGCACGGGGCCTTGGGACATAAACCAAGCTTTTTTCCACATAGATAGGGAACGAAGGCATCTGCGCGTAACCCTGATCATGCGGAACGGGTTACCCCTCTGGGAAAATCCCTTGGTTTTCAACCACCACTTCATGGCCCTCATGTGTAGCAGGCCGAATGGAATGACGTTGGAAGCTGCTGCCATGAGCCCTAACACTCTCTAAAAATGTTTTACAGCGATGGATTGGCCTAGCTTTATATTGGTCACTGTGGCCAGGATGGACTCGATCCGTGCAGGAGACGATTGTGCCCGCATCGTGACCGAGTCCCACGCCACTCCCGGGAACGTGGTTCTCTGGGCTGGTGACAACACGCTTTTTTCTTGTTGAGTCTAAACCCCAGGCTCTTTTACCAGCAGGGAGTTTACTTTCTGTTCCAATACCCGACCCTGCACTGGGTCGGCTGCATTCCACACCAACCCGTTGAATTTCGGTGGGCGGAATCGAACTGCCCATTTGTGTGCAGGACCTAAGGAGAAATATTTGGCAGGTCTTGCCATGCTTTGTGTAGCCGGGTGGTATCTGAATTTATAAGCTAGAGAGTACTTCCCCTTTAAGAAAAGCGAGCCCTTATGATGACGTCATAATAGCGCGATACAGAGAAAGACGGCTAAAGCAGTGCATGAGAGACGCATTCAGTCGTGTGCAAAGATGATTATCATCCTTGGTTTAATCGAGGTTCTATGTAAGTAAATGTAATAATCATCATTTAATCTGGTGTAATAGGCTATGCTCGTTTCATTCTGTGTATGTATACTGTGTATTTTGGTGGTTAGAGTTCGAGATGGCTGGAGATGTTTGATTGATGCACGTGACCAGCATTACGAAGTCTTTATAAAAGAGTTCGGTAAGTTCTTAATGTAATGTGTATGTGCTAAACAAATGTGAATGAGGTGCATAATGTCTTGTGTATGTTATATTTGATTTTGTTTTGTGAAATAGTGCTTTAATGCACATGATGAAAATGCTGACAGTGGTTTTGTGTTTTTGTAGGGTGCCACTACCGTGTTTGTTTGCTTTCAAAGTGTATTGTTTCACCCCGAAAGTGTGCCCTAACATTTGTAATAATTTGTACTTCAAGAAATTGACACTTTATAAGGCTTTACTGGTATTTCTGTAAAGATATTGTTTTGTTAACTATTCATTTTGAGTTTCTACACTTGAATAGTGTAATCTAGTATTTGAGGTTGAGTGATTCCAAACAATCACCTGTTATTTGTTGAACCATTCAGTTCAGAGCATTGAAAAGCTTAAAGGGAATTTAAACAAGTGATTAAATTAATAGAGAATAATAAAGCCAATCTTAAACGTGATTCAGTGTCATTTAATTTATTTTGTTAACTGGCAACAAAATTTGGTACCAGGAGTGGGGTTCTTTTATAAATCGATTTGCCAGTGTCAGTTAAGTGTTAGTGGCACACGGGTGAGCAAACACGGTAGTGGTGAAGAGAAGCGTCTTGCATAGAAGGAGCCAGCGATCACAGGACGGAGTGTTCGACGCAGAATCGTGACGGGTCGTGGGAATTGGCCAGGTCGTGACGGAGCAGACGGAGTGGTGACGTGCGTTTCCCTTGGATTTCTGAAGTAGGCACGGACGGTCCCTTTTAGTTGCCACGCTCAAGACTTTGACTTTCAACATGTCTGACCCTTCAGATGGGGAAGAGGACGACATTCGTCTTAGGTTAAGAGAACTTAGTCAAAAGCACGATGAAGCAATGGCCACACTTGAGTCTTTGAAGGGTGGGCTTAATAAGACTTATGTGTATGTGCCTCGAGAGCGTCACATCAGCCCATTTACAGGGGACATTGAAAAAGATGGGAGAACAGTAGATGAGTTTGTAGATGAGGTTGGGCGTGCTTTAAGAGCCAGAAACTTAACACCAAATGATGAGTGTGATTTTGTTATGTCTTTGCTGCGAGGTGCTGCCTTAGAAGAGGTTCGACTGCGAAGCGATGTAGACACAGATGCAGCCACTGATATACTTACTTACCTTAGAGAGGCTTTCACTGATAGGCGCAGCAGTGCTCAACTCCTCCAGGACTTTTATAGTCGTAAGCAGAAAGAGGGGGAGGAGGTTCGTGATTTCTCTCATGCACTCGCTCAAGCTCTCAGTCAGATTACTAAGCGTGCACCAGAGTCTGTGGGAGATGAAAAGACGATGTTAAGAGACCAGTTTGTAGAGGGCATCCGAGACCCTGCACTCAGACGGGAACTTCGCCGGTATGTAAGAGACAAGCCTGAGTCTTCTATGGTGGAAGTGAGGGAGGAAGCTTATCTATGGGGCTGGGAGGAGCAGTCTGGGAGGGTTCGGACCACTAAAAGTCGAAGTGGTACTTATGGCTCCTATAGTGAAAGTGCACACTGTGCAGAAGTGAAAGCCATGGGCCACAACCCAGTCACTTTATCCAAGGTAATGGATGTAGTCACTGAACAGGGCAGGCAGATCCTTGAGTTAACCCAGGCCGTTAATAGATTAATGACACAACGACAGGGGGCTGGGGACCTGCGGGTGAATAACACACGAGCCCAGTTACGATTCACCGAGGATGGTAAGCCCATATGCCTGAAATGTCAAGAAGCCGGGCATATTGCAAGAAATTGTCCCCAGAAACGGAACTCTAAGAAACCTGCAACCCGTTCCATTGAGTCGGGAAATGTGACGCCCGGGTTGCTGTGAGTCGAGCAATCCAGGGGCAACCTGTAGACTCAAGTCAAGAACAACTGTTGAAGCGGGCAGTGGGGACATGTCCTCAAGTAAATATTAAGGTTCTGGGCATAGAAGTATCCTGTCTCTTGGACACAGGCAGCCAAGTGAGTACGATATCTGAAAGTTTCTTTCGACAGCATTTGGGGGGTGATGATGAAGACATGCTTTCGACTGCTGGATGGCTCAAGCTTACTGCAGCAAACGGGCTGGACATCCCGTACTTAGGATACCTCGAGTTAGAGGTAGAAACGATGGGCAGGAAAATTCCAAATTGCGGTTTCTTAGTGGTAAAGGATCCTCCACTCACTTCAAAAGCTGTTTCCTGTATTGTGGGGATGAACATCATTAGTCAGTGCCGGCAGATAGTGCAGTCTGAATTCGAGGCTCCATTGGAAGGGGGGCTAGAGACTGATTGGAGGAATGTGTTCCAGCAAGCACAGACCTGTGATGTTCCTAAGAGTCGGCTGGCCCGGGTAGCAGGGAGAAGTATGGTGCATGTGCCAGCGGGCTCTATATCGACAGTGACGGCAAAAGGTTGGTCAGTGAGTGCGAAAGGTGAAAGCGAGTGGCTGTTAGAGCCAGCACACTTAGCTTTGCCAGGAGGTGTGCTGGTTATGCCGACTGTGGTAAGCTCACACCATCACGAGGGCTCAGTCCAAGTTATTAACCTGTCTGATGAAGATGTGTGGTTGCACCCTAGGACTCGCATTGGAGTTTTGTCGAAAGTGAAGTTGGTGGATAATGACCCAGGACATGAGGTAACATTCCAACGTATTTCTGCGAATGCAGAAGAGATTTCTATGGGGGCCAAATCACCATCAAGGCAAGAGCAGTGGTCTAAAGTGATATCCCAGCTGGACATTGGAGGTACGGCGGAGCAGCAAGCCGAGTTAAAAGCATTACTCGCCGAATATGCCGATGTGTTCGCCATAGGGGATGAGGAGCTCGGATTTACAGACAGAGTACAACATGAGATTAACCTGGTGGATGATGTGCCAATCAACCTGCCATATCGCAGAGTTCCGCCAAACCAGTACAAAGAGGTCAGGGAGCATATAGCGCAGCTATTGAGAAAGGGTGTTATCCGGGAGAGTTCAAGCGCCTATGCATCTCCAGTGGTGCTGGTGAGAAAAACCGACGGTAGTATTAGGTTGTGCGTGGACTACCGCAAGCTAAATCTGAAAACCAAACGGGACGCTTTTCCACTGCCACGAGTGGATGAGAGTTTCGATGTGTTACGAGGTGCCCAGTTTTTCTCAAGCATCGACCTAGCCAGTGGTTATCACCAGGTGGCTGTTGCAGAAAAGGATCGGCCTAAGACAGCCTTTACCACACCATTTGGGCTGTACGAACATCTGAGAATGCCGATGGGGGTGTGCAATGGTCCCGCCACTTTCCAAAGGTTAATGCAAACCACCATGAGTGATCTCATTTTTCAGATTATGCTCGTATATTTGGATGACATCTTGGTGTTCTCAAAAACGTTTCCCGAGCATTTGGAGAGGTTGCGGACTGTGTTGTTAAGGCTGCAGGAGACCGGACTTAAAGTCAAAGTAGGGAAATGTCACTTCCTACAGTCTACAGTTACGTTTTTGGGACATCAGATATCTGCTGAGGGTATAGCCACCGACCCTAACAAGATCTCTGCTGTGAAGCAGTGGGCGGTACCCACTACTCTGAAAGCTCTGAGGTCATTCCTCGGTTTTTGTGGGTACTATAGGAGATTTGTCTCTGGCTTCTCAAAAATCGCAGGGCCGCTGCATGATTTAGTCAACCAGTGTCTGCACGAGGGACCTCCTGCTAAAGTTAACCAAAAGGTCGTCAATGGTTGGAGTCCTGAGTGTCAGGCATCCTTTGATGCTTTGAAGGAGAAATTAACTACTGCGCCCGTGCTCGGATTTGCTGATTTCTCTGCCCCATTTATCCTTGAGACTGACGCAAGCAATCAGGGGTTAGGAGCCGTTCTTCTACAGCAGCAAGAGGGAAAGAAGAGAGTGATCTCTTATGCGAGCCGAAGATTGCGGAATGCTGAAAGGAATGACAAAAATTATAGCAGCATGAAGTTGGAGCTGCTGAGCCTCAAGTGGGCAGTAACTGATAAATTCAGGGGCTACTTGCTGGGTTCCAAATTTACCGTAATCACGGATAATAATCCACTGTGTCACCTAAACACTGCCAAATTAGGAGCCCTGGAACAGAGATGGGTAGCACAGTTAGCGGCATTTGATTTTGATGTCCAGTACCGACCTGGTCGATGTAATCAAGCCGCGGATGCATTGTCTAGGCAGCCCTTGGCAGGGGAGCCCGTGGTAGACAAGGAAGATGCAGAGTATGATGACTGTGTGACTATTTGTAGCCTGGCACAATGTGGGACTGCTCTTGATGTTGAATTGATTCAAGCTGGAATAGAGAGGTGCGAGGTCCGTCAAATGCGCGCCATGGAAACTCGTGGGCTGGCGAGCACTGAGGCTCAAGGAAGTACTGCTATTTGGCCTGGTTATTCTAAGGAGCAGTTGGCCACGTTTCAGACTCAAGATCCAGTGCTGAAGGAGTTCAAGATCTTTTGGGACCAGAAACGTAAACCTGCAGGCTTGGAAGTAAAAGCCCTGTCGAAATCCGTACAAGCGTTGCTGAAGCAGTGGATCCGTCTAAGGGAAAATGAGGGATTGTTGTACCGTGTTGTGGAGGATGTGCGTCATGGAGAGTGCTTCCAACTGTTAGTCCCCACCTGCTTGAAAACCCAGGTGCTTGAGGCCGTGCATGCTGGTATGGGGCATCAGGGAATTGAAAGGACACTGCAACTGCTGAAGCCAAGATGTTACTGGGTGGGAATGTATGGGGATGTTGAGCATTGGATAAAGAACTGTCAGCGCTGTGTTCTCACTAAAATGCCTCAGCCTAAAGTACATCCGCCCATGAAGTCATTCCTTGCTACCCGGCCTTTAGAGGTGGTGGCTGTAGATTTCACTTTACTGGAGCCAGCCACTGATGGAAGGGAGAACATTTTAGTTGTCACTGATGTGTTCACCAAGTTCACGCAAGCTTTTGCAACGCGGGACCAGAAAGCTAACACCACAGCTAAGGTTCTCCTGCGGGAGTGGTTCATGAAATTCGGAGTCCCAGAACGGCTACATGCAGACCAGGGGCGCAATTTTGAAAGTGAGGTAATCGCAGAATTGTGCAAGCTGTATGGGGTTAAGAAAAGCCGTACCACGCCTTATCATCCGACTGGAAACGCCCAGTGCGAGCGTTTCAATCGCACTCTACATGAGCTGCTACGAACACTTCCTCCCGAGACCAAAAGACGGTGGCCTGAACATCTTGCCGAGCTGGTCTATGCGTACAATGTTACCCCGCATTCCACAACCGGGTATTCTCCTTTCTATCTATTGTTCGGCGTGGACCCTCATTTGCCTGTGGATGCACTGTTGGGACGAGAATCGGGAGCTAAGCCGACTCATGACTGGTTAGTGGTGCATCAGAGACGGCTGAAGGAGGCTCATGAACGTGCCAAGGTCTACGCTGAGAAAAAAGCAGCAGAGCGAATTGCACATGCTCAGGATAAAGTGTATTGTCCATCCATTGAGGTTGGCCAGATCGTATACTTGAGGAATCGACCACTGGGAAGGAATAAAATCCAGGACACTTGGCATTCGTCCCAATACCGGGTGATAGAGATTCAAGGGACCACTCATACGGTGGAGCCTGTGGAAGGAGGGCCCATCAAAAGAGTGAATCGGGTGGATCTCAGACCCTGTGTGCATGTACCTACGCCAGTGGCCCGCAAGGGGAATGTTGAGCCTAATGTGGAAGTGGATGAGGCTTCAACAGTGGATGAGGCTTCAACAGTGGATGTGGATGATGAGAGTTTGGAGGAGGGCGTAGTGCTCGTGGAATGTACTGGCCCAAGTGTGGTTGAAAGTCTTGTACGGACTGAAACTGAAGCTGAAAACAAGATGGAAGCTCCCGAGGTGTCTCCTTGTGATCCCGAGGTTCCGGCTGGAATAGAACTTGGGGGAGGGTTTCAGGAGGAAGGTGGGGTTTCTAGTTTGCCCACACTTCGAAGGAGTACCAGATCTAATGTGGGTCAACATTCAAATCCACACCATGAGCCTAGATCAGCCCTAAATCATAATGCTGTTTCTCAAATGATAGCTAATTTGGGTACCGTATTCTTCCGAGAAGCAGTTAAAGAGCTGAGAAATTCTTACGCTGTCACCGAGGGCGTTGACATGTCAGCAGGGGAGAATGTAGCCAGGTGGTATCTGAATTTATAAGCTAGAGAGTACTTCCCCTTTAAGAAAAGCGAGCCCTTATGATGACGTCATAATAGCGCGATACAGAGAAAGACGGCTAAAGCAGTGCATGAGAGACGCATTCAGTCGTGTGCAAAGATGATTATCATCCTTGGTTTAATCGAGGTTCTATGTAAGTAAATGTAATAATCATCATTTAATCTGGTGTAATAGGCTATGTTCGTTTCATTCTGTGTATGTATACTGTGTATTTTGGTGGTTAGAGTTCGAGATGGCTGGAGATGTTTGATTGATGCACGTGACCAGCATTACGAAGTCTTTATAAAAGAGTTCGGTAAGTTCTTAATGTAATGTGTATGTGCTAAACAAATGTGAATGAGGTGCATAATGTCTTGTGTATGTTATATTTGATTTTGTTTTGTGAAATAGTGCTTTAATGCACATGATGAAAATGCTGACAGTGGTTTTGTGTTTTTGTAGGGTGCCTCTACCGTGTTTGTTTGCTTTCAAAGTGTATTGTTTCACCCCGAAAGTGTGCCCTAACATTTGTAATAATTTGTACTTCAAGAAATTGACACTTTATAAGGCTTTACTGGTATTTCTGTAAAGATATTGTTTTGTTAACTATTCATTTTGAGTTTCTACACTTGAATAGTGTAATCTAGTATTTGAGGTTGAGTGATTCCAAACAATCACCTGTTATTTGTTGAACCATTCAGTTCAGAGCATTGAAAAGCTTAAAGGGAATTTAAACAAGTGATTAAATTAATAGAGAATAATAAAGCCAATCTTAAACGTGATTCAGTGTCATTTAATTTATTTTGTTAACTGGCAACATTTGAAATATTCTACTAAGGGAACCAGCCTCTCGAGACTGATTTCGGGTATCATTCGAGATTCGTTCTCAATCCACTGAAGCGGCTCTCCAGCAGGGTTTGGTTGAAACGATTCTCGATGTGCGGACGCGAGCGCTGCCTGGCCAAAAGCCCGTGGGGCAGACAGAGCAGCGTGCGTTCGCTGGAAACCGATGTGAAGTGCACTTTACTGCGGGATACAGACATCGATTTCCTGAGGGCTCCCCAGAGGGGAGGCTCTTTTGGTTTCGTTCTCGACACCCTGAAGCGGAGGACCGGCAGGGAATAATCGAAAACAGTTTCCGATGTGCAGACGCGAGCGCTGGCTGGCCGCAAGCCTTTTGGGCGGCATTCGCTGAAATCATAAAATGATTAAAAGAAATATATAAATTTTAATGGAAAAAATAGCTAATAAAAAATCAAACATACATACTGTATCATAAAATTCCCTCAAAATTCTAAATGATTATCAAAAAATATTATTCAATAAAAATATATTGCAGTGATTATTTTGTTTGCTTTCTCAAATTCAATCCCTGATTAACAGATTGTACCTCATTTTTTGGCGTCACTAAGCATCGCCTGCAACTGCATTCATCTGACTAAAAAAAAGCACATAATTTCATAAATAATATAGGATCTTATACTCTGCTCTGATTGGTTAATCACAATGCTGAGAGGTATAAAAGTTTTGTATGATGACCAATGAATGATTAACTGTTATTATAAGATTTTCAGCATATTGTAAACAGAGTATAAAAACAAAGTTCATGAAACAAAAATGTCATGTCTTTTCCTTGCGGTAAATGTCAGATACATAGAAAATATAACATACATAACAGAGAAATATAACATCATTACAGATTATGTAAAGTAAATATTTTAGATTGACGAGATTTTAGATTTACGCATTTCAATCAATAGATAAATTCAATCAAATTTAATAGAATAATCCTTACACATTTAAATTGAATAATTTATTAAGGGGGGGGGGGGGGGGGGAATGCTATTTCATGCATACTGAGTTTTTTAGGATTCCCATGCTAAACATGCTAAACATGGACAAAGTTTCAAAAATTAAGTTTGATGGAGTATTTCTGTGCCAAAAATACTCCTTCCGGTTTGTCACAAGTTTCAAAAAGTTTTTTTCGAGTATGGGCATGTGTGACGTAAGATGGGGCGGAATTTCCTTATATGGGTCCTAAGGGCACTTCTCCCGGAAGGGCGCGCGCGCACCCGTAGACCAGAACGAGAGAGCGAAAGCAGTATGCCCATCAAAGCGATGTGCTTGCTGCAGTCACAGGACTTTGTTTATTCCCTGCATTTCGACGATGATTGTTTTATAAAAAAGGCCCAGTTCGACGCCGGATTTGCAGATCATCTAATGCTTAATGATGGAGCAGTCTCAACGATAAAGGTTCACGGTCGTGCGTTGGAACCGCAGGCGGTGAGTAAAACTGCTTCAAATGTCTGTGTGTTGTTAGCTATCGGCGCAGAGGCACAGCAAGTAAACAGTGAACAGCGCTCGTGATTCTTTAGCTCCGCCCACACGGCACACCTCCAGCCGCTCGTTTTTTCCGGAAAGACTCGGTACAGCCTATCTTTCTTTTATAAATATAATAAAACTAAAGACTTTTTGGAGATATGAAGGATGCAATACTAATCAGTGATTAACGTTACTAACCCGCTGACTCCGACCTCCGGCCGCTAAGACGACACCATTCTCTCTACACAGACTTTAAACGCGAACCTGTGAGAAACGCTGATGGCATTCACATGCGCATTTAGAATTTGTTGTATAGTTATGTGCGTTTGAATATATGTGTGCAGGTTTGGAATTCCCTACAAGCCAAGCCTAAACAAAGTACTTGTCTTTCCTTATAAATTTTGATAAAGAATTTTATTTTATTTTGTCGCTTTGGGGTAGGAACGCGAAAGAATTTTCCCGACAACGCCTTATCTGTAGAGTGGTAAAGGGATCCTCCATAGGGAGAGACTAGTTGGCACTTCAGCACTGCGTTGTCATCGGGTTCAGGCGAAGGTCCTTCTTCGTCAGATCTGGATACGACCTGGATCCGGCAGGCTGCAGGAAAACTACTCCGTGCGTTTCTCAGCATCGGTCCCGAGCGCCGAGGTCGCGATCAGCCATGGTCTCGTTCACTCCGGCTCCAACACGCCACCACGAAGCCTGGATGGTTCCGCAGCGGAAGACACGAGTCAGGTCTAGACCAAGAAGACTCTCTCCGACCCAGTTTTTCGGTTCCTTGCCACTGTTGCCTTTGGCTTGCTCAGTTGGGGATATTTGGGGATATTTAATTTAATTAATCAATCAACAATACTATTGATCAGCATTACCAAACATGGACGTTTTCCACTAGAAACAAACATTGATGTATTATTTTAATTTAATACTGTGAAGCTGCTTTGATACAATCTGTATTGTGAAAAGCGCTATATAAATAAACTTGACTTGACTTGACTCCTGCTGCTAGCTCATGGACAGCTCCTACTCACACTCTCCATCTCTGCAAGTTTGGAAGGGAATGATTTAGATTTCTCTTGGCACAGTTACTAGAAGACAGATGGGTTGCTCATGTCACATCTACGTCGTCAAGCTCAGTTTGAGTCTGCGCAGTATGCTCGACCCCCAGGAAGTGAGAGCTTCTAATTGACTTCACTTGTCTCCGTTGAATCCAATGGGGTCGCTGTGTCCAGTTTATAAACTGTCTATGGTACAGCGTCACATGCTGTTATGATCAGTGGTGTCCAGAAGATGGCAGTGCTGTGAATATAATTGTGCTGGAGCTTCATGAGGAAAACACACAACATTTTTTTTTTCATCTTTTTTTTACATTTTTTTATGCAGAATGTACAAAACAAGACAGGGAACAAACAATACTGTAAGACACTTCCATTTAGGTAAATACAGAGTTTTTCTTTTTTTAAAAAAGAAAAAAAAAGAAAGGAGCAAGGGTGAAGACAAGCACATAGCCAGTATACATCAAAGGAATGAAAATACTAAAAAAGTAAATATTTTGATCAAGAGAGACATAAAGTTTCAGACTTTCTATTACGTTTTTTTAAGTATTTGGAGCTCTGAAACATTTGAGTAAAATCACATAGAAATATATAATATAATATAAGGTATAGCGGAGGATTTTTTACTTCCGGGTGGATCACCTATACTATTGGTCCTCCTAATTGTCAATCATTCTGGTGAATCAATCAAACTTATTCAAAAAGTGGAGAGGGCGGGTCTTATCTAAAATTCGGAAAGATCCTCCACTATACCTTTAAAGGAGGGCTTACATTTTTTCCATTTACAAGTATGGATATGATATTTACCCATCAATAAAACAAAATTTACAACATCAATGAAGGGTAAGTTTAAATCACACTTAAAAATTAGCACATCTTGTAGGGCTATAGGAGGAATTGCCTCCATTTTTACTGACAGCCAGCTATGTATATCAAACCAAAATTACCTGACAATAAAAGAATAGGTGATCGAGAGTTTCAGAACAAGAAGAACAAAAGCCACAGGATTCCACCTCGAAATGAAATCGATTCTGTATAAAATCATTAACTGGGTAAACCTTAAACATGATTTTGTAATGAGTCTCCTTGACCTTCGGAGCAACTGGGTAGCCTATGCCATATAGCAGGTAAAAGCTTTATCCTTCATTGAGGTTTCAACATCTCCCAAAAAATAGCACTGATAATCGCCAGTGATAATACGTTTGAGTTCTTTGTAAATAAGTTTGTTATTACACTTACTGTCTAAGAGGTCTACATTACATATTTTTAAAGAGGGAAGGGAAACTACAGGTCTAGATAAAGGATCAGAAAAACTACTAGCAATCCAGTGGGTATAGCATTGCATAGCTTATCATAACCTTTAATTGTAATTCTAACTCTATATGTATTAATGAAATCATTATGAGATAAGAAATATCCATTATCATCTATTAAATCATGAATAAAAATAATGCCTTTACTATACCAATCACTTTTAAACAGAGATTTCCTATTAATAACTAGCCCTATTGTTCCATAGAGTGGAGTTGTGAGGGGAGAAATTATGGGTAAATATCATTTTCCAAAAAAAGCAATACTTGTTTATGAAAATTAGATAACTTCAGAGGAATTTTACAGAGATCAAGATCACATCTCAACAAAAATTCAAGGCCGCCAATATTATTGAAAATGTGATTGGGAATATGGTACCATATTGAGTGTGACTTTGCTAAACACTCTTTCAGCCATTTTATTCTGAAAGTACCAAGAAGAGATTCAAAATCAATGGCTCTCAAACCTCCATGTTCATACTCTTTAACCATGTGGAATTTACGTAAAATAATGCGTTTTATTTCTCCATATAAATTTAAATAAAATTGAATTCACTGATTTAACTACTTTTGGGGCAGTATACAAAGCATGAGATAAATAGATAAGTTTAGATATTCCCTCAATTTTAGTCAAGAGGATTCTACCCAATAAAGATAGGTCTCGAGATAACCAGTGATTTAGGGATTTCTTCATATTTTCTGTCTTAGAGTTAAAATTTGAATGTTCTCTATTAACAACATTTTTGGTAATCATAACCCCAAGGTACTTAACCTCCTTTTTCACTGGAATGCCCTCTATATCTTCTAAATCACAATTATGGATAGCCATTAATTCACACTTTTTAAAGTTTAGGGTCAGACCTGATGCCTTTGAAAAGATAGCAATTTGATCAATAACTAATGGAAGCGCCTCTTTATTTTTAAGAAATAAAAGGGTGTCGTCTGCAAATTGGCTTATAGTAAAGGTTCTACCGAGAATGTCTATGCCTACATTGTCCTCCATTTTTGTTATAAATAAAGACAGCAAGATTAAAAAGTAATGGTGAAATAGGACATCCCTGACGGATTCCTTGTTTAATTTGAATTCTGGGTGATGAACCTAAGTTAAGGGAAACACTACTGAAAATATCATTATAGAACATGGAGATCACTCTACAAAACATAGGACCAAAGCCAAACATTTCTAGAGATTTGAACAGAAAAGGGTGTTCAAGGGTATCAAACGCCTTGAAAAAGTCTAGAAATAGAAGTAAGCTTGTCTGAGGAATTAAATAATTATAATCAAGCATATCATGGACTAATCTAATATGACTGTGAATACTTCTCCCTTTGATAAAAGTCAATTGTGTTTCACTGATAATTTTACCGATACCTTTTTTAAGTCTATTTGCAAAAACATGAGAAAGCAATTTGAAATCATTACACAAAAGAGTTATTGGTCTCCAATTGTCTAAAAATAATTTATCCTTGTTAGACTTTGGAACTAGAATAATTAAGCCACACAGCAAATGTCAGAGTGTTAAAATCCCAGAGTTTTGATGACCAGAGTATAATTTAAACACTTTGGAGTAAACTGGGCTTAAAGTACACTTGTCAGGTTTCACCAGAAACTCTCTCAAGTGTTAGTGTATTGGTTCAGTGTTGATGTGGAGCTGTTGTAGTGTAAATGGTGGGATGATGAACTCTTTGAGAGTCCCAATCTGTTGCTGTCCCGTCCGCACATGAGTTTAGGTTTCGATACGTCATCAGATCGACTACGCGTTGTCATTGGTTGAATCAAGATGCAGCCTCGACACCAGTTTCCAACTGACATCCGAAGACGTCGTCGACATTTTGATTCCGCAGGACTGTAGGTAAGAAACCACCAAGGAGGGCCGTTTCTAGCCTTTTTGGCACCCTAGGCAAGATTCCTATTGAGGGCCCCCCCCCCATTCCCCCCATTCCCCCCATTGTAATTTGGCATTAACAGTTTTACTCACTTAAAAGGACTTTGTAGCACTATGCTGGAGTAAAGTTAATAAATGATCGTTCTCTCCCATAGAATTTTGTGAAACTATGTTGGGTGGACCTCTGTCCCTCTAGGGGGTTTCGGGGGCATGCTCCCCTGCAAGAAAATTTTGTACATTTTAAGGTTAAATTAATGCATCAATCTGGCACTTTGAGAGCTAAAAATTAAGAGCTTCAAACCATGAACTGTGCACACTGAACAAAGAAAAACCATTGACTTGTACCTGGACACTAAAGAGGGCTCAAACATCTTATTAGTTATGATATAGAGTCTCAGTCTACATTACATTATCACTGGTGTTTATGATTTATATAAGTATTCCTATGACGTAAAATCCATATAGCCAATAATATGTACTTTATAAATTAAAATGAATATTTCAAAAGTATATTTTACATTACACTATAGTATAGGAAAATTACAATACTTTTGTCCTAATTTCTTTACTTGCAAGAAATAAACCCTTGAGCTTTTATTTTGGAGAAAAACACCAGATCACCATGCTGGTCGCATGAGCAAAGTGCGCACTTTTCTTTAAATCATGCAGCACAAACAGAATGCCTATATAGGCTACTTAATTAAAGTCTTGTGCTGTTTTATAAAGGCACAAAGCCATATCACAATTTCGATTTTAGTTCGTTGACAAAATATAACGCTAGAGACCTTTATGTTAGGCTATAAATTTTACATCTCATGTGTTGGGAAAAGGGAGAAGAGCGAGTTCGGCAAAAGGCGGATTCGAACTCGGGTCGAACGCATCAAAAGCTACTTTCAAGCACCTCACACCTTACGACCTATGCCACTGTAGATATTTAGTAGTGGGCGTCTTTTTGCCAAAAAGACAGGCACTTAGTGCAAATATACGCTCCATTATCAGAAATGTAAAAAAAAGAAGGATTTTTCTTCCACTCGAAAAAAATCCAAAAAAATCTCTTGGTGTGGTGGGGCGTGGGGGCTCTCACTGGCGCTCCCCAGCTGTTTGCGCCCTAGGCGACCGCCTATTGCCTATGCCTAGAAACGGCCCTGCCACCAAGTGAATCATGCCGAATATTCCTGTTTGTCTTCTTGTTTTAATTCTCATAACTAAAACACTAAAAACGCTAATGTAGAAGTAGAGGAGGTGTGACGTCTGTTAATTTAGTTTAAATCTAGTTTTAGCTCCCAATCTCGGGCCTTGTGCAGGCAAAATTGACTAGCTAACGTTAGCCTTGAAAGCTAACGTTACAGTTTCCTGTCTGAAATGATTGAGTCTGACTTTATTTGCACTAACGTTACATTTGGTATTGTGCGTGTTCAATAAACCAATTGCGTTTTTATGTTGTAGTAATATGTGAGGAAAACTACAGCAATGCTTTTCAAAGTGCAGTAGCTACCAAGGAAAGAAGTAACGTTACATCAAACTCAATGGAGCATCATATATCCAGCATTTCTCAGGGAGGGTAAGTTAATGTTAATAGCATTCTTCTCTTCGTTCTCTTTATAATTGAAGTTTAGATCAGTGGTCGTGTTAACCGAATATTTTCCGTCAGTGACTGATTTTTTTAGCAGTGACGGAAACATCTGAAGGTCGAATCAGGGTTCCTACAAAGTCGCGAAAGTTTGGAAAATGCTTGATTTTAATTTATTTCTTCATGACGTCAGATGTAACTAAAAATATGAATAAAACTGGCTGACAATCGTTATTTTTTATTTTTTGTTTAATTTCGCGAGGCACCGTCTGTTACGAAGCACGTCTCGTGTAATTCCATGTATTTGGCGCCTCGTGTAGCCTATTCAACTGGCGCGCAAACATCTAGCAGCTAGCTACATTAAGAAATGTTGCTTGCTGTCATTTTATCGATAACTGGCTAGAAGATGATAAATAAAAACTGATTGCGTCGACGATCAACAGACAGAAAGGCATCCCGTTCTGTAAGAAACACACTGATGTGAGCGCTATGGGAGAATCAGTCTTCACCAGCCACTCCAAAGGTAATCGGAGACAAATACAGTTATGAATTTGAATGAATTCTTTAAAAACATTAATAAATTAATTAATATCGAATCAATATATAATTGTAATGTAGGGAGGGGAGGGGGGATGTTCTTTCCGTCGTGCACGTTTGTGTGAGCACTCTGGTTTCCATTTACAAAAGTTTAAATTTTAACGTCTGCAGCATTGTATGCATTGTAGCCAATCGAAAGTTTAGTTTTTTATGATGCTTAGAGGACTAAACTTTCGGGAAGTGACTACAGCTTTTACCAGAGTGAGTTCTGTAAATAATAGTTCCGTGATAACCATAGCAACGGACGATACAAAAAACTCTGATATGACAATATACTGTAGATCTGTGTGCATCATGTCTTACTGTGTATACAGACTAACAGAGCTGCCACTGACAAGAATAAATAAAACAAATCAGTGTTGTCTGAATATGTTTAGATTCAGTTAAAGGGTTAGTTCACCCAAAAATGAAAATTCTGTCAGTAATTACTCACCCTCATGTTGTTCCAACCGCGTAAGACCTTCGTTCATCTTCGGAACATAAATTAAGATATTTTTGATGAAATCTGAGTGCTGGATCACTTCTCCATAGGCTGCTAGGTGACCGAAACTTGCTGGCCCAGAAAAGTTATTAAAGAGATCGTTAATATAGTCCAAGCCCAGCTAACAAAAATAAGTTCTAAGAACGTTGTGGGAACGTTGATTTGAAATGTTCTAAAAACGTTGAAATGTCCAGTTTGCTTAACGTTGCTGGAATGGTATCTTAATGTTAGAAAAGTATTGCTGGAACGTTAGCATAATGTTGCTGGAACGTTATATTAAGGTTAGCATAACGTTGCCGGAACGTTAGCATAACGTTGCTGGAACATTGTCTTAAGGTTTGCATAATGTTGCTGGAACGTTATCTTAAGTTTAGCATAACGTTGCTGGAATGTTAGCACAACATTGCTGGAACATTATCTTAAGGTTTGCATAACGTTGCTGGAACATTATCTAAAGGTTTGCATAACGTTGCTGGAACGTTATCTTAAGGTTAGCATAACGTTGCTGGAACGTTAGCACAACATTGCTGGAACATTCTTAAGGTTTGCATAACGTTCATGGAATGTTATCTTAAGGTTAGCATAACGTTCATGGAACGTTATCTTAAGGTTAGCATAATGTTCACGGAACGTTATCTTAAGGTTAGCATAGCGTTCATGTAATGTTATCTTAAGGTTTGCATAACGTTGCTGGAATGTTATCTTAAGGTTAGCATAACGTTGCTGGAACGTTAGCACAACATTGCTGGAACATTCTTAAGGTTAGCATAACGTTCATGGAATGTTATCTTAAGGTTAGCATAACGTTCATGGAACGTTATCTTAAGGTTAGCATAATGTTCATGCAAAGTTATCTTAAGGTTAGCATAACATTGCCGGAACATTGGCATAACGTTGCTGGAACATCATCTTAAGGTAAGCATAACATTCCTGCAACATTCTTTCCCCCAAAATGTTATTAACAATACAACATTCAAAGAACATTAAAATGTCCACTTTCTTTCAAGTTAAAATGTTATTTTAAGGTTAGAAAAAAAATTCTGCACAATACATCCAACTTTATTTTTTTATTAACACAACCATGTGAATTATAAGCGCACACTTTTACAGCACATCAAAAAGTAGAACATTTCATATGATTATCATTCATTTTAAACTCTACATTATAGCTTAAAAAACAACAACAAATATTTTCATATAAACATTTTAATGAAATGAAAACGGTGTTTAAGGGTTAGTTCACCAAAAAATTCTATCAGTAATCACTCACCCTCATGTTATTCCAACCCCGTAAGACTCCAGTTCATCTTCAGAACACAAATTAAGATATTTTTGATGAAATCTGAGAGCTGGCTCACTCCTCCATAGGCTTCTAGGCAATTTTATTCTGGTGAGTTTATCAAGTGACGACAATAATTTTTATGCACAAAAAAACAAAATAAAGACTTTATTCAACTATTCATTTTCTTCTGTATGGGCCTCTGAGTGACTTCACTAGTGCTGAGAGAAAAAATCGATTCACCTAGGTATCGTGTTTTTTTTTTATTTAAACGATCTTAAAATGGATTCTTTTTTTATTACAGAATCGATATTAATTCAAATTAAATTGCTTTATTTTTGTCCTTGCTTATAGACGAGGTTGACCGAAGTAAGTCACTTTCGTTCCAACAAAGGATGAAATGTGTTGTTAAATTTTGAGTGTCGAGTAATGTAATATCTCTTTCAAGTGGATGCGTAAAAGTGACGTGAGATTGAATGCATTGATAAGCCCTCGCGCTACTCATATACTGGGAGAGAGATAAGACAATAGAGCTGCACGATTCATATAAAAAATGTGATCTCGATTCAAACACCCACACGATCTGCTTCCATTTCGTCTGTCTATTAAACCTTTGACAAAATCATATTGCAACATTTAAAGCTGTGCTGACCCGGAGAGAGTCGTCATGAAACAGCTTCACAAACAGTCTTTTAACCTCATAGTATCATTATTTCTGTGATACAATAGTTCAAATTATCATAGAAGTACTAGGATAAAAGTTTAAATTTCAAATATAAACACTGATGTTTATGATAGCGATCAAAATAAAGCCCCAATCACACCTAACGCGTTTTTCTGGTTCGAAAACGCGAGGCGCACAGCACTGCCCCAATCACACAGAATGAGCAGTGAACTGCGTTTTTTGTTGCTAGGCAAACACAGAAACAGCTGTCCTGTCAGTCAAGTAAACGTCAAATCAGACTACGGCTGCATCTAACGATTATATTTGTTGTCGATTAATCTATCGATTATTTCTTCGATTAGTCGACTAATCTAACGATTATTTTTCCGATTAATCTAATGATTATTTTTGGGATTAGCTGATTTATCCATTGGCAAACTTTACAATAAATAAGTACAACAATATATCAGCTGTATTTTGAAGAGGGTAGTGCATCTGTATATTATTTTAACATGAAATCTATGAATGATGACAAAAAAACTGTGATTGAAATAATTTGTCAATTTTTATTATGAAATATGCGAACAGGAAGCATTTTAAGCTTTATTTTTAACTAATGGTACTATTTCAAAAAATGTAAGATACAGTCACAGGCCTATTTAGGAAATGTGTTTAATATAGTCTGTTATTAGTACCGTAGTGGGAGTATGATTTACTCAATTAACTTGTCCGAAAATGCACTTGTGTTTATCTGCAAAAAGGTTCACATACACTAGATTGCAGCCTAGGCTACTGTTAATGTAAAAATAACGTTAGTCGTTTGTTTTTAAAGTCTACATTAGAGACCTGCGCGGGACGGATTTCTCCCTTAATAATTTCTAAAAAGCTGACATCTCAGTTCATCGCGATCTCCAAAATCTCTGTTATTATAAATGAAACTGGCTGCACAATCTTTCATAATATCTACACTTTGTTTGCTATAATCAGATGATTTGCCAGTGTGCAGAATTCAGCACTGAACAAAAAGTCCATTTTGAGCGGTGAGGGGATTCTATAAATGCATCTGATTTGCGTTCAAGAAATCAACACATGTGTCTGTGATTGGCTACATTGTTCAACGTTGCAAACATGTTATAAATAGATAGAGACTCTGGCCTGTAAATCGTGTCTATTTTGTTTGTTCTTGTTGCTTTTGTGCAACAGATGAATGACAATTTATTTGTTTATAGATGTTCAATTTATAGATAATTCTATTTTGCGGGAGTCTCGCAAATCGTTTTATTCTCCCGTAACCAGCACACACACACACGGGTGCATTAGCGCCCGCACTCGGCCATCAGATCCATGTTTCCGCGCCGCACTCTGTTGCGTTGGGTCCCGCGGGAGTGCAGGTCTCCAGTCTACATGTGCATACACAACTTTTAAAAACTGGCAAATGCACTGAAAGCTTCGTTGACATAGCCTATTTAAGTTGAAGTTATAAATTAAAGCCCATTTTATTGTCGCCGAATGGGGCATAGTTTGCATAGTGAACAAAGCACCTTTCTGTTCGGCCGTAGTTTAAAGTATTCCCATACTTTGGATGATCGTGGTCTGTCATTTTCACCATGAAGCAGAAGCCGCCATTACTCGCTATTTAAATGTAAATAATTAATGTGACGCGTCGACGCATTTCATGTGTGTCGGCGTATTTTCTTAGTCAACGTAATCGATGACGTCGACGCGTCGTTGTGGCCCTAAATCAGACTTTTATTAACTTTGCTTATTTTCTGTTAACATTGTGGTAGGCTAGTTACGATTTGTGAAGTCCTTAAGCTCCTAACCCGCGAGAGCACCACAAGTTTATCCTCCATCATCGCACTCTCTGGCGTTCAAAGCAACTGTAGCTTTCATCACTACAACGGAAGACCCGCCTCTCCATTCATTCGATTCCAGTTGATTATTTTTTCAACTCCAAAAACGTGAGGCGCAGCCGGCGGTTAAACGCGAGGCGCCTGGGGCGCATAAACAGCGCGCAGAATGTGCACTGCCATAGGAAATCAATTGAAAAAAGGCGCCTCTTACAAGTGACTGATACAAAATGTACAATTCATCACATCTTTCTGACTTATTTCAGAAGCATCATACAGTTAGTACTACATTCTCTTTAATAAATTATTGTTATTGAATAATTTATTAAAGAGAATGTAGTACTAACTGTATGATGCTTCTGAAATAAGTCAGAAAGATGTGATGAATTGTTTTTGTAAATATGACTCATCTTATATGTAGCCTATACAGTCTGTATAAGTGTATGATTTAACATTTTCTGATGGTCTAGTGTTAAAAATAAAATAAAAATCGCAATATCGAATCGCAATTCTTTAAAAAAAAATCGTAATACCAGCAGTATCAGCACCCAAGTATCGTGATAGTATCGAATCGGGAGATAGTTGTATCGTCCCAGCCCTAGAGTTCATGAGAGCAGCGAGAACTGAGATGACGCAGATGGGTCTCGATGTAGTGCAGCACTTTTGTGAACTCACTCAGAGGCCCACACATAAGAAAATGAATAGTTGAATAAAGTTGTTATTTTTGCACACAAAAATTATTGTCGTCGCTTGATGAACTTAAGGTTGAGCCAGTCACTTGGACTTTTTTAACAATGTCTTTACTAACTTTCTGGGCAGAAAAGGCAGAATGAAATTGCCTAGAAGCCTATGGAGGAGTGAGCCAGCTCTCATATTTCATCAAAAATATCTTAAAGGTGCTCTAAGCGATGTCGTGCGTTTTTTAGGCCAAAACATTTTTTGTCACATACAGCAAACATCTCCTCACCATCCGCTAGCTGCCTGTCCCCTGAACACACTGTAAAAAAACGCGGTCTCTGTAGACACCACAGGCTCCACAAACGGCAAGAAAAACAAACTGGGCTCACCCGCACCACGAAACATAACAAACTGCTCCAGCCAATAACCGACAGGAATGATTTAGGGGTGGAGTTTGGGGGGTTAGTGCGCGGATGAGGAGGAGGGAGGGTCTAGCTAGCCTCCGTTTTGTTTGACAATACTTTAAACGTCAACAAGAAGTGACGTCACCCAACATCACTTAGAGCACCTTTAATTTGTGTTCTGAAGATGAACGGAAGTCTAATGCTGCGTTCACACCAAACGCGAATATGCGTCAAAATTCGCGCCTGCCGCGTCTAGTAATACGCGTGACCACTTTGTGTGCATTCGCGCGTCAAGAGCGAAATTGACGCACGTAAAATCAAAAGTTTGAAGCGAAATTTACGCGCGTCAGAGGTGAAAGTTTCGAAACCTGTTGGCGGCCATCTTTTTTTTTGTTTATCGAGCATTAGCATTAATCTGTACAGCCCGGCGCGAGGTTCACCCACGCCCGCACTAATCTGTCATTTATTTTTGTTTTGATAATAAATGGAGCCAGCCTCCAAAAGTGAAACCTGTCCTGTGATTTTTTTAAAAGTTTGTATACACTAAATTGTGTTTGTTGTCTTTACATTAGATTAATAAAGTTTCATATAATCTAGAATAGATATGGAATAAATAGCATTCAATACAAAATGAGTAGCTCTCATATTGAAATCGAGTTTTTATGTTAAAGATTTGCTTTGTTGTGCATTTTAGTCATATTACAAAATAATGTATTGAGGCCAAACATAAAATAACATTATAAACTGTCAGTTCACCACGTGACAGCAGCATGCAAGCAGGCTCCTGATTGGTTAACGCGGCGCGAATTGACGCAGAAGTTCAGATTTTTCAACTCGGGCGGCAGACGCGAATTCGCGTCAAACGCGTGAATGCACAAATAGCACTAATAAAATCATTCGCACGTAACGCGCTTAACGCGCCAGACGCTCAATTCGCGTCGCGCGAATGAGGCGAATTCGCGTCTACCGCGCCGCGCTAAACGCCTCATTCGCGCCGCAGGAATTTTTTACGCGCGTAACGCGTCTTTGCATTGACTTAACATTGAAATCACTCGCGCCTGACGCGCTATTCGCGTCCGGTGTGAACGCACCTTAAGAAATTCAGAGTAATTGTACAATAAGCCATCTTCTTTGAACAGTTGACAAACCAAAACAATTCCGTTACTAAACCAATTATCCAAAAATAATGTTTTGTTTTTATAAACAATATTACAGTTATTCCAAATAAAACAGCTTTGTGGAGAGAAATTATGTTTGTAAACCAATGTCCATGCTAAGAGAACCTGTTGATGGAATGAGAAAGTTTCAGTGGTATTTTTGGAATGCTATAATTGCATAGCAGCAGGAAGTTAAGGCCACCTAAATTTGAGAATACGAAATGAGAAATAAAATGCCAAATGGAAGTGGGGTTTTTCAAGTAGTTTTTGATCCAGTTTATTTTGAAGGTGTTATTAAGTGCACCAAAATCGATAAAATTCAAACCACCTTTGTCACAGGGGCTTAAAGTGACAGATTTTCGTAGGTAGTGGGTTTTATTCTTCCATAAAAAATTGTGTAAGACTTTGTTAATTGATTTACAAGTAGTGTTATCAACATGTAAAGATTGAGCAGTATAGGTTAGACGAGAAATTCCTTCAGCCTTTGAAAGCAGAACTCTGCCCTTCAAAGACAAGTCTCTCTGGAGCCAGTGATTAAGGATTTTTTGGTTTTTTTCTATAATGGGAGTAAAGTTTATAGCGCTTCTGGATTGCTCATTTTTTTAGTGATTTGAATACCAAGATATGTTACACAGTTTTTTACAGGGATTCCATGAATTGCGGCCGCCAAGCAGGCTTTAACAGGCAAAAGTTCACATTTATTTAGATTAAGGGAGAGTCCGGAGGCTTTAGAAAAGGATTGAATAGTGTCGACTGCCGCCGATACTTGAGATGCATCTCTGAGAAATAGAGCAGTGTCATCTGCAAGCTGGCTTATGAGTATTTCTCTGTTAGCAGTGACCAAGCCCTTTAACGGACTAAGTTTGATGTGTGAACTAAGGAGTTGTACAGAAAGGAGAAATAGATACACTGATAGGGGGCACCCCTGCCTCACTCCACGCTTCAGGGAAAATCTGGGGGAAGTACCACTAGCAAGCTTTATATAACTATTACTATTGGAATATAACATCTGAACTGCATTGCAAAAGGATTGACCAAAGCCAAATTTGTTCAAAGCCGTAATAATAAAATCATGTTCCAGGGTGTCAAACCCCTCCTTGAACTGCCACCTTACCGTGGTGGAGGGGTTTGAGTACCCGAATGACCCTAGGAGCTATGTTGTCTGGGGCTATATGCCCCTGGTAGGGTCTCCCAAGGCAAACAGGTCCTAGGCGACGGGTCAGACTAAGAGCGGTTCAAAACCCCTTATGATGAAGAAAAAACAGAGGACCGTGACGTCGCCCGGTATGGCGCAGCCGGGGCCCCACCCTGGAGCCAGGCCCGGGGTTGGGGCTCGTATGCGAGCGCCTGGTGGTCGGGCCTCCCCCCATGGGGTCCGGCCGGGCTCAGCCTGAAGGAGCGACGTGGGGCCACCTTCCCGTGGACCCACCACCTGCAGGAGGGACCGTAAGGGGCCGGTGCTAAGTGGATCGGGCGGCAGTCGAAGGCAGGGGCCTAGACAACCCGATCCCTGGATGCGGAATCTAGCTCTAGGGACATGGAACGTCACCTCTCTGGCGGGGAAGGAGCCTGAGATTGTGCGTGAGGTTGAGAGATTCCAACTAGAGATAGTTGGGATCACCTCTACGCACGGCTTGGGCTCTGGAACCACACTCCTCGAGAGAGGATGGACTCTTCACCACTCTGGAGTTGCCCATGGTGTGAGGCGGCGGGCTGGTGTGGGTTTGCTTATAGCCCCCCAGCTCAGCCGCCATGTGTTGGAGTTCACCCCGGTGAACGAGAGGGTCGCTTCCCTGCGCCTTCGGGTCGGGGATAGGTCTCTCACTGTCGTTTGTGCCTACGGGCCGAACGGCAGTGTAGAGTACCCGGCCTTCTTGGAGTCTCTGGGAGGGGTGCTGGAAAGTGCTCCGACTGGGGACTCTGTCGTTCTACTGGGGGACTTCAACGCCCACGTGGGCAGCGACAGTGACACCTGGAGGGGCGTGATTGGGAGGAACGGCCCCCCTGATCTGAACCCGAGTGGTGTTCTGTTATTGGACTTCTGTGCTAGTTACAGTTTGTCCATAACGAACACCATGTTCAAGCATAAGGGTGTCCATCAGTGCACATGGCACCAGGACACCCTAGGCCGGAGGTCGATGATCGACTTTGTGGTCGTCTCATCCGACCTCCGGCCGTATGTCTTGGACACTCGGGTGAAGAGAGGGGCGGAGCTGTCAACTGATCACCACCTGGTGGTGAGTTGGATCCGATGGCGTGGGAGGAAGCTGGACAGACTCGGCAGACCCAAACGTACTGTGAGGGTCTGTTGGGAACGTTTGGCCGAATCTCCTGTCAGAGAGATCTTCAACTCCCACCTCCGGCAGAGCTTCGACCAGATGCCGAGGGAGTCTGGAGATATTGAGTCCGAGTGGACCATGTTCTCCACCTCCATTGTCAACGCGGCCACTCGGAGCTGTGGCCGTAAGGTCTCCGGTGCCTGTCGAGGCGGCAATCCCCGAACCCGGTGGTGGACACCGGAAGTAAGGGATGCCGTCAAGCTGAAGAAGGAGTCCTATCGGGCCTGGCTGGCTTGTGGGACTCCTGAGGCAGCTGATGGGTACCGACGGGCCAAGCGGACTGCAGCCCGGGTGGTTGTGGAGGCAAAAACTCGGGCCTGGGAGGAGTTCGGTGAGGCCATGGAGAAGGACTATCGGCTGGCCTCGAAGAGATTCTGGCAAACCGTCCGGCGCCTCAGGAAGGGGAAGCAGTGCCCTACCAACGCTGTTTACAGTGGAGGAGGGCAGCTGTTGACCTCGACTGGGGATATCACCGGACGGTGGAAGGAATACTTCGAGGATCTCCTCAATCCCGCCGTCACGTCTTCCATTGAGGAAGCAGAGGCTGAGGGCTCGGAGGCGGACCCGTCCATCACCCAAGCTGAAGTCACCGAGGTAGTCAAGAAACTCCTTGGTGGCAAGGCACCGGGGGTGGATGAGATCCGCCCTGAGTACCTCAAGTCTCTGGATGTTGTGGGGCTGTCTTGGCTGACACGCCTCTGCAGCATCGCGTGGCGGTCGGGGACAGTGCCTTTGGATTGGCAGACCGGGGTGGTGGTCCCTCTTTTCAAGAAGGGGGACCGGAGGGTGTGCTCCAACTATAGGGGGATCACACTTCTCAGCCTCCCTGGGAAAGTCTATGCCAGGGTACTGGAGAGGAGAATCCGGCCGATAGTAGAACCTCGGATTCAGGGGGAACAGTGTGGTTTTCGTCCCGGTCGTGGAACACTGGACCAGCTCTATACCCTCTACAGGGTGCTGGAGGGCTCATGGGAGTTTGCCCAACCAATCCACATGTGCTTTGTGGATTTGGAGAAGGCATTCGACTGTGTCCCTCGTGGAATCTTGTGGAGGGTGCTCTGGGAGTATGGGGTCCGGGGCCCTTTGCTAAGGGCTATCCGGTCCCTGTACGACCGGAGTAGGAGCTTGGTTCGTATTGCCAGCAGTAAGTCAGACTTGTTCCCGGTGCGTGTTGGACTCCGGCAGGGCTGCCCTTTGTCGCCGGTTCTGTTCATAATTTTTATGGACAGAATTTCTAGGCGCAGCCAGGGGCTGGAGGGGGTCAGGTTTGGGGACCACACGATTTCATCTCTGCTCTTTGCGGATGATGTGGTCGTGTTGGCCTCATCAAACCAGGACCTCCAGCATGCACTGGGACGGTTTGCAGCCGAGTGTGAAGCGGCTGGGATGAGAATCAGCACCTCCAAATCCGAGGCCATGGTCCTCAGTCGGAAAAGGGTGGCTTGCCCGCTTCAGGTTGGTGGAGAGTTCCTGCCTCAAGTGGAGGAGTTCAAGTATCTCGGGGTCTTGTTCACGAGTGAGGGAAGGATGGAACGGGAGATTGACAGACGGATCGGTGCAGCTTCTGCAGTAATGCGGTCGCTGTACCGGTCTGTCGTGGTGAAGAAGGAGCTGAGCCGCAAGGCGAAGCTCTCGATTTACCGGTCAATCTACGTTCCTACTCTCACCTATGGTCATGAGCTTTGGGTCATGACCGAAAGGACAAGATCCCGGATACAAGCGGCCGAAATGAGCTTTCTCCGCAGGGTGGCTGGGTGCTCCCTTAGAGATAGGGTGAGAAGCTCGGTCACTCGGGAGGAGCTCAGAGTAGAGCCGCTGCTCCTCCACATTGAGAGGGGTCAGTTGAGGTGGCTCGGGCATCTTTTCCGGATGCCTCCTGGACGCCTTCCTGGGAAGGTGTTCCGGGCATGTCCCACCAGGAGGAGACCCCGGGGAAGACCTAGGACACGCTGGAGAGACTATGTCTCCCGGCTGGCCTGGGAACGCCTCGGTGTCCCCCCGGAAGAGCTGGAGGAAGTGTCGAGGGAGAGGGAAGTCTGGGCATCCCTGCTTAGACTGCTGCCCCCGCGACCCGGCCCCAGATAAGCGGTAGAAGATGGATGGATGGAGGGTGTCAAAAGCCTTATAAAAATCGAGAAAAAGAATAAAACTATCATCTTGTACAAGTTCTGAGTAATCCATTATATCTAAAATTAATCTTATGTTGTTAGAAATATGACGATTCTGCATAAAACCAGATTGACTCTCATCAATGACTGTATCTAAAATAGGTTTTACTCTATTTGCAAGAATCAGTGCTAGTATCTTATAATCATTATTCAATAAAGAGATTGGTCACCAATTATCTAAGAGCAGAGGGTCCTTTCTTGGTTTCGGAATCAGGGTGATTAGTCCCTGACATAAAGTTGGAGGGAGTGCACCCCTATCAGTGCTTTCCTTAAAGACTTCCAAAAGAAATGGGGCTAAGCTGTCAGAGAATTGTTTATAAAGCTCGGCAGTAAGGCCGTCTGTCCCGGGGGACTTGTTTAGCTTAAGACACTTTATAGCATCTGTGTCTTCATTCAGGGAAATTACCCTGTCACAAAATTCACTATCAGCCTCACTCAGCTGGGTGATATTATTTACAGAATTAAAAAAGGAAAAAGCAGCTTGAGGGCAATACTTGGAAGAGTAAAGTTTACTGTAAAAATCTGCACAATATTTCGCAATGGTGCTCTGATCATTAGAAATTGTCCCGTTAATATTTAATTTTAGAATAGAATTAGTGTTGGATTGATGTTTCTCTAGTCTGAAAAAGTAAGCCGAATTCTGCTCACCTTCTTCAAGCCACTTTTTGCGAGACCGGACAAATGCTCCTTCAGCTTTGCGCTTATAAATCTCATCCAACCTATGCTGCCAGTCATTTAGCTCAGTCTTATCAGATTCGTTTAAAGCCTCTATCGGTTTGGAAGTAAAAAAAGCAATCTTCTCTATTACCTCTGTCTCCTCAGCCCTTCTTCTCCTTGCTAACTCAATGCAGTATTTTCTAAAAAATTTACCAAGTTCATATTTCAGAAGCTCCCAGTTATTACAGAATATCTTTTCAGATAAAGCTTTGCTCCAATAATGTTTTATCAGATTATGAACTTCGGTAATCACTTCTTTATGCTCAAGGATAGTACTGTTAAGCTTCCAATATGAAGACTTAGCACTAGAGGAAGAAGACAAAGGGACAGTTAAATGAATTGTTTTGTGATCCGAAAGTGGCGTAGGAAAAATATCTGTTTTAACTTCCTTCAAGTCTTTTGAAACAAGCCAATAGTCAATGCACGAGTGACTGGTCTGTGTCTTGTTGCACCAAGTATATGCTCTTTGAGCCGGATGCGAGTCCCTCCAGGAATCAGCCAAATCAAATCTTTGTGCAAATAGCCTTATATGTGAGGTAGAGGAGTCTGAACTTCTAGAGGGCCATCTATCCATACTGTTGTCCAACACAGTGTTGAAGTCGCCACCAAAGATTATGAAAGAATCTGGATATTTGGATAACCAGTACAGCAAACGCTCTTCCAACTTGTCAAAAAAGATATTATTCTCTGTTTGATAGTTGAAACCATACACATTGACTAGAATATAAAAGGACTGTTCAGCCTCGAGTATTAAAAAAATGTAATGGCCATTTTTATCACAGTCAGAGATCAAAATTTTCCCATTAAATCTGCGTTTCAGTATACAAACACCTGCAGCCCGCTCTGTGCCATGGGACATCCACAAATCATCACCCCACTGCGACCTCCAGAAAGATTTGTCTTGTTCTGTTGAGTGGGACTCTTGTATAAAGCAAAAATCTATGTTAAACTGCTTGCAAAACAAAAATACGGCTTTACGTTTGATGTTGTTTCTTAAACCTCTCGCATTTAAGGAAATAATAGACAAAGACATAAGGACAGAATAAGATTAAAAAAAAGAAAAAAAAAAGAAAGCTTAGACCGAATAAGCGAAAGAGTAGTTAAGTTGAAAACCTGTGGTCACTTAAGAGAGTACTGTAGAAGGTGAGAACTGCAAACCCTATGGGGAAATGTGAACTTAGAACATAGCAAGAAATAGTAGTAAGTTAAGCTAATGTGGCACATGTACCATCTCAAATAATTGTACATTTGAAGAGAACAAACAATTAAACCTCTCACTCTTTATAGAAAAAAAAAAAAAAAAAAAAACCTCGCTCAATAAAAAGGCTGCTGTTCAGCTCTGTCAGGAGCAATAATCAAAGTGCTGCATGCCTACTTAAATTAAAGGGCATAAGATTATCAACAAAAGTACAGCAGTTAAATTCTAATCGGCTCTTTAGCGCGATTGCATACAAAATCAGGTAATAAAGAGAAGAAAAATAAAAAATAATATGAGAGTTAGTAAAGACAGCTAAGCCATATTTTACTCCAGTTTGTACCTTGTGCCATCACACTGAGGTGGAAAAATTTCTTTCCCATTCACGAACGCGCGTCCTCCAACGAAGAATGCCAGCTTGTTCTCCTTGCGTGCTTTATCCACGGCTGGCCAGAGTCGGTTTCTCCGGGCGCGGTCATCAGCTGACAGGTCCTCCGCCAGCTTCAAGTTGTTGTCTTTCAAGAAGGTTGACTTCTTGGCAGAACGCCAGACAGCATCACGGTAAATCCTGGATGTAAATTGTATAATGACTCCTCTGGGTTGGTTGTTGCTGGGTTTCATAGGGCCGAGTCGGTGTACCGTGTCAACGACATCTGGAAGTTTATCTTTTGCCTCCGGTAAAACAGACTGACAGACCTGGATAACTTCTTGCCGCACGTCTTGCTTCTCCTTCTCGGCTAGGCCGTAAAGTTTAAGATTCCAACGGCGCGAGTAGCTCTCAAGATGAGAGATGCGCCTCTCCTGTGCTTCGGCGTTTGTCTGACATTTTTCGACTTGCGTTTCCATATTGGCAACTCTGTCTTTCATGTCCTTTATCTCGGCACAGACAGCATCAAAAGACTCTCTTACAGCTGTGATATGTTCAGTGTTCTCTTGAACAGCCTTTTTCATCTCGGAGATCACTATGGAGTTGCCGCTAACCATTTTTTCGAGAGTATCTGACCTCGAGTTAATCAGCTTGGTAAGTGACGAGAGCTGGGTGAGAACGGTAGATGCTTCTGTGTCCATAACTTTTCTTAGCTTACCAGCAGGAGAGGCACATGGTGTGATAGGGAGAGAAGGAAAGACTTCTTCCATGAGGACATGTTGTGATGGGTCAGAAGTTGCTTCCAAATAGTCATGCATGGAGTCGATAGGAGTGTTTTTAGCGTCGGCAGGCTTATCAGGAGTGGAAGTTGGCTTTGCTGGTTTGCTAACATTAGCAGGCTTGCTAACAGAGCCAGTATTAGCTAGCGACTTCTTGGGTTCAGTCTTTCTCTTCTCTGGTTTGCTCATTTTGGTCCGTGGACAACAGCCAAAAGTTGCAGTGAGCAGTAATTGTCAAAAAAAAAACGCAATAAAGTATATGTTCACCCTATTCAATATAATTACAACAGCTAGGTTTGCAGAGCTCAACCAGAAGTGTCTGCTCAGAGCACCATCTTGGCCTCCCTTCTGAACTTCAGACATGGTCCGCTGCAGCCGCATCCTGGCGTGACGAAGATTAGAGTCCTTCTTCTTCTTTATTGTTTATTGGCGGTCGGCAAACCAGCTTTTGGTGCATTTCCGCCACCTACTGGGATGGAGTGTGAATACCTAGGATGATGGAATGGAAAACTACTATCTAGTAAAAAAAAAAAAAAAAAAAAAAAAAAAAAAAAAACCTTATTTGTTTAAACTTATATTCTATGTATATAATTGAGTGTGTCTCTCAAATATTAAAATAAAATAGGGTACACTTTTGATTGTATCTGTGCACTCTGAAATAAATCTTTTATTGCTAGCTGAACTTTCAGTTCCTTTAGATCTTCCACAAGTTGAGCTCGTTCATCATTATATGCTTGACATTGAACAATCACATGCTCCACTGTTTCTGCCACCCCACAATGGATGCACCCATCTGTCTCACTTTTACCTACCATGTGTAAATAATAATTTAATCTGGTGTGCCCAATGCGTATCCTCGAGATAATTGTATCATCTCTTCTGGATCCATATGTTCTCCTTTCACTCCCCACTGTATCCTGAATATTATACAGATGTCTTCCTTTTAACTCCTTATTCCAGTTGTCTTGCCAGATATTTATAACAGCTTTTCTTACAATGCACTTAGCTTCAGCTTTGCTTAATGGAATCTCTATGTCGACTTCATCCTTTTTTAATCCCGTCTTTGCCAGTTTGTCCACTATCTCATTTCCCTCAACTCCAACATGAGCTGGTACCCATAAAAATGATATATTTTTGTCTAGTGGATTTATTCTGTACAAAATCTGTAATATATCGTATAAGATATCTTGTCTATATCTGACATTCCACTTTTTAAGCTGCACAAAGCTGAGAATGAATCAGAGCATATGACTGTATCCTTAATATTAGATTCTTCTACCCATATCATTGCTATGAATATTGCCATGAGTTCTGTTGTAAATACTGATATATCATTAGACAGCCTTTTAACAGTACTTTGTTCAATATGAGGTATATATATTGCTGCCGCTGTATAACCAGATTGAGGATTTTTAGACCCATCAGTAAATATCTGAACACTATTGTTATAGTTTTGATTCAAATAATTTACCACTGCTATATTCATAGATAAACACCTTTCCTTTTCATTCTTTATGATGTTTAATTGTAGATCCACTAAAGGCATTTTGTACATCCAAGGGGGTACACTTGGTGTAATTACCGTATGATTCATGACTATACCATCTATTCCAATATCTTTGGCAACTTTATCAGCATTCCATCCAAAACTATTTAAGCTTGCATATTCATGCTCCCAACATTCTTTTACCACATCTTTTACTGGATGATCATCTGCATGTCCCTTTACGGAGCACCAATACACCATTTTCAGCTTAATTCTCCTAATTTCTAAAGGCATTTCTGCCATTTCAACCTGCAAAGCAGAGATTGGAGATGTTCTAAATGCCCCACATGCTATTCTCAGTGTCTGGGATTGTACTCCATTTACTTTCTTTAGTATGGAAGGTGCTGCTGAACTGTATACTATGCCACCATAATCAATAATTGGCCTTATCAATGCACAATAAATTCTCTTTAAAGAATACCGAGTTGCCCCCCAATCTACTCCTGCAAGACACCTGAGAACATTAACTCCCTTTTTACATTTTTCAACCACTTTCTTGATGTGTAACGCAAAAGTAAGTCTAGAATCCATCCAGATCCCAAGGAACCTAACTTCTGAAACCTGTTCTAATACCTTATCATATAACTTAAGTTTAGTACTTGGTAATTTCTTTTTCTTAGAGAAACATATTACTTTTGTTTTTTCAACAGACATTCTAAAGCTCCAGTTATTAGCCCATTTTTCCACTTCTATGATGGCTTTCTGCATACAGCTTTCCACATATGTCACATTTCTACCCCGTTTCCACAGTGCACCGTCATCTGCATACGGGGATTTTCCAATGCCTTGTCCAACTTTGGAAAAGATATCATTAATCATGATATTAAACAGTACTGGACTACACACACTTCCTTGTGGTGTACCATTATCAATTGAAAAAATCCTAGAGTAACTTGCCCCAACCCTAACTTGAATGGTCCTATTTAGCAGCAAATCCATTATCCAATTATACATTTTTCCTTTAATGCCCATCTTTTCTAATTTAATTAAAAGTCCCTCTCTCCATAACATGTCGTAAGCCTTTTCAACATCAAAAATACTCCAACTAATACTTCTTTATTTACCATTGCCTTTCTGATTTCAGATTCTAAACATATAACTGAATCCATAGTATTTCGTCCTTTTCTAAATCCGCTTTGATGTGGGCACAAAAGATTTTCCTTTTCTATAACATAATTTAATCTGCCTATTACCATTCTTTCCATTAATTTACACATATTTGATGTTAATGCAATCGGTCTATAACTAGATGCTAACGAATGATTCTTCCCAGGTTTTGCAATTGGAATGATTACACCATGTTTCCATGAAGAGGGAAGTTTACCTAATTCCCATATCTTATTGAAAAGTAGTAAGATCACATTCAGGGACACATCTGAAAGATGTTTTATCATTTCATAACATATATCGTCCTTCCCTGGAGATGTATGCCTGACCCCTTGTAGTACCCGTTTCAACTCATAGATGGTAAACCCTTCATCCATTACATCACCCTCAAGCACTCTTTCAACCATTGTATTGGGATTTTCACTCATGATTTGCTCTCTATACGTTCTCATATCATCTGATGGAAAATAGCTTTTGCTAACTCTGGTACAAAACATCTTTTCGTAAGATTAATGTATTTTGTACATTGTCCCTGACAAATAAACTAATAAAATAAATAAAATAAATAAAATACATAAAATACATAAAATACATAAAATACATAAAATAAATAAAATAAATAAAATAAATAAAATAAATAAATAAATATGTTACTATCACTGTGAACCTTTACAAAAGCTTCTACTAACTCCTCTGCCTTTTCTTCATTAGATGTAATATATTTATCATCTTTGATTAACGTTGGGACACCTTTATACATTTGAATCCCTCCCATCTTTCTTATCATATTCCACATTTCACTTATATCTGTACTCTCACCTATTTCATCACAAAAAGTCCTCCAATAATTCCTTTTATTCACCCTTATTACTCTTCTTACATCTGCCTGGGCTCTCTTATATGCTATTAAGTCATCAAATAAATATGTTTTTTTCACTTTTTTTAACGCTTTGTTTCTCATTTTAATTACTTCACTACATTCGTCTGTCCACCAAGGTACTGCCTTTTTTACCCTGACACCTTTATTTTTTCCTATTACCTCATTAGCTGTATCACAAAGAATATTATTTATTTCCTTATTCAGTTCCTCTATGTCTCCTAAATTTACTTTCATACCTGCCATTTTACTTTCACATATTTCTTTGAACTCTTCCCAATTTGCTTTTTTAAATCTCCACCTTTGAATGTTCTCTTCAAGACATTCCTCTACTTCCATCCCAATACTACATTCAATAGGCTAATGGTCACTACCCATACTACTTTGCTCACATACTTCCCATTTACATTTTCTTGCTAATCCACTAGATACAATTGTTAGATCTAATACTGAATGCCTTCCTCTGACTACATCCATCCTTGTAACACTACCATCATTCAGACATACAAGATCATTTTCATCTAAAATTTCTTCTACCACATTCCCATTTGGATCATTATTTTTGCTTCCCCATAAGTTACTATGTGCATTAAAGTCACCACACCACACTATCCTACAATTCCCATCACCTCCTACATCTTTGTACAACTCTTTATTTAGCCTTTTACATGGATTATAGAAATTAATTATCCTAATATTTTGACTTTCAGCTTTCACTTCTACCACCACTGCCTCAAGTTCTTCAATAACATTTACCTCCCGAAAGGCCACACCTTGCTTTATAAAAGTTATCACACCTCCACCAGTTCCTTTATTTCTATCTTTACGCACAACAGAATATCCCTGAACCACAAAACTCAAGTTAGGCTTTAACCATGTCTCCTGTACACATATTATATGAGGTTTTACATTAAAATCATCAACATGTTTTTTAAATTCCTGTCCATTAGATAAAAGACTTCTTGCATTCCACTGCAAGACAATCATTACCATTAAGACCCTCCATGCTCTGTCTGTGTGTTAGTAGCACGCACATTTAATTTCTCATATACCTGTTCTACCGTTACCCCATCAATACTTAGATACTTGTCTGCTGCTCTAATTATGATTTTAATTCTCTCAGTCCTACTTTCTGTCTGAGCCGAACAATTCACTACTTCGGCAATGAAAGTGAGAAAAGCCAGCCTGTCTTCAATTAACACACATTCCTTCTGCTTTCCCACTTTTGTATTCTCTTTCCTTATCTTTGGCAGAACTGCTATCTTTTCAACTGCTTTTTCTGTATCCTTAACTCGTTTAATAGCCTCTGCATATGTTATTCCTTCCACTACCTTGACATTCTGTACCATAGCAGCACTTTTCCTCACTTGACATCCTCCATATCCTGCACTGTGATCTCCCCCGCAATTACAGCACTTAGGTTTTACACCTTCTTCACATCCCCCATATTCATGTTCTCCCCCACATCTCGCACAACGTTGCTTACCTCGACACACCGCAGCCACATGCCCATATTTCTGGCACTTAAAACATCTCAACGGAGGAGGAATAAACGGTCTTACCACATAACTCATTGCTCCAAGGAATACTCTACTTGGCATTTTCTCCTCATCAAAACGTAGCATTACCGAAAGGCTATCCAGTCTCTCTTTATTCCGAGTGTATTTCAACCTCCTCGCTTCTAAAACCGTTGCTCCTGAGATGTTTCTCTTTATTACATCCACTGAAATATCGGTGGGAATACCTGAGATTACTCCTCATATCCATTTCTTTCCTTCCACGACACTGCACGTCACTTTTTGCCCAGCTAATGTTTTAATCCCCACAGCAGCCTTCTGTTGCTTACTATCTTTACAAAAAACAATCATTTTTCCATCTCGCAAAATTTTAGCACCTTCAATTATACCGATCGTTTCTTTCAGTGCCTTGGTAAGTTTAAATGGATTCATTTGATTCACTGCCTCAGAACTAAATTTCACCAATACCTTGTACTTCTCCTTACTTCTTCTACTTTGACTATCTTCTCCCTCGCTTTCAGTACCTGACGTTTGGCTCCAATCTTTCCTCCTTTTCCTCTTTTCCACTACAGTCCACTTACTATTTTTGTTTACTTTATTTCTCCCGCCATCAATCTCTTCCTCCTTGTCTAGATCACTTCCTGACACCCCACTTCCTTCCATCCTAGCTTCAGTCACAACCCAGTGTTGCCAACCGCCTACCGTCCCCGTCCTCGAGCCGCGTCAGCAGAGCGGTCCGCCGCTTCTCCAGCCAAGATTAGAGTCCGGGCAGGAACACAGAATTTAAGCATCATTGGTTCCGCCCGAACATACCATTTGCTGGGAATTGCCCGGGGGAGGAAGAAACGTTGATGTCTTTATTAGTTGATTTATTTAGTTGTACATTTATGATATTCGATTACATTTAGCTTTCCTTATCTTTATCTATTATATATCTTTGTTGGATGTGATTTTGATTTACTTAAGGTTATATGTTGAATGTAAAGTTGAATTGTTTTCCCTCTTAATTTGTAATGGGCCCATCCTTTCCTTTATAAGCTGTTGCTTTGTTCATTTGAACAGGGGCCTGTTTCAGAAAGGAGGTTAAGTGAAAACTCTGAGTATGTTAACCCTGAAATGAGGGAAACTCTGAGTTTTCTGTTTCAGAATGGGAGGTATGTTAAACCTGAGAAAGCAGAGTAAGTCAAGCCTGTTTCAGAAAGAGAGGTAACTTATACTCAGAGTCAGTTACCATGGTAACTTACTCTGTGAACCTAACCTGGTCAGGAGCAGGTTTTCTTCGGTAAACCCAGAGTTTATTTCGGTCTCCTCCCCTTTTTTAAAGAGGAAGTGATGTTTAAACACCTCATTCATTCTTGCAGTACATTTTTATTAATAAAATTAATCTTTTATTAATAAATAAAATGTTGCTATTTTTTTTTTTTTTTTTAAATAAGATGAAGTCTATAACTCCTTAACTGCAATTGAAAACACAGTAGTAGATTAGAGTTACATAATGTAGTTCTAAACAAATTCTACAGAATTAAACCGTGGCATTTACTGGAAATCACTGAACTGTTCATCTGTGCACCAGAAGTTGATGGACCGTCCTCCTGCTGTTCTTCCTCACTCTGGGGAGGAGAGATAAAAATACCCATTTATACTTAGATTTAAACTTAGATTCTATAGGCTACTCCACATAAAAATGTGAAAAAATGTGAATGTGTAGATTGTTTGATGTGTAGACACATAATGTTAACATAGGCCTCTATGAGGCAGCAGAAACTCTTTATCCCTGATGAGCATTTGGTTGAGTACATTTTATAACACTATTTGTCATCATTTCTGGTGTATCGAGTAGGCGACTTACAACTGCCTGGGGTTCTGGTGGGACAGGAGGCTCCAAAAGACAGATATTACCATCAGAATCTGTTGGGACCAACAAAAATCCTAACCCAAAGTAAAATAAATGGAAATATCAAAAATAGCCTATATAAAAAATAACATTTTTTCCTCTTACATTTTATGAAGGCCCTTGGATCTTTGGGACTGGCTCTGAAGTCCGTCCAGGAATTCCCTCAGCCAAAAATGCTGCTGCACTGCTAGACACTGGATGCTTTAGTTATTTAATATGTCACATGTTTGTAAAGTCAGGTAGCCTACACCCATGATATGCTCAAGCCTTACTTGATTGAATTATGTTTTTATATTTCAATTTCAGCTGCTGCCATGTTCTTTTAATGTCTGGAGGATAGCACCTACATGAAAATTAAAATTAGGTTGAATAACATACTGTTCTTCCAGTTTAACCTCTGATATTATATGGGCAAGTTACTTGTATTACTAACTACAAATGACATCTTCAACAGTGTAATTAGATTAATGTAATAATGACTATCTTTAGAAATTATTGGTCTACTTATTACTAATTACTAAATCCCATGTCAACCTTAAACACTTGAACAATACAAGGAGAGACAAGAAACTGCACTTGTAATGCTTTCAAATAAACAATATACAATTGCATGAACTATTCTTGAATTGACCAAAGTGTGTAGAGGGAGAAGGTTACATAAAAAAATATACCTTTTAAAAATGTATGTTAAATCCACTATTGTTTTATACAGAATTGTTCTATAGTCTATGCAGTAGCCTATTTAATGTAATTACATCAGATTTTATTTTAAATTACAGAAGAATTAAGAGTTATCCCTTTAATTAAATCACAATATTTAGATTACTTGGTAATTAATTACACCCAACAACACTGTATAACACAACAGTAATTCCTCTTTTTGTTTGGCGCTGTTGCCATGGTGACTCGTAATATCTGCGCTCCATTGATAATGGCTTTTTATAGTTGTGGTGCACGCGCTTAACTCAGAGTCAGTCAACTCAGAGTTAATTGAACTAATAGTCGGGGAGTCAAAGTCTCAAAAATGGGTTGAACCTGACATGGTCTGTTATACTTTTTATTTGTGTTTGTTTTTTCTGTTAACTTTGACCCTAAGAACCAATAATTGGAGGGTCTGCTCTGCCGGAAATATCGCAAAAAAAATTTGTGGCCATTTTAGTGTATGCACCCTTTATTTTTTATCAGAAAAATGTGAAAAATGATTTTTTCCCTCAAATCCTCAGTGGGTTTGGTAGGCTGTCAATAAATGCATTCCAGATACAAAGAACACATTTGCTGACAACATCCACTGAAAAAATAACTCTTAAAACACATTTCTACATGATTTTGCATCAATTTAATGCAAAAAATTAGGCGTTTTCTCACCTTTTTCCAATATTTTCACCTTTACTTCATTGGCAATCAACTATTCCCCCAAGTTATGACATCAGTCAATATGTCATTCTTTTCACCAAACAGTATACTCATTCCACAGAAAAAATCATAAAAATCCAACCAAAATCAATGGATCTGTGATGATTTCACTAATAGTTGATCAGCAGGCTCAGAACCTCAATAGAATTGTAGGCTACTCTCAAAATTCCAAAAGACATGTAGTCCATGAGCCAGGGGGGTTGATCGGTACCATCGGGGGGAAAAATTATATCATTGTTATTTGGCAAGGTATACACCCCTAGTATTAGAAAAATCACGATAGCAGTGCAGGGGTGGTAGCAAAATCACTTTTTTCAGCTCATGAAGTTATAACCCCCTAAGATAAATTCCGTTTTTGAAATCTGGTGTATATCTGGTTTAGGCTCATGCTAGGGATATTGTCAATATTCTATAATATGGTGCTTGGTATCGCTGGAAAGGGGACCTTTTAGGCTTTCATTTAAGCCCAGTACTGAATCTGTCTGACAAACACAGAGGTCACATGACTTCTTTAAACCAGAAATAACACACATTTTTTCACAATTTCCGCCTAAACTGTATGCTTTATTTTATCCCTGTGGCATGAAAGAACACCACGGACACAAAAGTCAACAACTTCAATACTCAAGGCACTCTGATGACTCAGAAAATGTATAATATATCCATACTATTTATTTGTGAGAGCCTTAAATTAGACTTGTGCAGCCAGCACAAGTCTTCAAAATAGAATAGAGCCAATAGAATGGACAAATAGAATACCCTAGTCCAGGGCCAAATGTTGTAATAAAAACACTTTTAATTGGTGTAACAAAATGTTTCTATCATGTATTTTGATATTCACCCACTTTCAGTTAGAATGTCAGAAAGTAGCTCATGCACTTAATTTTGATGGATTTTGACAAGGTTTTGTCAGTTTTGTGAAAAGATTGTTGGTTCAGTTGACTGGTTATAACAACACTACCAACTATACCATCTTCAAATCAACTTCCATTGAGTTCCAGGGGTATTAAATGTAAGTACAAAATACTTTTTCTCTTGTGCTTGTGAATTGGTGGGGAATAGTAGCAGTAGCTAATGTAAGCTTGGTGTTTTTCACACTTACTTCTTTTAAACTTAAAATAAGAAAGTATACTTTCAGTCTACATTTTATGTACTTCTCAGAAATATACTTAAAATTACACTTCAGTGTACCTGATTTATACTGAGAGAAAAGTCCAGGGCCCGTATTCATAAAGATTCTAAGAATCCTCTCAGAAAACTCTTAATTTAGCTTAAAGGAGAACTCCGGTCAATTTTAACATTGAGCTCATTTTTTTGTAAATTTGGAGTGCTGTCAATACAGAGAACAACTACAAAAATCGGTGTTGCCTACACCGTGTTATCCTCTTTTTAAAATTTGCACCCTGTTGACTTCAATAGTGCAAGTTTTAAACCTGCTTTTAGCCTCTTAACATCCTTGATGTGTCATTACAAGTGCCCAGCCATGTGAGCGCTGGCTGAATTATTATCATTTTTATCCATATCTTTCACATCTACTGCAGTCAGATTCACACGCGTTCACTCTGAAGGAATCACTCACATGGCTGTGCACTTGTAATGACACATCAAGAATGTTAAGAGGCTAAAAGCAGGTTTAAGATTTGCCCCATTGAAGTCAACAGGGTGCAAATTTTAAAAAGAGGATAACATGGTGTAGGCAACACCGATTTTTGTCGTTGTTCTCTGTATTAACAGCACTCCAAATTTACAAAAAAATAAGCTCAATGTTAAAATTGACTGGAGTTCTCCTTTAAAAACTTTTACGTAGGAGTCTTAGCTTAAGAGCGATTCGGGGCTAATCTGAGAACAACTCTGAGCAAGGAAAAGACAAAAACTTTCATCTTAGTGAGGAGGCTGGGCTGACCCCGTTGCTATGTATGACACAATCTTTTGAAGACTGTGATTGGCTGGTAGTCCAAGAAGGAAAAAAATAGTGATTTTAAGTATAGGGTCTATTCTAAGCCTTCACTTTGAAATTACATGCGACTGTGTACATTACACACTGCTGCATTGTTGCATTTTCCCAGTTGCCAAATATCGTAATGTAGTGATTACTTTCATTTCTGGCGCTATTGCATTTCTGCGCTGTCGGAGATGTTAGCACGTCTCTAAGATCAGCCACAAACATGATCCCTGCATGATCTAATCTATAGTGTCTTATTAACTCACTGTCATCCATTGTCTGCAACAGATTTCTTCTCCTTCTTCTTTCTGCCATGTTCTCCTCTGCTGAAGAAACTCTTCAGCCTCTTATAAGTCCTCGTCCGTGCTCCTAACAATTTTGACCTTAAGACCTCTTTTAAGGGTTAAGATGCTTTCTGAATTACTTTTTTCTTTACTGGGATTTTTTCTTTAATTTTAAAAGAATTAATTAGAATTAGAATTAATAATTAAACGGCCACAATTCTAAGAATTTTCTTAGAATTTTGTCACTAGGAGCTACTCTTTGCATTAAGATTCTTTATGAATACGGGCCCAGGTCTATTTGGCCTGTACTTGAACTCAATCTTTTGATCCAGATATACTTAAAAGCAGGGTTCACCAATCTCGGTCCTGGAGGGCCGCTGTCCTGCAGAGTTTAACTCCAACCGGCTCCAACACACCTGTTTGAAAGTTTCTAGTATGCCTAGTGAGACCTTGATTAGCTGGTTCAGGTGTGTTTAATTGGGGTTGGAGCTAAACTCTGCAGAACAGCGGCCCTCCAGGACCGAGATTGGTGAACCCTGCTTAAAAGAATAATTAAGAATTCAAAGTATACTTGTCTTGTATTTGTGTTAACTCTTTTGATTGAGTAGTCAATTAAATATACTTTTTTACATAGTTTTTTCATATACATACAGTATTATGAAACTTACATTGTTTGAAAATATTGATTAGAAAATTGATATAAAACAGATATGTTTCTAATTCTGCATGAATTTTTGTGTAGGCTAGTCCACTGGTCGTGTATATCAATTTACTCTAATTCTACTTTTTTGTTTAAAATGTTGCCTTTCTTTATGAAACTTACTGACATTCAAGTGTTAAGATTAAAAAAGGATGCATGAAGCTTATAACATGTTTTTAAATTTAAAGTACAGTTAAAGGTATTTTTCAAGTGCAAAAATAATAAATGTTACATGTTAAGTGCAATGTATAATGTTATGTTTACTTAAAGAAAACTTACAAGTACACTTGCAGTATAAACTACGAAACTAGTAGTTTACTGAGAGTACACATCAGTGTGTACTTTCATAAACTAAAAAAGTACTACTTGTATTAAAACAGTAAACTACTTATAAGTTCACTTGTAGTACAGATGCATTACAAATGAGAAACCTAGTTGTGTACTTAGTTTACTACTCTTACAAATACTAAAAATACGAAAAGTGAGCCAATTTAGTCCCAAGCAGTATTGAAATAGTACACAATTTTACTACAAGTACAAGTATTGATATTAGTATACTTACTACATAAAGTATACTTAAAAATATACTTGAAAATTACTTAAGTATACTTCATAAAATGAACATGAAGACATGCACTTTTATGATTAAGAGATGCACTTTTATGATGGAGAGATGCACTTTTATAATGGATATATGCATTTTTATAATGGATAGATGCACTTTTATGATGGATAGATGCACTTTTATAATGGAGAGATGGACTTATGATGGATAGATGGACTTTTATAATGGATAGATGGACTTTTAAAATGGAGAGATGGACTTTTATAATGGAGAGATGGACTTTTATAATGGATAGATGGACTTTTATGATGGAGAGATGCACTTTTATAATGGATAGATGGACTTTTATGATGGAGAGATGGACTTTTATGATGGAGAGATGCACTTTTATGATGGACAGATGCACTTTTATAATGGATAAATGCACTTTTATGATGGATAGATGCACTTTTATAATGGAGAGATGGACTTTTAGAATGGATAGATGGACTTTTATGATGGAGAGATGGACTTTTATGATGGAGAGATGGACTTTTATAATGGACAGATGCACTTTTATAATGGATAGATGCACTTTTATGATGGATAGATGCACTTTTATAATGGATAGATGCACTTTTAGAATGGATCGACAATAATAGATTTTTACAGCGATTGATTCCAACAATCTTTTCACAAAACTGACAAAACCTTGTCAAAATCCATCAACATTCAGTGCATGAGCTACTTTCTGACATTCTAACTGAAAGTGGGTGAATATCAAAATAAATGATAGAAACATTTTGTTACACCAATTACAAGTGTTTTTATTACAACATTTGGCCCTGGACTAGGGTATTCTATTTGTCCATTCTATTGGCTCTATTCTATTTTGAAGACTTGTGCTGGCTGCACAAGTCTAATTTAAGGCTCTCACAAATAAATAGTATGGGTATATTATACATTTTCTGAGTCATCAGAGTGCCTTGAGTATTGAAGTTGTTGACTTTTGTGTCCGTGGTGTTCTTTCATGCCACAGGGATAAAATAAAGCATACAGTTTAGGCGGAAATTGTGAAAAAATGTGTGTTATTTCTGGTTTAAAGAAGTCATGTGACCTCTGTGTTTGTCAGACAGATTCAGTACTGGGCTTAAATGAAAGCCTAAAAGGTCCCCTTTCCAGCGATACCAAGCACCATATTATAGAATATTGACAATATCCCTAGCATGAGCCTAAACCAGATATACACCAGATTTCAAAAACGGAATTTATCTTAGGGGGTTATAACTTCATGAGCTGAAAAAAGTGATTTTGCTACCACCCCTGCACTGCTATCGTGATTTTTCTAATACTAGGGGTGTATACCTTGCCAAATAACAATGATATAATTTTTCCCCCCGATGGTACCGATCAACCCCCCTGGCTCATGGACTACATGTCTTTTGGAATTTTGAGAGTAGCCTACAATTCTATTGAGGTTCTGAGCCTGCTGATCAACTATTAGTGAAATCATCACAGATCCATTGATTTTGGTTGGATTTTTATGATTTTTTCTGTGGAATGAGTATACTGTTTGGTGAAAAGAATGACATATTGACTGATGTCATAACTTGGGGGAATAGTTGATTGCCAATGAAGTAAAGGTGAAAATATTGGAAAAAGGTGAGAAAACGCCTAATTTTTTGCATTAAATTGATGCAAAATCATGTAGAAATGTGTTTTAAGAGTTATTTTTTCAGTGGATGTTGTCAGCAAATGTGTTCTTTGTATCTGGAATGCATTTATTGACAGCCTACCAAACCCACTGAGGATTTGAGGGAAAAAATCATTTTTCACATTTTTCTGATAAAAAATAAAGGGTGCATACACTAAAATGGCCACAATTTTTTTTCGTGATATTTCCGGCAGAGCAGACCCTCCAATTATTGGTTCTTAGGGTCAAAGTTAACAGAAAAAACACAAATAAAAAGTATAACAGACCATGTCAGGTTCAACCCATTTTATTGAGCTTTTGAGACTTTGGCTCCCCGACTATAACTCATTTCAGCTGTTCTGTAACCGAAAACTCAGAGTTTCCCATCTCAGGGTAAGTCAACTCAGAGTTCAAGTTTTAACTCAGAGTTGGTTGAACCTCCTTACTGAAACAGGCCCCTGGTCAGTTTTAGTTTGTTTGTTTGTTTGTTTTTTTTGTCTAGCTGTTTTGATCTCATTTTCTGTTTGTTTATTTTTGTGGTATGAAAGTTATGAGTTTGTGAAGTTAATTTTTTTTTTCTTGGGTTCAAATAAAGACCCATTTTTTGTGCAAAGCTTGTGTTCCTTGTTCTTGGCTTCTCGGTCCCTCACAGTAACGTTTGATTGTGAATCAAATTAAAATGTTCTTCTCTTCTCAAACGTAGGCAGAGGCATATAGTGACAGATTAATCAATAATGTTGCAAAGATATTGCATCAATCCATATGTTTCATTAGGCTACTAGGCTATTTGTTTTTCCTTACTCTTTATTCATTTAGGCTATTTATTCAGTTATTCATCATCTTCCGTCATCGCACTACTTGTGTAGCGCACGCATTCTCAGACCTGTCACCTGTCACTCATCATCGTAAGGGAGGTGTTTGGAATCATTCCTGCGTTACAATCATCAGCCAATCAGGGTGGTCACTTCAGTCAAGCTCGAGCATGAGTAATGACGTCATCCATAGCAACGAAGACTCACTCTTAGTTTAGGAGTTGTCATTTTTCTTTACTAAGAGTAGGTCTGAAAGGCGTTGTGAATAACTTTTAAGAGAAAACTCCTAGCTAAAATCTTTTAGTGCGATTTAGGAGTACTCCTAGTTGTAAGATAAAATGCTTTGTGAATACGGCCCCTGGAGTTTACCCAGTGCTGTCTCAACAATAAAGTTAAAGAAGTCATAAGTTTAATTTACCCAGTGAGACAAGACGTCTTTAGATTTTAAGAAACATGGAGACTATATGTGTCTTCTGCTGAATCCATTAGACATTTATTCTATCAGCGTGTATTTACCCAATTACAAATTAAAGATTCAGCTTTCTAGTTAAGATAATTTTATTGTATAAAAATAGGGGTTGATATAAACCTGATATAATCTGAAATAGAATATACAAGATGTACTGTAGAATTCTTGAAACCTTTTTTCTTGTTAATTCCTTTAACGTAAATCCCCTGTATAGTTTACTTTTTTCTCTCTCTTTATTCCTCTTAATTCTACTACGACATGTGCATAAAAAAGAAGAAATATGTTATTTAGGCGACATAAAGGAGAGATAAATATCAGTGATAGTGATGCATTATTGTTCATTTATTAGGTGATGATGTTGGACAATTAAAACTGAATCAACAAATAAACTGTAATATAACAACACACTTCAGCCGAGACTTATTCACAATACAGCATGGCCTTTCTTACCTTATTACTTACATAACATAATGCAATCAAAAGAAACAAATTAAGAACAAGATTAAAATGATAAACTAAAACTAAATTTATTTAAACAGCACGCACACACACACACACACACACACACACACGCACAGACATGAACACAAACTGATTAGCAAAAACTTTAAGCAAAATCACATCTTAAAGGAGGGTGAAATGCTATTTCATGCATACTGAGTTTTTTACACTGTTAAAGAGTTGGATTCCCATGCTAAACATGGACAAAGTTTCGAAAATTAAATTGTACGTTTGAAGGAGTATTTCTGTGCCAAAAATTGTCCTTCCGGTTTGTCACAAGTTTCGGAAAGTTTTTTTCGAGTATGGGTCTGTGTCACGCAAGATGGGGCGTAATTTCCTTATATGGGTCCTAAGGGCACTTCTCCGCGGAAAGGCGCGGGCGCACTCATAGACCAGAGGGAGAAGAGAGCGAAAGCAGTACCTCATCTAAGCGCTGTGCTCGGCTTTAGGGAAGTCAATGTCACCAAAGAAGTGTGTTTTTGGTTGCCAGGGCAAGACAACCCTGCACAGATTCCCAAAGAACCCAGCGTTAAGGGACCAGTGGATGGAGTTTGTTTTTCCAGAGCATCAATGGAGTTGTGCAAGACTGTTTGTTCCCTGCATTTCGACAATGATTGTTTTATAAAAAAAAAAGCCCAGATCGACGGATTTGCAGATCGTCTAATGCTTAAGGACCGAGCAGTCACAATGATAAAGGTTCGCGGTCGTGCGTTGGAACCGCAGGCGGTGAGTAAAACTGCTTCAAATGTCTCTTTGTGTTGTTAGCTCGGCGGGTAAGCACAACTTTAGCTCCGCCCACACGGCACGCCTCCAGCCGCTCGTTTTTTTTCCGGAAAGACTCAGTACAGCCGATCTTTCTTTTATAAATATAATAAAACTAAAGACTTTTTGGAGATATGAAGGATGCAATACTACTCTATAGGTACTCAAGACTAACAGGAGATTGACTGAAAATGAGCATTTCACCCCCCCTTTAAGGTTGCAGTAATTCTAAACTAAAATTCTTTAAAAAAAGATTATGCTGATTTTATGTGTGTGTGTGTGTGTGTGTGTGTGAGTGTGTGTTTATTTAAAAACATACATTTAATTATGCCTTTCATTTAACGCAGCATGGAGGGCAATTTTAATAGAACATGTATAATTATATCAAGACAATACAGTAAACCAGATAGATAGATGAATTAGCAAACAATTTATCAAGTACAAATCAATGATTCAACCAATCCATACCAATCATAACCAACATGCATGTTCAAGAAGGGTTATCATTTTGAAGAATTTGGAGGGGTTGTTCCACATTTCCTTCAGCCACATTTCCTTCAGCCACATTTTCTTCATAACTGCAGTAGTTGCAGCGGTCACAGCGGTCGGCACAGCAGCGACAGTTGCATTCACAGCAGGGGGCACAGCAGCCACAGCCGTAGCCACCGATAACTACAGTAAGTATTATAAATAAGCTCAATGCAAGGAGCACAATACAACCGTATTTCTGTGGAATTAAAAACAGTCAGTCAGTTAATTAATACATTAACTATTTTTTATAGTCGACTGTCATTCAGAAGATACTTTTATCCAAAGTGTTATTACAGGGATAATGACTGTGAACCCGTATAGTCTTGTTTAAGGGCCAAATACAGGGTGATTTCATATTCATAGCTTCATTGGTACACATTTTTATGCATTTTAAAACACTGAAACTTAGATAACAGCAAATATTTTTGCATGAACTACTTTAGAGACAAACAAATCTGCTTAAGTATAAAATATACAATTAGTTTAGTTAAAAATGTTATGGTGCACTGCTAATTCTGTGTGTGTGTGTGTGTTTAGAGCCATTAAATCATTATAATGTAAATTAGGTCCATGTATAATTGTAAATAATTGAGATGTTAAAACTTCAGAATAATGTTTTAGAATTTAATTTCATAAATGTAATAATCAGCCCAAAGTCCAGCTTTGCACACGGCATCCTTTATGAAGCTGGATGGCATATATTGTCCAAATGTCTGCTAGAATATAATTACATGTCACAAGGTTTTACTTTAAATGTCAGACCTAAAATATATTAAAATAGAGCTGCAAGCAGCAATCCGGGGCCAAGCCCGAAGGCATCGCAAGCACAGCAAGCACCAGGGCCAGAGTGGGGCCACTTTTCAGCCCGGGAGTTTCAGGCCCCACTCTATTGGTAGGCGGTGCCGCGGTAGCCTACCTGAGAAAACGTTTTGGAAAAGATGGACTATGGTCCCAACCAACTCTATAGGAGGGGAAGGAAGAACTCCCTCACATGGTACAACCCATGCAGAGGCTGCGTGCTGCGGTGTCAGAATGCGGAACGTGTGTAGCCTAATGTAACTAACGTGACAAATGTGGAAAAAAATCAATAAATCCTCGACCGGCCCAAAAGTGAAGCGGCCCACCGGGAATTTTCAAGCACATCAAGCACAGCAGCACAGCAAGCATTTAAGCACATATGAGAACAAACATAGTGACAGTCGACTTCAGAAAATTATTTCTTAGGAACGGTAGCAAATGCGAAAAATCTGTTTAGTCATTTCTGTGCGGCTCGGTCCAAAGAACATATGAGCTAATTTCCGTAAGAATTGAGCAAAATTTGAATGAGAAGTAGCAAAAAAACTGAATACTGTAATTTTCAAAATGGCCACTACTGTAATGGACAGAGTCTTAATGTAAGATGTTGAATGTGATCAGCATGAAGAGTGGAATCAGGTGTACTAAGTTTCATTTTTCTAGATCAAATGGTTTAAAAGTTATAACCATTAGAAAAGTAAATTTTTGAACTGGTGGTGGCGCTATAGAGTTGGTCGTAGAGACTCCAAAATTGGTCCAGTTACTGGTCATTACCATCACTACAAGTGTGCCAAATAAAAAATAAAAATAAAATAAAAAAACAGCTGTTTCAGAAGTACAAATCTGTTAGATTGCTCGGGTTGGTATACAGATATTGGCCTACTGGCGGTAGTAATATCGGATAGAAACTATCAGATTGTACCAGTCAGCGTTTCCCAGGCTGCACCACGGGGAGGTTTCTGTATTAGCAGCCCCACACTCGACAGGACACTCTCTTTCAAAACTCACCTCCAGAATACCAAAGCCAAGATCAACACTCGCAACAACATTCTGCGCAAACTGGTAAACTCAAAATGGGGTGCCGATCCATCAACCATCCGTGCAACTGCCCTAGCCCTGTGCTTCTCCACAGCCGAATACGCGTGCTCAAGCTGGAGCCGCTCCCACCATACCAAACTGATTGACATAGCCCTCAACGACACCTGCCGCATTATCACGGGATGTATAAAGACAACGCCAGTCCCGTGCCTCTATGCTCTAGCTGGCATTGCCCCCCCTTACATCAGACGATCCATCATTGCCCAAGACGAGCGGAGAACACAGGAGTTTGACACCAGGCACCCCCTGCACGGACACATTGCACCCCCACCCCGTTTGAAATCGAGAGCCAGTTTCCTGTTGACAGTCCCACTTCTCCAGACAACCAAAAAAATAGCGAGGACCAACATTTGGAAAGATGACTGGAACCAGCTAACTACACGAGCCCAGGATTGGATGGAGAGAGGAATCACCCCGACTGAATGTCTTGCCAGCGGGCACGACCTCCCATGGCTAACCTGGAAGACCCTCAACAGACTACGAGTGGAACAGGGGAGGTGCAAAGCACTTATGAAAACATGGAACCACCAGACAGATGACACATGTAGCTGTGGAGCAGTTCAGACAATGTCTCATCTACTGGAGTGTGAAAACGCCCCCCAGTGCAGCCCCCAGGACCTGGCTGAACCGACCCCATCAGCTGTGACCTGCGCCAGATATTGGCAGAACGACATCTGAAATTGCAACGGACTCGAAGAAGAAGAAGTACAAATGAAAATGAACTCAAAATTAAGAACTTTTATATATATTTTCTGCACATTATATTTATTGAGTTCCTTTCTCAGATAGACACCATGTCTGTAACTGAAACAACTTTTCCACCACTTAAGGCCACAGTACCTCTTGCGGTCTGTGCATGTGCCACACAGGATTCGAACTCACAAGCGGAATGGTTCGGGGTTCGTGACATGTGGTTTACCAGCTTGCGCCACTCAGGGAACGTGAATTACAAAGCTGCAGAGGAGAGGCTTCAGTGAAAGAATGAACACACAAGCATGTTAATCAGATTAGCATGCTAAGCTATCTTAAAGCTAATGTAGCTTATGGTTAGCTTGATAGCTGAAGAGCCACATTAGAAATAATGGCATCTGGTTAGCATGCTAACCAATTAGTATGCTAAGCTAACTAACATAAGGCTACAAATACAGGCAAGGTCAACTTTGGAGATGAATATATTGGGAACGGTAGTGAATATCAAATATCCGTTCAGTCATTTCTGTGCGGCTCGACCCAAAGATCATCTGATTAAATTTCGGACAAAATTGAGCAACATTTGATCTTCCATATCTCGTCGGAATCAGCATAAGCCAAGGAATATAATGACATAAAGAAATAAAATTTTGAACTATGATTTCAAGAGTTATAAGCGTTTCTGCAAAAAAATTGTATATCTATGGAACACTAGGTGGCGCTGTGTTCAAACTTCTCTTGTCCCTTCTGGACATGGTGTGGATCATGTGCTGATACGTCAAATAGCTTAAAAGATATTGCAATTTATGACAAAATTCAAAATGGCGGACACATGGTTCATCCAATCTGACATGATTCAGCATGACGCAAGGAATCTATAGACACCAATATTATGATTTTCTGACAAATTGTTCAAAAGTTATCGGCCAAAATAGCCATTCTCCAGATCTCATGACCCGTAGGTGGTGCTGTTCCCAACTTTGGCATGGACCCTGTTGTATTACAAATTCAATAAATGTTTAATTTATGTTTCAACATTAAAAGTTAAGACTTTGATTTTAGTAGGGTCAATTTTTAGCTAGAAACTCCGGCCAGTCCTGTTTTCTCTATTGTGTTTTAAATGAGTCAGATCACTGAATATCTCACCTTTTGTTCTGCAAATGGCTTTCAGAGCCCAAATGGCTCTTGGAGCCCCAGCCCCAGAAGTCAAATCGTTAGGCTGATTGGATTAGCAATGCAATAGACTGTTATGCTGATTGAATTAGTATTGGCCAGACCCACAGTCTAGGGTGTGTTTTCTAAACATGCTTTATTCAGAGTCTCCGCCTCTATGTAATCCCTCCCCTCTTTGAATGTGTATAACGACAATGCATACTGTATTAGATTTAGACTTTGGTGACTGCAGCTACCAACAGCTCGTGTTCTCAATAAAGAATCCTGCTGAAGAAATAACCAAGTCTCCTGGTCTTCGATTCTGAGTTTACAACAACCCTCAGGTCATGGCTCCAATGAAGCGCACCAATTTTCGTTTCAATTGATCAAAGTTTGGCCAAGCTATAGCTTCTGAACCAATTTTGGGTCGACCTCGTTAAGTTTGCAACATCATAACTTTTGAATAAAAATTATTAAAAATGTTAACCCACAAATTTTGAAGGAGGAGTAGCAAAAAAACTGAATACTGTACTTTTCAAAGAGAGGGCGGAGTCATAATGTAAGATATTGAATGTAATCAGCATGAAGAGTGGAATCCGGTGTTCGTTCGTTCGTTTATTTATTTATATAGCACCTTACAGACTACCCCCGTAGTTCCAAAGTGCTGTACATTGCAGTAAAAAAGAAACCAACAGAACAACAAGACAAAACACAAATACACCCATGTACTAATGTACTAAAATGCCAAAGAGTACAGATACGATTTTAAGCAGTCCTTAAAAACATTTAGATTTATGGAAGATCTAACATCCAACGGCAGATTATTCCACAATCTTGGACCAGCGACAGAGAAAGCACAATCACCTTTTGAGATGTGCACGGGGAACAGTTAAAAGAAACTTGTTTGCTGATCTTAGTCTTACGCCTGCACTGTAGGGCTTAATAAGCTCAGCTAAATATCCTGGCGCCATTTTGTGAAGTGCTTTAAAAACATATATCAGAATCTTATACTGTATTCTAAAATGTATTGGTAGCCAACCTAAAGAAGATAAGAAGGGAGTAACATGTTCCATTTTCCCACCATTCATCAACAACCTTGCGGCAGCATTTTGTACAAGGTGCAAACGGGCAATGTGTGTTTGACCGGTCCCAACATAAAGTGCACTACAGCAGTCTAGGCGGGAAAAAATATAAGCATGGACAACTTTTTCCAGGTCGCTGGCTGAGAGTATTGGTTTCAATTTGGCTATTGCTCTTAAATAAAAGAAGCAATTACGAACCACTGTCTTTGGTGCTGGTGCTATAGAGTTGGTCCTAGAGCCTCCAAAATTGGTACAATTACTTTTCATGACCATCTCTAGAATAGTGCCAAATTTCATAATTTTCCTTCTTACGGTTCATGGGGCTGCCATTGACTCCCATTTGGGAAAAATAATAATAAAGTAAACTAACTGCGATGTGCAATATGGCGGAATAGTCCCGCCTTCTAAGTAAATGAGCCAATCGCTGATTGGTAAAGTCATTGCATCACTGCAACTCCCATTAGAAGCTTGCGCTTAGGACTGCACATGCGCATTGGCTGGTTGAGCATAAGAAACAACATTTATGATACAGTTATGTCAGATTTTGTTGCTGAAATATGTTATTGAATTGTGTGTTCGGCAAGCAGTTTTTGAGATTTCAGGATTCCCCCATTCAACTAGATAGGACTTGGTCTTGGATGCCTCAAACACGCCCATAGGCGTCGCAAATATGGCCGCCGAGTGAATAGACTTCCTCAAAGGGACTTTGGTGTTAGTCAGTCTTCATGAACTACTTATGTATGAATACTAATGAGAGCACATTGAATGGTTGACACTGTATAGCAACCTATATTTTCTAACATATTTTCTTACATAACCTATAATGAATAAAATGAATTAAAAAAATTGCAGTATACAGAATACCTGTGAACTGGCAACAAAGCTCAAAGTCAATTTTCGTAGTTTGGTCTCATTTCTTCCTGGGATCGATTCAGTGGGTTTACACCATTTCAGATGATGCTCATCCTCAGAAACATACACTCCATTCCAGTCTGTGTACCGACAGGCAAGATAATTACCATCAAGGAGCAGAAGGATGATCCACACAGATGGTGGAATCAGGCAAAGTACGAAATCTTTCCACTTTGTATATTGACAAATGGAACATTTATTGCAATGTTTGGGTATACGTTTAAATGGCTGTAAAGCTATAAACATTAAAGAAAAAAAGAAAAGGAAAGATGCAGTGAAGATCAAGTCTGATGCCTTTGCATTCAGCGCAGCTTCGCATGGGCATGAAAATTGGTCATCAAAAAACCACTCCAATGGGACTAATAAAAGACTCAGTGGAATAGAGGTGAAAACTGCAGATTTGGACAGTCCACTTTTAAATGTTTTTACAAATTGTTGTGTTAAAGGCATCTTCTGAGGCTCACACAGCTGCTCTTGATTGATGATGTTTGATTGCTTCTCTCGAGATGTTTAAAGATGGACAGGTCCCCTTAAATAAAAATATCTTAATTATTTCATATCCAACAAGTAAAGAACAGACATTACATTTACATACACCTTAAATGACAGATAGCCACATACAATTATTAATAATACTTATTATTAAATACTGTATTTTAGCTAAGAAAAAACTTCTTAAGTCTTCTGTAGGGTCGCAGATATAATCAATAAATAATATTACAATGATGAACTATAGTTACAAGACTACAGTTTTTTTTACATTTTTCATAGATTAATTTACTTAAAAAACTTCATGTTACAATCATTATTTATAAACAGAAATGATTGCATATTCAATAAGAGTCAATAAAGAACTCAATTTGAAAGTTTATTAAATTAACTGAAATTATGCATTCAACTTTACTATAAAAAAAAAAAAAAAAAAAAAAAAACAACTTTAAAAATTACTATAACAACACCTTTGTACGTCTCATACACAGACACCATTTAACCCTCTGTGGTCTGGGGTGTTTTTGGGGTCCTTGAGATGTTCTGACATGCCCTGACATTTGTGCTTTTTTCAGTTGCTTATAAACATATCAATGGCAAAAAAAAAAATTACACTCTATTTAGCACCTTTTAACAGGACTACCATGATATGTGAGCCACATGTATGTACATGTTTTCATTTTTGAGAGAATAATGTTTATCCATGGTTATTGAAAAAACTAAAAATAAGGCCACAAAACACATACTAAATATATGTCAATAAGACTTTTGACTAATGGATGTCGTCGCCTGGGTTTTATCTTCAAAATGATGTGAAAATCATCCTGCCTAATCATTCACATAAAACGATACATTGATTTAAGTTTTGCGAAACACTTTTAGTTTGGAAAGCCAATATGCGGATGGGGCGTAAACGATCATGCATATTTAGTGGTTCACACCTGATGAGACAATGCCCCTGCATACTTAATGAGCCATTCATTCAGGTGTGTCACCTATAGCTAACTTAAATATACAAGCTTCATAAAAATGATCATTCTAGAAGAAAATTTCAGATGGCATTTAGAGGCTTTTGCATCTGAACTCTTCATATACACACACACACATATATACATACATATATATATATATATATATATATATATATATATATATATATATATATATATATATATATATATATAGTGCAATGCATAAGTGAATACACCCATGCTAAAGTTGACTAAAAAGAGGAATAAAAAATCATATTTTGGAAATTGAACTTAATGCCTTAATTTAAAAAATTAGGAAAAATCCAACCTTTAAGGACACCAATTTTCTTTGTGAATGAATAATGTATCGTAAATAAATAAATGTTCTTCCTTAAAATACATGGCGCATAAGTGAGTACACCCCTATGTTAAATTCCCATAGAGGCAGGCAGATTTTTATTTTAAGTATTTTAAAAAAAAATAATTTAGGATACTATGCATCCTGATAAAGTTCCCTTGGCCTTTGGAATTAAAATAGCCCCACATCATCACATAGCCTTCACCATACCATATACATAATTCTATATTGTGACTACAACCTATATGTGTGTTTAAGATGCTTAGAGCCCATATAAGTCATGTAATTGTTATAACTATTAGATGTTTGAATGAAAGTGTGTCTTGTTTCCTATCAGTACGATCGTATGTTCTTAATTAAAAATATGGCTTGATTGAAATCTGTGTAAAATGTTTCGTATTCTTATAATAGTAATGATGTCTAAACTGTGGCCTCTGTTCTCTCTGCTAGAGATTGGGAGTAAAGAGATCACAGATAACGCATGATTTACGATGAAAGGTGAAGAAAATGCCACCTCTCAAATAAAGACAGTGTCTAATTGGTCAGAACTCATCCAGGAGGCTGGACAAACATTTGAGTTTAAAATCTTAGGACCCGAAAAAAGCTTTGGGCAGAAGAAGATAGAAGAGAATGTAGATTCAAAAATGATCATGGAGAAGCCATGACGGAGTAACCAGATAGACTAGTAACCATGTAGACAAGCAGATGAAAGAACCCAAATCAAGATCAGAAGAACATGGGTTAACAGCTTCATTCTAGCCATCTAACTACTCTCGTCCCAAATTTCTTTCTTTTCTTAGTTCTCTTTTCTTTTCCGTTGTGAGTCTCGGTTCTAAGTTAAGTTTTGCGGCAAAGTTTCAGTCCACGATTCGACTGCAAAGCCTGCTTTCCAGCTTCAAAGACTTTCCATTCATCCGCCAGCACACCACGTGATTGGCCGCCCCAGACATCTATCCAGGCATGAGGAGACGCCAGCCAACCAATCTGGGAAACCCCTTTCACGCCTGACGAAGGGAATCCCCAAAAGCAAAGACAAGAAAGTAGCCTCCAGGCTCTTAAGCTGAACTGGTGTATTGATATAGATTTAATAACCCGCCTAAGAAACGATAGAAGGGTTAAATTAATGATTGATGGTTCGTTCAGGTCATGTCTTATAAGTGCATATTGGGATTTCATCATCTCACTCTTAAAACTCCTTCTTTCCTCACTCTCCTTCTTTCTGCAACTCGTATGAATGTGTGTGTGTGTGTGTGTGTTAGATATTAGTTTTATGTGTTAGAATAATCAATAAAGTCTTGTTTGTATTTTAAAGAGAAGTGTTACTTGTGCTATGTGCTTACGAATTTAATGTCTTAAACTGCTGATCTAAGTTACCTTGCTAATAAATAGTGTTTCACCATAATTTGGATATTTATATCTGCTGCAGAGCAGATAGTTGCTGCCGGTTCAAATGAACCCTGTACGAGTCATTTGCTCGGTCGTAATAAGTGATTATTTCGAATTCCCTATAAATTAATTAATAATTCCTTTAGAGCTAAATTGACCTGTTAAAGTGGCGTTACGTCACGAAAGTGCGGACTCAAAGGAAGACCGCGAGTGCTTGTGGTGCCATTTGGGACAGGGCCAATATGCATTTAAATGAACGGACTCAAATGATTTCATTCATGAATCGGACATCATTGCAACGCTGGTGTCTTCTGGCAAGATGCTGCTCTGAGCAGCAACATTTTTCAGAGCTCTTCAATCGATCCCTCAAAAATCATTCCCAAAAGCAAGTTAAGTCTCATTTGTTTTCTTTAAATGAAACGTAGGAGTTTAATAGACATAAATAGACAGACATTTATTTCAATTTAATGAACAACTTCAACAACATGTATTCAAGCAACAAACCTATCAACATGAACAAACGCAGTGCCCTACCAGCTACCCCAGACAAATTACAAAGCAGGAAAAAAATCGCTAAAATACTGGAAGCTGTTAACAAGCTAACGGACAGATTTGACATCCAAGTGAAAATCTCTCCCAGAGAATTCGAGGGACCTATTGTCAGGAAATGATATGAGGATTCAAGTGCAAGTCAAATAAAGGTTTATTAAGAGTGTTGGTCAGATGCAGGTTGAGTGATGATGGTTGATAGTCCAGTGAAGGCACTTGGTAGCACAGGGATGCTGAGAACAGCCCGATCCTCTCTGGTGAAGAGATGGTGAAGATGATAATGAAGAATCAGAGACGGAGCAGGAACTGGCAACCAGGAAGTGGATGGCGTAGAAAACTGAAGTGCAGGAACAACGATGAACACAGGAGACGGCGACAAGCGGAACACATGGGAACTGGAAACAGACAGGAACACACACAGGAACTTCCACAATGCTCTGACAAAGACAAGGTGAAAACAGAGGGACTAAATAGGGTTAGCTGATCAGCTGCAGCTGGTGTGCTGATCAGACACAGCTGGTGTGCTGATCAGCTGCAGTGATCAGCGACCCCGCCCACATGCACACACAAACACACAATGCAAGACGAGATGAAAGGAGACAGTGAATTCATAAACCGTGACAGTACCCCTCCCCCTAGGAGCGCCTCCTGGCGCTCCCAGAGGAACCTACCTGTTGATTGTAATCATCAATAAGGGTGTGATCCAGAATGTCCCTAGCAGGAAATCCGCGTCCCCTCCATCTCGAGTCCAGAATACGATTGACCGAATACGTAGGTTCCCCATCTACGAGTCGCGGCGGTGGGGGAACCGGGCCCGGCGGATTAAGGTGAGAACGAAAAACAGGTTTCAATTTGGAGACATGAAAGGCGGGGTGAATTCTCCTGTACGCCGGAGGAAGTTTGAGGCGGACTGTCACCGGACTAATGATCTTGGTGACAGTGAACGGGCCGATGAATTTGGGAGCTAGCTTATTAGACACGGAGCGGAGTGGAATATTCTTGGTAGAAAGCCACACTTTTTGACCCACGACGTATACGGGAGGCCTTGACCGGTGGCGATCGGCCTTAGCCTTAGTGCACGCCCCCACCTGGAGCAGAGTCTCACGGGCTCTGGTCCATGTGCGGTGGCACCTCTGGACGAAGGCGTGAGCGGAGGGGACCGCGACTTCGGAATCCAGACTCGGAAAAATTGGTGGCTGGTACCCTAGACTACACTCAAATGGAGAGAGGCCCGTGGATGACACTGGTAACGAGTTATGTGCGTACTCAACCATAGAGAGTTGTTGGCTCCAGGATGAAGGATTCTTGGACACCAAACATCGCAACACTCTCTCCAAATCTTGGTTGGCTCGCTCGGTCTGACCATTGCTCTGGGGATGGTAACCCGAAGACAGACTGACTGTAGCCCCTAGTAATCTACAGAACTCTTTCCAGAATTTGGACACAAATTGGGACCCCCTGTCGGAGACCACGTCCATCGGGAGGCCATGTAAACGAAAGACGTGGTCTACAACAGTCACCGCTGTCTCCTTGGCTGAAGGTAATTTGGGCAAGGGGATGAAATGTGCCGCCTTCGAGAACCGTAACTCCTCCGGTACAAACAATCGACTCGGTGGGCAACCGGGCGGAGGCGTTAGCCCTTCTAAGGCCGACTTGACCTTCGATTCGACCTCCCATGTGAGTGTGGAGATAACTATCTTCTCGGGCAAAATGCACTCGGGAGTATCCGGGCGTTCGGATGGATCAAAAATGCGAGATAAAGAATCGGGTTTGATGTTTTTGGACCCGGGGCGGTACAAGAGAGAAATGTCAAAACATCCGGAAAAAAGTGCCCATCGAGCCTGCCTGGAGTTGAGACTTTTAGCAGATCTAATATATTCAAGGTTCTTATGATCGGTCCAAACGATAAAAGGTACTCCCGACCCTTCTAACCAATGACGCCACTCCTCCAACGCTAACTTGACGGCCAACAACTCTCTGTTACCAAAGTCATAATTACGTTCGGCAGGTGATAAACGGTGGGACAAAAACGCGCAAGGGTGCATCTTGTCGTCTGAGGAAGAACGTTGGGATAGAACTGCACCTACCCCCACCTCTGACGCGTCAACCTCCACCACGAACTGACGTGTGGGATCAGGGGCGACTAAGATGGGAGCCGAAACGAAGCGGCTTTTGAGGTTGACGAATACAGCCTCGGCTGTATCGGACCACCTGAACGTCGTTCTGGGGGAGGTCAAGGCAGTTAGAGGTGCGGCTAGTTGGCTGAAGTTGCGAATGAAACGCCGATAGAAGTTGGCGAACCCCAGAAACCTCTGTAGGGCCTTACGGGAATCTGGACTTGGCCAATCTACCACAGCCTTAACCTTGTCAGGATCCATACGCATTCCCTCAGAAGAGACGATGTAACCTAGGAAAGGAACAGACTGTGCATGAAAAGCGCATTTCTCCGCCTTGACAAAAAGCCCATTCTCTAGCAACCTCTGAAGCACTCGTCTGACGTGTTGAACGTGTTCCTGGAGAGACGAAGAAAAAAATCAATATGTCATCCAGGTAGACATATATGAACTGATCTACCATGTCTCTCAACACGTCATTGACGAGTGCCTGGAAAACCGCTGGGGAGTTGGATAGCCCGAACGGCATAACCAAGTATTCAAAATGGCCCCTGGGGGTGTTGAACGCGGTTTTCCATTCATCCCCCTTCCTGATGCGAACCAAATGATAGGCATTACGTAAATCCAATTTTGTGAAGACGGAGGATCCCTGCAACCGCTCGAAGGCTGAAGACATCAGCGGCAAAGGATAAGTATTCTTTACCGTAATGTTGTTCAACCCTCGGTAATCAATACACGGTCGCAGAGAGCCATCCTTCTTCCCCACAAAAAAGAACCCCGCCCCCGCTGGAGAAGAGGAAGGGCGGATGAATCCGGAGGCTAGAGAATCAGAAATATATTTCTCCATGGCCTCCCTTTCCGGAACAGAAAGTGAGTAAAGCTTGCCCTTAGGCGGAGACTTACCTGGGAGTAAATCTATAGCACAGTCATAGGGACGATGCGGAGGGAGAGAAGCAGCACAGGACTTACTGAACACCTCCTTCAGGTCGAGGTACTCTGCGGGCACGTTAGATAAATCCACTGCCTCCTCCTGAAAAACAGAACTAGACACAGACGAACAGGCAGACACAAGACAAGACTCATGACATTGAGTGCTCCAAGATGAAACAGAATGGTGTCCCCAGTCAACCCTCGGGTTATGCTGGACCAGCCAAGGGTGACCAAGGACAATGGGAGCCAGGGGTGAGTCCAGGAGGAGAAATGATGCTTGTTCTGAGTGGTTGCCAGATGTGATAAGTGTCAGAGGGGTAGTGGTAAGTGTTATGGTGGTGAGTTCTTGACCGTTGAGTGCGCTGACTGAAATGGTGTTCTTGAGAGAGGTGACGGGTATCTTGAGTCTCTGTGCTAGTGTATAGTCCATAAAATTTCCCTCCGCCCCAGAGTCCAGAAGAGCCTGACAGGTGTGGGACCGGGCTGCCCAAAGCAGTCTTACCGGGAGGAGAGTAGAGGATGATGTCTTACCGACGGAGATCCCGCCCGACAGTAGCCTCCTGTTAACTGTAGAGCTCGGTCGTGAAGGGCAGGTCCTCCGGAAGTGTCCAGCTCCCCCGCAGTAGAGGCACAGACCCCTGGACCTCCGTAGCTCTCTCTCCTCCCGGGAAAGCCGAGCTCTACCCACCTGCATGGGCTTGAGATCGAGAACGGGGCTGACCGCGTCGCCGGCGCTGGCCTGAGGGCATCCGACGCTCACGGAAAGCTGGGCCGTCCTGGTTCGTTGCTCCAGTTGGTGTAGGTGAGCGTCCACCCTCAGCACCAACTCGATGAGACCATTGAGACTTCCGGGCAGGTCCAGGATGATTATCTTCTCTAGGATGCGGTCAGCCAGCCCATGCAGGAACATGTCCCACTGCGCTTCCTCGTTCCAGTGGCACTCGGCCGCCAGGGTTCGAAAGTCAATTGAGTACTCCGACACCGAGCGATTGCCTTGGCGAAGGTCAGCGAGTAGACGAGCTGCCTCCCGTCCAGCAACCGCCCGGTCAAAAACACGTCTCATCTCTTTCGAAAGTGCCTGGAACGAGGAACAGCATAAATGTTGGTTTTCCCACACCGCCGTTCCCCACAGAGCCGCCCGTCCTGATAGTAGTGTGAGCACAAGAGCCACTTTGGATTCCTCCGTGCTGAAAGTCTGTGGTTGGAGGGAAAAGAACATGGAACATTTAATTAAAAATGCTTTACAATAGTTCGGCTCACCAGAATAAGACTCTGGGGTAGGCAGGCAAGGTTCAGCTGGGCGGCTGGATGCTGGTAGTGTGAGGGTAACAGGCGGTGGGCTGGGCGCAGTGGAACAAGCTAGATGTTGAAGCTGTTGGGTGAATTCGGACACCTGTGCCACCAAGGTCTGTACTGCTCGTCCTGTGCTGGTCAGATCTTCCTCCTGTAGATCCATTCTGGAGGTGTAGTGTGACAGGAACTCATGCAGATTTGAAGTACTTGCTGAATCCATGATGGTCAGAGCGTTCTGTCAGGAAATGATATGAGGATTCAAGTGCAAGTCAAATAAAGGTTTATTAAGAGTGTTGGTCAGATGCAGGTTGAGTGATGATGGTTGATAGTCCAGTGAAGGCACTTGGTAGCACAGGGATGCTGAGAACAGCCCGATCCTCTCTGGTGAAGAGATGGTGAAGATGATAATGAAGAATCAGAGACGGAGCAGGAACTGGCAACCAGGAAGTGGATGGCGTAGAAAACTGAAGTGCAGGAACAACGATGAACACAGGAGACGGCGACAAGCGGAACACATGGGAACTGGAAACAGACAGGAACACACACAGGAACTTCCACAACGCTCTGACAAAGACAAGGTGAAAACAGAGGGACTAAATAGGGTTAGCTGATCAGCTGCAGTGATCAGCGACCCCGCCCACATGCACACACAAACACACAATGCAAGACGAGATGAAAGGAGACAGTGAATTCATAAACCGTGACACCTATGTAATGTAACTTTTCTTCCACACATTTACTGCGTTGTGTTATTGTTAGCTTGTTTCTAGCTAATTGGAGAATACTGTTTACATTTTGTTCAAAGATTTCTTTTATTTCGTTAAATACCAGGGGGCTTAAAGACGGTATTAAGAGAAAGGCTATATTTTTATTTTGCAAGAGGCAACAGGCACAGTGCATTTTTTTGCAAGAGACTCATTCCAGTGCAGAAGACTCAACTTTTTGGAGAAACCAATGGGAGGACACTATTTTGTTTAGCCATGGAACTAATAGATCTGCTGGCGTAGCCATATGATTGAATAACTGCCTTGGATAAGTTGTTCAAGTTAAAAGAGATAAAGATGGACACTGAGTTGCTGCGGTTTTGATTGTTGGAGGATCTCCACTGACTCTTTTAAATGTTTATGGTTATAATGGACAATCTAGGAACAAAATATTTCTGGAACAAATTTCAGAAACTATCAGTGAATTAAAAAAGCACTTTTCCCAATATATCTTAGTGGGCAGAGACTTTAATTGTGTCTCAGATGAAGGATAGATGTTTACTACGAATACAATCAAAATGTTATTCATTTTTGTATTAATAATTCCCTAATAGACATTTGGAGACATGTTAACCATTAAGTATAAGACAATATCATGGATTAAACCTAATTGGAGCTGTAAATCAAGAATAGATTCTCTGTTCCTGATACACAGGAACTCTTAAAATATGTTTCACAAGCTGAAATTTCTGCAGCTCCTACTACTCATCACTGTATTGTTACTGTCACACTAATGCCTAACACAGGAATAATATTTTGACAAAAATATTGGAAATTTTAACGAACAGTATGGTATTTTTCGCAGCTAGGGGTCCCTAACCTCTTTACGATAACAAAGGCGTAGTTTGATGACGCAACATTTGCTAAGAATTATGGATCTTGTCGTCAACGTCAAGCCGACCGATCTAATAATGTTTATGGATGAGTAAATGCATCAATGTTTTTATCATGACTGTGATATGAAGCAGTTCGGGATTGCTAAGAGACAGCTATCAGCTCCACACGCGACGCGAGTCCCGCGGATATAAAAGGAATATGGACATTTCATTCTACCGAACTACACGCAAGTGTAGAATTACAACTCACAGGTCAGTTTATTAGACAAATGAAACTTGTGAGGTAACGCAGCACTGTTTCACTTGGTCTAACATTACACTAGCACACTAAACTGCATTTGAATGTGTTGAAATGTATGTGTTAGTCTGTCTGTATGAGACTAGCAGTAAGCTAGATCAACATTAGAATAACATACAGATCATATTCTGACATTTTATCATTGTTGAACTATATAACATTGATTAGTTTTATGTAAATGTGCTCACCTGTTTAATAAAGTACATGTAGGAGCGGTCGAAGTCTCGGACGTGGAGCTCTCGTTTATATACTGTCTATGGGAGCTCTCGGCATCTCGAAAACACCGCGCTGATATTGATTCTCGTTTTAGTTCTCCTTTTTTATCCAAAGTCTGCTTGCCATGGTCCATAATGTTTGAACGAAAGAACAACAGCGTGCAAATAGACATTGCAAACTACATTGTCTGCGTCTGTCGCTTTGGTTACTATCAGACGGCTCTGCAGCACGAGTGGAAACCAGGGACAACGCGGATATGACGCCATTGACGGCGACAAAACGGAAATAAAGCAACGGGACGTCTCTTCGAATTAAATTACAAATTTCTCCTGGTTTAAAAGTAGTTGGAAACAGTCGAGATAATGCAAGTACACAACTAAAAATAATATATAACATAGATATAGTGATTTATAGTGATTGATCTAAAGGATGAGCAGTTTTGTAATACGGTAAGAAAAATATTATATTCAGTTAAAGGAGAACGCCGGTCAATTTTAACATTGAGCTCATTTTTTTGTACATTTGGAGTGCTGTCAATACAGAGAACAACGACAAAAATCGGTGTTGCCTACACCGTGTTATCCTCTTTTTAAAATTTGCACCCTGTTGACTTCAATAGGGCAAGTGCTAAACCTGCTTTTAGCCTCTTAACACCCTTGATGTGTCATTACAAGTGCACAGGTCATGTGAGTGATTCCTTCAGAGTGAACGCGTGTGACTCTGACTGCAGTATATGTGAAAGATATGAATATGAATATGATATGACACTTAATGACAGTTGTAATAAACATGCATAAGACCTCCTTCATATTAATGACATCTGTCATGTCATGATTATGAAGGTGTCATGTCAGTCTTATGCACACTCCTTCAAGTAAAGTGTTACCGGATTTGTTTATTGATGAGTATAATTTCTTGGATGATAAATGTAATAACAAGGTTTTGAGATCACTTATTACCAAAGATTATTTTCATCTTCCAGTTAAAAGAAAAGTTGTATCTCCAGCGTTTTCAAAAGTTGAAACTATCAAAGTTAGAACCAGATATTTGTCATTTCTAAAATGATATTCTGATATTCTAGCTAACACAGCATTAAAGACTTTTAACATCATTTTAGCTCAAAACTCACTTTCATGTTTGAATGCCTTGTTTGAATCACCATATAAGGTAGAAATATTTATATACGATACAAAAGACTAAATGCGTGCAACCATTACCATAGTAAACATGGTAAATACAACTGCTTGAAGAAATCAGACAAATTATATAGGCAATCACAATCGTGTATTTATTTTATCTGTCAGTACGTCACGTCTCTTTAACCATATTTGGTTAATACCATATTTGACTGTCTGATAACCATATTTATCTCTGCATATGTCATAAAATAAAGCAACCAGTGCTTGAATTTGGGGAAAAAAGGTGCCGGTACTCTCTTGCATTGGCAAATCATGACATTTGAGATTTCTACAGCGAAAAACAAAACTTGGAGATATTGCTGGTACAACAACAATTTATTGTTATTTATTAACAACATAAATGCATTTAAACAAATTGTGTGTGCGTGCGTGCGTGCATGAAAACGGAACTCCTCCAAGTCTGCAAATCCAAAAATACAATTATGGTGAGATTACTACATTTTATTTAATTAAATGCATTTATGGTGAGATTATTATATTTTCATGTCATTCTGTGTTAATTTTGACCACGAACCATGTGCTGTCACTTTAATTCAGCGCAGGCAGCACAGCAGAAATAGACTCGGTGTGGAAACGAACACTGCACTACTTTATACGCACTGCACCTGGAACGGATCACCGGACCACATGCGCGTGAAGTGTGAAAGCTCTAACCTGTTAACATGGGTGCGGAAAAAATACGCACCGCATACGCACTGCAAACGGAGTATATGTGAAACGGGCGTGACACTGACGCTTTTTCTGTCAGTGGCAGAGTACCGGCTACATGCGAGAAGTAGCGGAACGCAAGAAAAAGTGCAGGTACGCTTAAGAGTAAAATGTAGAAGTGCCGGTACTGCATACCGATGAGTACTGCCCCACTTCGAGCACTGAAAGCAACTCCGTTTTTTCGGTAACTTCCTCTGTTTCTCCGAATGAAAATAACTGTATTGGGAGAGAGACTGCTAAAGCTCCTCAGGTCGTATTTCTGGTGGAAAATTTGTAGAAATGATCATTCTTCCTAAATGTGATAAACATACTGTCCTGTGACTGCATATAAACAGAAACAGATGCAACTCTTTTCTCTTTGACTCTCAACGAAGGCGGTCACATTTTCTTCCCCTCCTCCCCCTTACCTCCCCTGCTTTGCTCCTCTCGTCTCGTCTAGTCTTGTACTTTGAGAGACTCTCTCCGCACTGCTCTCCAAACTAAGAAATTATGGATTTGATCAACTGGTCTCTCAACGCAATTGACACCATCTTCTCGACGAGAAGCTTGGGTTCGGGGGAACCTGACTGCCCTGCCGGAACGTTCGCAGCTGGCTACACGATGGACGCGTGGGAGAGGTGGTGGGTCGTGTGTCTGGCGGCTCTTTCCTTGGAGGACATTGAAGATATCTACCTATTCGGAACCATGATAACAGGTCTTCTGCTGATTGGATTAGGCATTGCCCTGGTTTATCGAGGAATTAAGAAAACGGTGACAGCTGTTCAAAGCCTCACAGGGCTGCCCGTCATGATTGAAGCAGTGGGCAGAGCTGTCAGCACTCAGACTGGGTCTATGAACCACAATATGGATAACATCATGGAGAAGTTCACAGCTTTGCAAAGGCAAATGGATCGTTTCGGAGATCAAAATGGACCAGGAGAATAGCCATGTAAATTGGAATGCGGCTACTCGCCCCAAGACCAAACAATCCCAATCTTATCTGCTTTCGGCCCCCCTCAACCAGCACTGGCCTTGGCCAAGGCCGCTGTTGGAACAACAACTCCCCCGGAAGAGCACTGCAGTGAGATGCTCTCGCTCTTCCCCACCTGCTGATTGTTGACTCTGTCTGGGACCTGATCAAGGTTGTCTCCATGGCAAATTGCTGTGTATCGCTATGACAATCCTGCGGAATGAGGCACCTAGATTATGATGCCAGGCGTAGTGACTCTCCAGGCCTACACATACACAAACTCTTACATATATATACAGATATGCAATCATCCCCCACACCCCCCATCCCTCGCCTTCGCCGCTTTGTACCACCAGTCTGACAGGCGGGTCTGTGACCAGCGCCGAGAATGGCTGCAGGACCGGATGGCTGCTTGCCTGTGCTGGGTTACCTCCATCCCCCACTCCCCTCCCCTGTTGCAAGTTTTGTGTGTTCATGTTGTAGAGTGTACTGATTATGTGCTAATGTTGCTGAGGTGTTTTTTTTCCTGTTCCCAAACTGTACTCCTTACAGGAGCATTGTCTGGGGTTTGCCTTTTTTTCTCCTCACCTCTCCTCATGTCATGCTGTATTTTTTTCCTCAATCCCCTGTCTTCCTGTCCTGTCTACCCCCTTGTCATATTGTATGTATGTTTGTATGGACAGGTTAATGGCTAATTTCGCTGGTACTTGTGACTAAGTGACAATAAAGGCTACTACTACTACTAACTGAATAAGTACGTGTGTCCTCTTTCTTTTGTGATATAACGTAAATACCACTTTATCCTTGGCTCACACTGGCCAGACAGTGAAAACGCAGCAGGTTTTGGGCTAGGTGCTCCAGGCTATTAGCCCCGCCCGGCCCGGCCCGTTTAAAGCCCTGGCTCACACTGGCCCGACAGTGTAAATGCAGCTTATGAAAGCCTGTAGACTGATTTTTGAATGAAGGACTAGGGTTGGTTTAGCTAGGATAATCAAATGGTGGCATTTACGTGCGCTCCAGAGAACATCTCTTTCGTTCAAATAAAACTAATGCTTATACAATTTTTAGGATAAGAGCCTTTCTGTACTTTAATGTCAATATAGGGCTGGGCGATAAAACAATAAGTGCTGCAACCGATCCCCAACATTTAATTATATTTGACAGTGCCTCGCCGCGTTAAGAGGATGGCCGGCAGATCGAAGAAAGGGGACCAGAAAGGAGAGAACGACCCACCGAGCGCTGTGTTACCCGTGCAAGCAGATATGCTAACTAAAAACGAGGCCTCCCTTATGACTAAGTTCCAGGTGGAATTTAACACAGCGTTCTCCAAACTTGAGGAGCAGGTTGACAAATTCCAGAACACCTTACTGGACCACCAACAGTGTCTCTCGTTGCTGGAGACATTTGCAGACTCCACGAGCCAAGACATGAAGAGCATGGAAGCCGAGCTGGCCGCGGTATCGTAAGCTAACGCAAGACTACGGACCAAGCTCGTTGACCTGGAAGGCCGCACTAGAAGAAACAACATAAGGATAGTGGGCCTCCCAGAGAACTTTGAAGGTGCTCAACCTACGGCTTTTTTCTCTCGAGTCTTAGTGGAGGTTCTCGGCGACCAAATACTGAACTCTGCCCCTGAACTCGACCAAGCCCACCGCTCACTAGTTCCAAAACCGGGACCGGGCGGCAAAGCCCGGCCCGTTGTCATTCGTCCTTAAGTTTCAAGAGCGGGAGTTGGTAGTGCATGAAACTAGACGGTTAAGGGGCAAACTAAACTACAGGGGTGCTCAGATCCACATATTCGAGGACTAGTATCCTGAAGTGGCCGAACAACGCTCTGAATACTGGGCTGAGATGAAGCAATTATACGACCTGGACCTTAGACCAACTCTCCTTTCCGCAACGCAATCTCCCTTCCCCAAAGGCCGCTCAGGCTCTCAAAAAGGCTGGCTGATCACCATTTAACTGTGCCCCCCTTGGTCAAAGCCATCGTGATAATGCAGGCACCCTTTTAGTTATCATACAGCCAATGCACTTCAGTTATACTTGTGTTTCTATGTGTGTGTGGGCTTGTGTGTGTATGTGAGCGTGCACGTGTGTGTGGGTGTATGTGTGCGGGTGTGTGTGGTTGGGTGTGTGTGCACATGCTACATCCCTTCGCAGCCTATTAAATTTTTTACTCTCAATTTTAGTGTTTGATTTTATGGTTGATGTTAGCATTTTTGTTAAGCTTTGTTGATGGACACTGGAGAAAGATGCTGTTGATTAACATTTGAGTTGTGTCCCCCTTGATCAGAGCTATTGTGACAATGCAGGCACCCTTTTTGTTATCACACATCCTCTTATCAGCGACGAGGCTGGGACTTCTAACATTGCATCTTGTATCCGCTATGCAGCCAAAAAGTTGGCCTGTTTGTTCTGGTACTGTTCTGACATTCGACTATTTGGCTGTTTGTTGGAGTTGGGGACAATAGGAAGTCATGCGGAAGTGTAAGAGACACACCGCTGTGCAATGGACACGTTTTTTCAGGACAGAGGTTTCTGTGTGTGCATGTGTGTGCGTGGTGGTGCTGTCTGTGCACCCCCCCCCCCTTTTTTTACCTGCCCCCCCACTTGAAGCTCCCAGCTCCCCCTCTCCCACCCCCGGTTCCAACCCTCGCTTCTCCTACTCATGGAATGTCAATAAGGTACGAGCACGAATAACATTATTAGATTCATCTCATGGAATGTGAGGGGGGTGGGTGGCCCCACTAAGAGCGATAAGATTGTGGCCCACTTGCAACAGCTTAAAGGTGATGTGTTCTTTATTCAGGAGACCCACTTGCGCAACAGGGAGGTTACACGGCTAAAGATGGTCTGGGTTGACCATGTTTTTCACTGCAGATTTAACGGTAGGGCCAGGGGCACCGCCATTGTGATTCGTAAAAACGTCATGTTCGAACCAGGAAAAGTGGTGTCAGACCTCAACGGTTGTTTTGTTGTCGTCGCTGGCAAATTGCAAAACACACCCATCATTTTGGCCAGCGTTTACGGCCCTAACTGGGATGACTGCGCATTTATATCCAAATTTTTCACATCGCTACCAAAGAACGAAAATTATCATAAAATTGTGGGCAGGGATTTTAATCCCATACTGGACAGATCGTCGAACAAACCGTACTCTTTAAGCAAATCAGCCAAAACCCTGCATGACTTTGTCAAACGACTTGGCCTCATAGACCCATGGACACACATCTCCTACGACCAAGACATTCTCTTTTTATTCCCTCATGTGCATCATACCTACACGCGCATAGATTTCTTCCTCCTAGACCAGTGTTACTCATTGCGCGGCTCGCGAGCCTCATGCGGCTCGCCATGCTTTAATTTGTGGCTTGCATGGCGGTAAATAATACAGTGATATGATAATGCATTCACTAGAGATATTTCATAAAAACATTAATAACAAGTAGGGCTTTAACATAACCCGTTAAAAACTCAAAGTGTCAGCTCTATTACAAATTTTTTTGATCAGATTGAAAGGGGTGGTTTATCGAGAGAACGTGAAAAAACTTGATCGATTGAAAACCGAAACTGAAAGGACGACGTATGACACGCTGAACGAGCTGTTCTCCTGATGAATAAAGCGTCATATAAATGAGTGTGCTGTCATTCTAAAATTCTCCTTTCACTCAGCATCTGTGAAGTGAAGCAGGACAACGGCTCACCAGTCCTTGTTTCAGATTATCAGACGAGGTTTTGGGCATTTTTACGGCACACGGTTCATATGTTCATATTCCGATTTGAATCTTTTGACTTATAAACACGCACATCAACCCGATCATGTATCACATCACGATGTTTAGCGTTCATGTAAACTACAATACATTCAGATTCATCAATCGGAATGAATTCAGTCCGATTGAAACAAAAGTTGTGCATGTAAACATATCCAGTCTCTGCAGAGTTGCCAGTTATGGCGGTCTTTCCAGCTCTTAAAGGGGCATTCCACCCATTTGAACATTGTTTTTTATTTAAAGTGGGTCATATATGTAGTCGAAATGTAAAATAAATTTTGAATTTGGTGCCTTCGTGACCGAGGAAAGACAAAAAATAACTTCAGGACGCATTTGTATGAAAGACAACAACTCCCACAATGCACCACATTGCACAGCTCCGCAAGCCACTCCCACTAATCCAGAAAGCGCATATCTGCCTATAAGAGAAATCACTCTTCCGTCTACAAGGCTAGCTACCACCAGAGCTTGAAATTCATTTCACACAAAATGTCTAGTTAGTTGGCGAACTCATTAGTGCATTACTCCTCGTTTGTATTTCTTTCGAAAAGGTGAATTATTGCATGGTACCTGGATGTTCAGTCAGAACATATGCGGTGCGAAACTAGGATAGTTCACAACACAAGCGTCCGTGTCCTCGTCTGATTCAGAGATTTCGTCCAGGAGAAATTGTCATCGTTGAAATTCTTTGCCGCAGACGGACTCTATCTCTGTGTTTGTAGCGGTTCGTAGTTGCATAGTGAGATCACCGGCGCCACCAGTCCGCCCTAACTCGAGCCAGTCTTCTGGTCTTCTGCCAGAAGTCTTCTGGTCTTCTGCCTCGGCTGCTCTTCGCTATAATGCGGCTTGTAAAGGTAGCCACAAACACCTGATTCAAGCATCAGACTTCCAAAATCCTCTTCTTCTATATCATATTGAGTACTCTCCTCCGCTATTGTCATAACTTTACATCTGTCTCCACAGCGCCTGTTAGCTTAGCTTCAAACAAGATGGAGGATATTGCTTTCAGTTTCAGAGAGTAAAGTCCCACCCACTGATCTGTAATAGGTCTGTAGCGTGAGCGGGTCCCGCCCCTGGGAAAGATGAGGAACGAGTGTCTGTAGTCTCAACAGAAATCCCCCCCTCTTACACTTCCTGCTACAATGACGCAAAATGACGATTTTTGCGTCATTGTAGGAGGAAGTGTAAGAGGTAAATAACAGATTTCTCCCGTCTCAGGGGAAAATGAGAGAGTGTTGCACGACCATTCAACAGTATGACTGGGTTTCTAACAATGCAAAGCTTAATGCTAATGGGTGGAGTGTCCCTTTAACGCTGCATGTGCTCTTGGACGGTTAGATAGGCCTACAAGGTGGGCTAATGTAGAAAAAAAATCACTTAAGGTCATTCTGGAATGAATATTTTCTGGAAATCCTGTTTTTTTTTTTCATTAAAGGAAATCATCTTGTCTCAGTTACAAATTTGACTGATAAATCATAAATAATGGGGTTTTTTTTCAGCCTTTTGTGTTTATTGCATTGCATATTGTATGTTCAGGGGTGACAGATTGATAGGCAGACATGGTATTTATGACTGGATGTAACTTTTTATACTTTGCGGTAAAATGGCTCTCCTACTGACTTTGTCCTATCAGTGCGGCTCTCATGAAAAAAATAGTGAAGACCACTGTCCTAGACGATAGACTGCTTTCTATGATTAAATCCAGTGACTACCACAGTATCATAATATCAGATCACGCACCAACTTCCCTTGACCTATACTTCCGCGCTTACTCTAACCCCTTCAGGCAGTGGAGGTTTAACTCCTCTCTACTGGCGGAGGAACTCTATAAGCAATTTCTGCACTCCCAAATCGCTCTTTTCTTCGAGCTGAATGATTTGCTGGATACAAACAGAGGCGTATAATGGGAGGCTTCGAAAGCATATATTAGAGGACAGCTTATCTCTTTCGTATCTAATTTAAAAAGAGTCCCAATCGGTAGACTTACTACAGAAAATTAAGGACATTGATGACAAATATGCGGCCGACCCGGACCCTACCCTTTACAGAGAATGTCTTAGACTCCAGACAGACTTCGATCTCTTATCCACGAATAAAGCCAAGCTTCGTCTGCTCAAATCCAGACAGCGTTTTTTTGAGTCGGGGGATAAAGCTGGGAAACTTCTGGCTCATCAGGCCAGAGTCGAGGCAACCTCACGGCTTATTCCTGCCATTAGAGCTAACTCAGGCGAGATCCACACTGATCCTACCACCATTAAAAAAATGTTTGCCGAATTTTATGCTGATCTGTATTCCTCTGAATGCCTTCCCATTGCAGACGGTATTCTTAATGATATGACTTTCCCCCAAGTAGACACCGCATCAGCTAACGAATTGGGTGGCCTGATAACCACTGCTGAGGTTCAGGAAGCCATTAACTCCCTACAGAGCGGTAAATCCCCGGGGCAGGATGGCTTCACTGTGGAGTATTATAAAACCTTTTTCCGCTCTCCTCGCACCAGTTCTAAGAGATATGTACAATGAGGCTTTTCGTCAGCGTCATCTTCCGGATATCCTATCGAAAGCCACCATTTCCTTAATTCCTAAGAAGGGGAAAGATCCCCTGCTCTGCGGCAGCTACAGACCAATCTCGCTTCTCAGTGTGGACCTCAAAATTCTCTCAAAGATCCTCGCACTCCGTCTTCAACGATTAATGCCCTCGATTATCTCACTAGATCAGACAGGGTCGTTGTCAGGCCAACAGTCTTTCCATAACACTAGACGCCTACTTGACATCATTCACTCGTCAAGCAAGGATACCCCGGAAATTGTTGTGTCCCTCGACGCCGAAAAGGCCTTCGACCGGGTCGAACGGGGGTACCTGTACGAGGCAATGGACAGGTTTGGCCTGGGTGACAATTTTATTCTATGGGTCAGACTGCTATACTCATCCCCGATGGCTTCGGTTCAAACTAATGACATGCTGTCACCCCCTTTCTCACTTCAGAGAGGCACCAGACAGAGCTGCCCTCTGTCCCCACTCCTGTTCGCCATAGCGATAGAACCTCTGGCCATTTGGCTTCACGTGGAGGAGGGCTTCGAGGGCATCACACGATTTGGCATAACTCATAAAGTTTCACTGTATGCGGACGACCTGCTTCTGTACATCTCTAATCCTGTTGCCTCACTTTCTGTGATTTTAAACATTCTGGAACGGTTCGGTGCGTACTCCGGCTATAAGCTCAACTACCAGAAAAGGGAGCTCCTAGTGCTAAACTCTCTGGCTAAGCAGCTCCCACACTCGTTATCGTCATTTAAGTGGGCTGACGACGGATTTAGCTACTTGGGGGTTCATATTACAACAGTCGTGTCAGACTTGTCCCGCAAAAATTTCTTACCCCGGTTGCAAAACTGTAAGTGACTTTGACCGCTGGTTGGTCCTACCACTCTCCCTCATAGGCCGGGCAAATTTGGTTAAGATGGTTGTCTTCCCCAAATTCCTTTATCTGTTCCAGCATATCCCAGTACTCATTTCTAAATCTTTTTTCGACCACTTCGATCCCACTAGGTTCCGCAAGGCGATACTACAATCCCCTAAGTCTGAGGGGGGTCTGGCACTCCCTAACTTTAGACGATATTATTGGGCAGCTAACCTGCAAAAACTTTTATACTGGATGAGCGACGACTGTGCCTCACTTCCTGTCTGTGGTGTGGGTCATATCAAATCAAATCAAATCAAGTATATTTGTATAGCGCTTTTCACAATACAGATTGTATCAAAGCAGCTTCAAAGTATTAAAATAAAATAATACAACAAAGTTTGTTTCTAGTGGAATTTATTGATTGATAGAATAAAATTAAATATCCCCAAAATATCCCCAACTGAGCAAGCCAAAGGCAACAGTGGCAAGGAACCGAAAAACTCCATCAAGTGACCTAATGGTGTCCTAAAACTCCATCAGGTGACCTAATGGAGAAAGAAAAACCTTGGGAGAACCCAGGCTCAGTCGGGGGCCAGTTTTCCTCTGGCATTTATGAACTAGAGGCCGGATTGTAGTTTGAAACTGTGAGATTAACAATATTATATGAATGCCTGGCTGAAAAGATGCGTCTTTAATCTAGTTTTAAACTGGGAGAGTGAGTCCGAGCAACGAACAGTATCAGGAAGGCTATTCCAGAGTTTTGGAGCCAAATGTGAAAATGCTCTCCCTCCTTTGGTGGATCTGGATATCCTAGGTATGACCAAAAGCCTTGAATTTATTGATCTTAAAGAGCGCGATGGATTATAGGGTGATAGAAGATCCGTTAAATAGACTGGAGCTAAGCCGTTTAGGGCTTTATAAGTCAGTAGCAATACCTTATAATTAATACGGAACTTTATAGGTAGCCAATGTAGTGATGATAAAATCGGTGTTATATGATCATATTTTCTTGATCTAGTAAGAACTCTAGCAGCGGCATTTTGGACTAACTGTAGCTTGTTTATTGAGGATGCAGGACAACCGGCTAATAAAGCATTACAGTAATCTAGTCTCGAGGTCATGAATGCATGAACTAACTTTTCTGCATCTGCAACTGATAGCATATTACGTAGCTTAGCAATGTTTCTAAGGTGGAAAAAGGCTGTTTTTGTAACATACGAAATATGATTTTCAAAAGACAGGTTACAATCGAGTATAACACCCAGGTCTTTTACTGTAGAGGATAAAGTAACAGGACATCCTACGATGTCAAAGTTGTATTGTGAGAGGTTCTGTGGGTGGTTTTTTGAGCCGATAAGTATTACCTCTGTCTTGTCTGGATTTAATAAAAGAAAATTACGCGTCATCCAATCTTTTATATATTTAACACACTCTGTCAATTTGGATAATTTAGCGTTTTCATCCGGCCGTGATGAAATATATATTTGAGTGTCATCAGCATAACAATGGAAACTAATTCCATGTTTCCTTATAATATTTCCAAGTGGCATCATATATATTGAGAATAACAGAGGGCCCAACACAGATCCCTGCGGCACTCCATAGTTTACTGGAATTATGATCGATTTTTCTCCATTTAAAGAGACAAAATGGTAGCGGTCAGATAGGTATGATCTAAACCAGCTTAATGCTTGTCCTTGAACACCAGTATAATTTTGTAGTCGATCTAAGAGTATTGTGTGATCTATAGTATCGAACGCAGCACTTAGATCAAGTAAAACTAGTATTGAGATGCAGCCTTGGTCAGAAGCTAAGAGTAAATCATTTGTGATTTTAACGAGCGCAGTTTCAGTGCTATGATGCGGTCTGAATCCTGACTGAAACTTTTCATAGATATCATTTTCTTGCAAGAAAGAGCCCAGTTGAGTGGACACAACTTTTTCTAGTATTTTAGACATAAAAGGTAGATTTGAAATGGGTCTATAATTTGCTAGATTATTATGATCTAATTGTGGTTTCTTAATGAGAGGTTTTATAACTGCCAGTTTAAATATGCGTGTATATTAGATGTGTTGTGTGCCGTCTTAAAGTGACAGTAGCCTAAAGGCCAATTTATACTTCTGCGTCGAGTGTACGCCATAGTGTACGTCATAGGCTACGCACGTAGGCGACGCCGTCGTGAGCATTTCTGTGTTGCTCTGCAGTTACACCACCGAAACACGTTGGCGGGGGGCAAGTTTTAATGTTCCACTGTGTTTAGAATCATCGCGGCTGTTTTAGTTTAGGCTATAAGCGACTGAAAGAGCGCGGATCATGTTGGAGTTGGAGCTTATCGAGGTGGAAAAACAGTTAATTTTAGTGAAATTACTAAAACTAAAAGGCAGAAACAAGAGAAGGCGTCGGAGGAGATGGTATGTGCGACCCGTGAACCTGCTGACGGTTGAACTGAATTTAAAAATGACGGGCGGTGCAGAAGAACACGCCGGAAATGCGTAGGAGGAAATGTGCTGCTACCAAGCCGACCAATCACAGATTTTGCGGCCCACGTCGTCGCGACGTGTAGTTACATTTACGTATGATACACGTCTATGCGTATGCTACACGTACCTACTGCGCGCACCTGACGCAGAAGTATAAATTGGCCTTAATAGTACACATGCTGCCGCTTGTTAAGTTAATTTGATTCTTTAGGGTTTAAATGAAAAGTTTGTAATATACTTTAATGTATTGTAAGAAATTGTAAGAAAACACTAATTTTACCTGGTCAAAAACAGCTCTGTTTTCAGCATGCCATTTAAGTGCATGTGTCTTTAAATGATAATGAGCTTTGCTCACCCCGCCCCTCTGTTCTGTGGGGCGTTTTGACACAACTCACAATTGAATGTTGCCTTGACAACAGTTGAGGGTATATTTTGGAGAAAGAATGGCAGCGGGAGTCTCTGAGGATACATCTGTGCATTTACAGGATGTAAACAGTATTTTGCAGGTATTGTGTTACCATTCATCTTCATGCAGTTATAACTGGGGTTTTTTTTTTACATTACTTCTTAATCAGTAACAGACACCATTATAAACCATCTACAAAAGTAAGCTTAGTGTAGAGTAGAGTGTGGATCGGGACGAATTTTTCTGTCCGAGCCTGGCCCGCGTCCGACAGAGCAGTAACCGAACCCGACCCGAGCCCGACAGGCATAAAGATATTTATGTCCGAGCCCGACCCGAGACCGACAGTTAAAAAAAGTTTTTTCTCATACTAATGACACATGTACGTTTGTTTGTGTGGAAAGCCCACTTTTATTAAGCAACTGTAGGAAGGCATTCGGAAATGTCAACCGGATGAGTGCATCAGCGCGCACGGCGCAACAAGCGCACTTAACACAGGTGCGCATGCACGTGTTTCGTTGTCACGGCTACATAAACACATTTCCGCACACAGGAAGAGGAAGACAGATGTTATGGTAATATTTTACATGTATTTTAATCACAAAAACGAACGTTTGCATCAAGTGAAAGCATCAGGCACATTGGCTACCTACATAATAAGCTGTTTTAAATTTAAAATGTTCAATGTCTTATCGCGCTGATGTGACCGAACCCGACCATAATTTCTAAATATCCATCCTCTATTGTGTTACCATTCATCTTCATGCAGTTATAACTGTTTTTGTTGCATTACTTAATCAGTAACAGGCACCATTATAAACCATCTACAAAAGTAAGCTTAGTGTAGAGTTACCACATTAACTTTAACACCTGCGTACACAATTTGTAATAACACAATAACCATAACGCATTGTTCGTTATAAACGTGGGATTATGAATTATATTGATGCCGTAATGTACCCTGAGTATAAACCTTAGCCACATTCATTGTGAAGTGTGCAAGCGATTTGCAAAGATTAATATAAAGGTTAATAAAACCTTACACTCACTTCTTCTGGAGGTTCAGCAGGAACACGAATAGTTGGTACCGATCCTTTTTTCAGCAGCAGCTTCTTAGCAAAACCAGCTTTACTGACCCTCGTTTATAAAGCAGTCTGGTGAGAAATGATTAGCGCAAACATGAAAGCATTGACGTTGATCATGGGGAATATTCCCTTCGAAAACAAATTCTCCAGTTACTGGAGAAAAACAGACTCTTTCTGGAGAAAAACATGAGCTGTAAAACTGCCAGAAATGAAAGGAAACGACTAGAGATAAGCAAACTTCAAGTTCTCCTCTGAGGTCTTTACATGTGTGTGTGAGAGAGATAGAGAGAGAGAGACTTTTTTTACTTTTAACATCTCTTTAATTATAACTATTAACACAAAAAATACATAGCCTACACCTTTAACACATTACTTCATAAATACATAATCCTAATAAAATATATAAAAAATAAAAAATAACAAAATCAGCTTCTTTTAACATACATTACGTCCTCCCTCTTCATTGGGTTGACATAAAATATTCCCAACACCCCATAAATAGAAGAAAGATTCAGTATAATTCAACAATTCATACTTTTTACCAGAGCTCTGAACATCAGTATCACTATTAAACTGCATTTTTCACTTTCTTGTCAGCCAAATTGACATTTTTGCCTTACCAAATAAAACATTATAATCAAAACAATTTTGCTTTTATTTGAGGTGCTATATTTTGGTCCAACAATAAACAAAAACATTTGTAAAAATGAAACCAAAATTATGGCTCAAGTCTTTTAAAGAATTCCTAATAGACTAACCCTCTCCCTCTTTATGATACTTGAGGTAAAATCCAATTCCCTTTTGATAATCTATTACAAATTGTATTTTTAACACCTTCCCAGTTTTGTACCGCTTTGTACTTCTGAACCTAAAAAGATGCCTAAAAACTTAAATTCATCTTTTCCCACTTTGCATTTCCAGGGATAACAGGTTTTGCATTGACATGACAGCATTTCTCTTCATAATTGCTCCAAAATGCTTCCGTTTTACTCCAGTTCAGTTTTGCAGATGACGCTCTCTCATATAAAGAGATACTGTGAATGACAACATCAATATCTCTTTGATCTTTCACAATTACAGACAGTTATATCGTCTGCAAAAGCTGTTAACTTAAACGCATTGCAATTGCCTTCAACCTTTAGACCAGACAGTTATTTTCTTAAAGGGACAATATGTATCTTTTTAGGTATTTTATTATCTAAAATCAATATTTTTATTCATAAATATGTCCTCAATGGTGTCCAAATACCTCTGCCAATGATCTGACTTGTCCTCGTAAACGAGGAATTTATTATCTTTATATACATGGGACGGGTAGGTCCATAGATATCATATATAAAGGCTAGATGTCTCGTGCGCGCTGCTGGCCAATGGAGGTCGACGTCCGCACGTGGCGGCCATCTTGCGGCAGTGCGCTCGCTCACTCGTTTAATGGTGCAAATACTTTTAAATAACCATAACTTGCCCAATTTTCTACCAATTTTCAAACGGTTTGGTTTGTTATAAACGTCAGAGATGTAGTTATGACACTACATACATACACTGCATACATATGAAAAATTATAACATACATGTTCAAGCATTCGGAATTATAGCCACGTTAATAACGTTTGTAAGAAACCAAACCGTTTGTAAATCCGTCAATATTTCAGCGAGATATGAGGATTTGTGTGCATGCTGATCACTCACCTTAATGCACAGAGCACTGACATAAGATGGCCGAACGGTGATGCCGGAAGTGACTGCGCCATAAGACATCTAGCGTTTATATATGATATCTATGGGTAGGTCCACGGAGGCAGAGCCCGTCTACGGAGAGCCTGCCCACTCCCTATTAAGTCCTATTGTACCGAATTTTGGTTGTAGTTCCACCAGAGATCCACTGGGGGCGATCGTCCATGAGTGCAGAATGAATGGGAGTCTATGGGGCTATACGGCTAAATTTGTCTCTTTCACACGATTGCCGTTGAGAAATCTCAGATTTGATTGTAGGTTTTGCAAGTTCAACATGGGTTATAGGTCGAAAGTTGAATGAACGAGTACTTATGTCCTTTTGATTTCTTACAGGTTGAGTTGTTGTTGCCCATAACACGCTAGCATTCTGCTAATGAACGCTGATTGGTCAGTGAAGGACTGATTACGACCAGAGATGCTGCTTGATGGCATCGTGGCATCCGAAGCGGGACCAGAAACAAACAAAACAAAAGCTCTTCTAGCACGTGTATTTACCTGTGTCAGCTGTGTTGTCGATGCCTCGAGTGAAAAGAAAGTGCAAAACGCGAAAGCACCAAAGTGACTGAAGGATTGCCGTAAAGCAGCATCTCTGGTCGTACGATGTGTATGACGTCATTGACACTTTAAAATACTTTTTAAAGCAAATAAGTGACTCTAAAAAATCTAACACCCAGCAATGTGTAATTTCTTTGCATCTCCTTTCGAATACAACATTCAAATTACTACACAAAAAATTATATCCTGAGAAAAGTGGATTTTGATGTGTATAGCGCCATAGACCTCCATTCATTCTGCACTCGTCCTGTGAGCGCCCTCATATGGAATCAGAGTGGAACTGCAACCAGTTCAAAAGCCGGAATTGTACTGAGAGTGAAACTTCTCGCCTTATTAGACATTCTCTGACGGAGGCTTCCATGTAGTTCCGCCATCTTGAAAAACTATAATAGCAGAGAGGGACAAAAAGTACTAGACCAACGCGTTTCCACAACGCGTTTTCATTCAGAGCCCGCGTCACGTGACTGAAACCAGCAGAAACGGAGCAGAGCAGAGAGAGGCGCTTGTCACTGCCCAGGCAAGTTTAAAAGGCTGCACTGCACGGTTAAGTCACAGGATAACGAATCATCTTCATCGAAAAAATCCAAAATAAGACCGTAAAAGGAAACGTGACCGGAGATTACAAAAACAAGGGTTTATGTCGGGATAGCTAATGCAGGACAAAGCTTTCAAAAGAGACGCTGAAGTTGCCTGTTTTTTTCTCGACAGGTAAGTCAATGTTACGGTCTTAATTACAGGCTTTTTATTTTTATTTTTTTATTAGCCTATATAGACCAGCGTTTCCCAGCGGGGTGACGCGGCACCCTGGGGTGCTTCTGGCGAGAGCAGGGGTGCTGTGTAAAAAAACAATTTTTTACCATCAATCTTGGATCGTCGGAAGTCTCTAATAACAACAAATAATGCGCACAAATTTATAATAAAAATGCAAATCATAAGTTTTCGGCGTTGAATTGCGGAGGTTGCGCTTGCGTGCGATTTTATTCCCGTGCCTCATTCCCAGTGCGTCCACATAAAGCTGCCTATTTTTCATGGATGCGCTTACAGTCAGATACACACGAAAACATTGTCACAACGTCCGTCTTGCCGCATATTCACATAAACACATCGGTTATGTCCGTGCTGCTGTCAACGCAACGCGTGCGATTAATGTTTTTCAGTTTAACACGCTAAAAATATTTAACGCAATTAAAGCAGCATTTTTTTTCTGTCATCCTTTGGCTAGCGTTACATTATATAATCACGTTCTTCTTCATGCAAATGCTTCTAACCATGCAAGCGAGAAAATACAAAAGAGAATGCGCTGTCTGTGATGCTGACACGACGCGCGCCAGACTCGACTTCTCTTTCGCGCTGTCGCTTTGAGTATCCTCATCAGAGCAGTCTTAAATTAGTTAAATAAAGTCTTAAATGAACGTTAAGAGTTGTGAGAAAATGGGACGCGTGTGGGATCCACATGTGACAGTGCAGCAGTGACATCAGAATCAAATATCACTTCATTCATAAAAAGATGCCATTAAACAATTATTTGAAATATACTGTCTTTATGACGTTTCTACATTAATTTGGAGATTTACTGTGAAATTATTAGGCTACATAAAATATAGTAAAAACAAGCTATCTTGTGCAATTATAACAAAATTATCCCAATAATTATCACATTATCCCAATTATTATCCCAATAATTATCCCATACACTGAGTGAGCAAACATTTAGGTGAGATTTGCAATGGTAATTGAGCATGAGCAATGTTTATATATGAATAAAAAGCCTTAATTGAATATGTCATTATGTAAAGTGATCTCTTCAGAAGAAAGTAATGATTTCCTAGATTTTAAATGGATGGACAAAAAAAAAAATAATAATAATAGATAAAAATATCTATATGACAGTAGGCCTATAAGTTCTTCCCTGTGGTATTGAAAATTGATACATTTATTTATTTATTTATTTATTTATTGCTCAAGTCATACATAAATGTTTCATTCATTCATTCATTAATTCGTAACATGCATGAACAAAGAGAAAAAAAGAAACAGGAAGAAGAAAATCTTATGGTACCTTGTGCACATCAAAAATAAAAAAATAAAAACCCCAGCACATTTCAAGGTATAGTATCAAAGTAGTATCATGACAACACTAGTGTAGGGTGCCACACATTTTTTTTAAATTTCAAAGGGTGCCTTGACTGAAAAAAAGGTTGGGAAACACTGATATAGACAGTAGAACATAGTTAAAAGTTAAACAGGCTCTTTGATGAATAGCAGCTATTGAGTAAAGTAGAGAAGGCCCTATAAACAAGGTTGTAAGTTTTGTTTGTTCAAAACTGTAACATTCGTTTGTTCGTTGTGTCAAGTTGTAGTTTGTTTGAAATAACAAACCAGTTCACCCGAAGGAAAACTCGATGAAGTGCTATTAGAGGACATCCTGTCATAGCTTTTTGGCACATAATGGCTACCGTAGATGCAACACACATTTGAAAAAGCGAGGCGCTAGAGAGCACTATTTATTTGATTGCAAAATACAATTTCACCACTAGATGGGAGAAAATCCCACTTAGTGTCCCTTTAACATTCATATGAGTGGTTCCCCTGCGAAAACGTATAACTGACCGGACAGTGGGCATCCTTGTCTTGTACTTTTAAGCAACCTTATTGGTTTACTTAACCCAACACCTATTTTTAGAATACAAGAGGCATTCATATATAAGAGTTTGATCCAAGACATAAAACCATCTCCAAAACCCAAAAACACTCATTGTTTCATACAGAAAACCATGATCCACTCTATCGAATGCTTTTCCTGACCCAGGAACAGAAAGCCAACATTCACTTCATATAGTTTAGAGTAATCTAAAATGTCTCTGATCATAAAAATGTCATCATATATGGTTCTTTCTGGAGTAGAATTGATCTTGAACTATTACATCTCTTATACAGTTTTCAGCCTACTTGCCAACATTTTAGCTATTAGCTTATAATCAGTTGTTAGAATTGACAAAGGCCTCCAGTTTTTGAGATCACTCAAGTCACCCTTTTTTGGTTATAGTGTTAATACTGCCCGTTGGCAACTTGTGGGAAGGCGTTTTTCTTTAAAACACTCTTGGATCATGAAGGATCCAAATTTAAGAATACGTTTAAGATCTGCTGATCTTACTTCCTTACATAACATCACATGAAAAACTAAGGTGAATTACACTGTATTGGGCATTCAAGGTGAACATGATGGCATCAATTTACTGATCAGAAGTCAGCTTTAAGTCAGCTGTCTAAACATTGTAATAGTCAGGGGTTTTGTTAGTCTTTGATCTTCCAACTAAGTGTTGAACTGTGTGTGTGAAGGTTACATAGTCTTAGCTCTCGTGACCATTTGTTGTTTATACCTTTTGGGGAAGTCTTTAATCTTCCTACTCAGAGTTGAACTGTGTGTGAATGTTACTAGTCTTAGTTCTTGTGACCATTTGTGTTTATACCATTTGGGGAGCTCAGTTGGGGGTAATTGCCTCTATTGTCATCCCTAACTAAGGCTGTGTGCATGGTCAGCACCATTAAGGACAGCCCACTGAAATGCCTATAAAGAAACCATGTAAAGTTACGTTAGTCAGACTGATTTGGGAAGAACTGCAGCCGCGTCAACGCGAAGTCCTCAATAAAGAATAACTTTGTTTGAACGTGATCCCCAACGTCTCCTGGTCTCTTGCTTCGACGAAGAAAAAGTTTTCAACAATTTGGTGCCGTGACCCGGATAGAGTTCCAGCTCCTTCACCTGAATCCAGATTGAAACAGCAAGCTCAACAAAAGATCTGCTTTCCAGACTGCATCTTTTGGAATCCAGAGCGAAACCTCTAGCTAAACAAAGACTGCCAGACTGAATCTTTCCAGCTTCCTCCAGATTGAATCCTTCAAGCTCAAACAAAGATCTGCTTTCCAGACTGCATCTTTTGGAATGCAGAGCGAAACTTCCAGCTGAACAAAGATTTCCAGTCTGAATCTTCTTTTACAACCAAGGGTTGGTGAGTGCTACTCTATTCAAAAGAACCTTTAAAGACCAGTACAAGTTTGAAATCCTCTGCGCCGTTCAGAGAAGTAGTTAACAGACAGCTGCAGGGTTTTGTTAACTAAGTTTATCCTCTAAAAAGTTTTTTTTTGAGATGAAATTGCATTATCCTCTACATTGCTAGAGAAGGTTTATCCTCTGTAAAGTTAGTTAAGATTTATCCTCCGCTTTATCAGGGACGGTTAGCATTAGTGCTAATATTTTGGTTTATCCTTTGCTTCAGGCAGAGAAGAATTAGCTTTATGTGCTAGTTATTTCTGTTGATCCTCTGTTCTTGTAGGCAGGGAAGATTTTAGCGTAAAGTGCTAGTAATTTGTGTTATCCTTTGCTCTGGGCAAGGAAGGTTAACAATAGCTGATGTGTTAACAAGTGTACCCTCTGTGTAGACAGTAGAGAGAAGTTTTAATGTTTTTGATTGTGTGGTAACAAAGAAATTCACAAAAATGTTTAGGAAAAGTACTAGACTGATTAAACCTTTTTGGACAGATAGTGAATTCAAGTCTTTGTTATCAGAGCACATGGACTCCATCGTGACTGAGAAAGTCAGATTGAATTTAACAAAGAAATTTGGCATTAATCCAGGCAAAGTTTGGTCAATCGAAGATTGTAAGAAGGTACTAGGAGAAAGTATTCGCAAGAACAGTGTCAAAGGCATTATCTTCTGTCACAGAGAATTCGGTCTAACCCTAGCTACAGAACAGTCTAAGCGCAACTCTGAGCTAGAGAAACAGATCAAAGAGCTCCGTGCTAGAATATCTTCGTTGACTAAGAAAGTAAACCGCAACAAAGATGCAGAAAAAACTGATGTGGAAGAAGTTAGTCAGCCTGATAACAATTATCCTGACTTAAAAGCTTTCGTTGAAACAAATGTAGCCATCCAATCAGCAACTGATCAGCCTGTAGATTCAGTGCAGGTTTGTGGGGCTAGGAGAAGATCTCAGGGAACTGAAAGTGTTACTCCGAACTCTTCTGTTGTCCAAATACAAACGGTTGCCAAAACATCTTTAGGTCCTAAGGATATAGATAGACTCTCCCAGAGTTTACCCTCAGCACGTACAAATTTTTCTGAATTTAGAAGAGCATTGTTCAGCAAAATGCATCTCTATGACATGTCGTTGCCAGAAGTCACACAGCTGATGTCACAAATTCTAACTGAATCTGAATTCAACAATTTTGAGTCTGCTGTTACTTTCGAACTGCAACATGTCAGTAAAGGCGATTTGAGAGAAGGTGTTTTGAAAATCCTAAAGAATATCTTAGGACCCAAAATCGATTGGTCGAGAGTTACTAGCTGTGTACAAGAGAAAGAAGAAACTGTGAGTGAATATACTGAGAGGTTCTGTCAGGTAGCGGTAACGTACAGTGGAATAGTGGATGATTCCGAAAGTGTGTTAGCTGACAAAGGAGCTCTAATCCGAATTTGGGCAGATGGTCTTGTAGCTGAGTACAGAACAGCCTTGCCATTCCTAGATATTACGTGGGCTAAAAGAACTCTCAGAAGTAACCTAGAAAGTTTGGCGATTTGGGAAAGAGATTCTGATGTCAAAGAGAGAGTAAGAATTGCAGCAGCATCCATTAAGGTCAACTCAGAGAAGCCAAAGAAACGCAAAAGTCCTAGAGAAGCCAGTTGTTCTTACTGTGGCAAGCACGGACATTTTGGAAAAGAATGTAGAAAAAACAAAAATAACTTAAGACAAGTTAACAATGTTATGCAGCTCTTACTACATTTGTTTGCTACTTTAAAGCAGCCTCTCCCCTCCTCATTAAACTCGTGGGGCAACTTGATAAGATGTTAACCATTTAGGCTGTGAGTGCTTAATTTCCCCAGTAACTCACAACAAAGATGAAAGACTTATTTTTGTTTAATAGAACAAAAGGAAAGTGACTGTCACAGCCTTTGTTTGGGGGACATTCAGAAAACTCACAGCCTTAAATGTTATGCCATAGAATATTACAATCAGACCTCCATGCTCTATATGATGTCTATTAAGACTGATGTTTCACTGGAGAATGAAAATGTGCCAATTTTCTCACACACTGTACAGTGTGTACACAACACAGGGACAGAATAGGACACGGTTCAGTGAGGGCCCTGGAAAGAACTGACGCAACAGGCGTTCGGGGGCCAATCCAGGGTGAAGACAACCTCATAGGCCTTTCCCCATTTAGTCCATCCTTACCTCACTGGTCCATAGGTGTCAAATCAATTAAGAAATAAGGAAAGAATGAAACAACCGCAGCAGATGCTACAACCCTAGTGTTTAAACAAATACTGCTACAACCCTAGTGTTTGGACAAATACTGCTCTGTCGTCTTTTGTTTTCTTTCTTCCTCTGTGCAGATAAACACTTGATGGCTGTTCCAAAAAAATCCATATGCAACGACGTCTCACCTGCATATGAAGCCACAACCTCAAGAAGACAACTACACCCACTGCTGAACGAGCCAATCACAAAAGAAAAAGAAGAAAAAAAAAAAAAAAACACAACGCAGAAATACAAAACCTTCAGTCATCCATCGATATGATCAAGACTACAAGCCTGCACCATTATCTGAGTGCTGCACCTGGTTAATATGACTGAAGATAACTTTTCATGGTTCGGAAACCTGTTAGTATCAAGTGTGTCAACCAACAAATGACTCACGTCCAGCACAAGGAAATAACAGTTTTTCAACCAGAAAAGACTATTACTCGTAAGGTTTCACGGACCCTAAGTGCATGTTTGTTTCTGTGTCAACATGCAATTACAGATGAACAACACAGAGCAAGTTATATGTGCCTGTAACTTAGACAAGTTACAAGAATGAACATATGCGATGTGCCTGTAAATTACACCAGTTACAAGAATTAACTTTATGTGTTTAAATTTGTATTTTGTGAGAGTTTTTTAAGAACTCTCAAACGGGGGACTGAAGGATCCAAATTTAAGAATACGTTTAAGATCTGCTGATCTTACTTCCTTACATAACATCACATGAAAAACTAAGGTGAATTACACTGTATTGGGCATTCAAGGTGAACATGATGGCATCAATTTACTGATCAGAAGTCAGCTTTAAGTCAGCTGTCTAAACATTGTAATAGTCAGGGGTTTTGTTAGTCTTTGATCTTCCAACTAAGTGTTGAACTGTGTGTGTGAAGGTTACATAGTCTTAGCTCTCGTGACCATTTGTTGTTTATACCTTTTGGGGAAGTCTTTAATCTTCCTACTCAGAGTTGAACTGTGTGTGAATGTTACTAGTCTTAGTTCTTGTGACCATTTGTGTTTATACCATTTGGGGAGCTCAGTTGGGGGTAATTGCCTCTATTGTCATCCCTAACTAAGGCTGTGTGCATGGTCAGCACCATTAAGGACAGCCCACTGAAATGCCTATAAAGAAACCATGTAAAGTTACGTTAGTCAGACTGATTTGGGAAGAACTGCAGCCGCGTCAACGCGAAGTCCTCAATAAAGAATAACTTTGTTTGAACGTGATCCCCAACGTCTCCTGGTCTCTTGCTTCGACGAAGAAAAAGTTTTCAACAATCACCTCATTAAAGTATTTTCCAATGTATTTCCACACAGCTTTAAAAAAGTCCACTGATAGTCCATCAACTCCTGGTACTCTCCCAGGCTTCATCTGTTTAACGGCATCAGTTAACTCCTCAAATGATACAGAACTGTCCAGATTCTCAGTGTTTTAGTGAGAGAAGGAAACCGCTGCAGTATCTGTGACGCATTCAGTATCCGTTTCTTCTTTTCTATACAAGTTTGAATAAAAGTCCAGCGCAATCTTTCTCATTTCTCTTGCATCAAAAGTCTTTCGTCCATCAGTTTTTGTCAAACAATACATTTCATTTTGTTGTTTTGACACTTTTTCTGAATTAAAAAAAAATAAGCAGTGGGAGCATCTATCTCATGTACAGACATAGAATGAGATCTTATCAGGGCACCTTTAGCCCGCACTTGCAACAAATCTTCAAGATCTCGTTTCTTTTCACCCAACATGCCAGCTGAAGATGAATTAGATTTCTTAATCATACCAGATGTGATGTGTAAAATCTCTTGTTCTATTTCAGAAAATTGTTGTTTTATTTTTCTTGTTGAAAAACATGTATACTGCTGACAAAATATCTTTATTTGTGCCTTTCCTATTTCCCACCATTGTATTTAAATGATCAAATTAATTTTTCTTAGAACCCCATTCATTCCAAAACATTTCAAATTTCTCAATGAACTCTTTTTCTTTCAAAAATGCAACATTACATTTCCAATACAGACTTTTAAATTTAGATTGTGTCAAAACAATATTGACTATAATAAAATTGTGATCTGTGTGGAAGTGAAGATATGTAATATTTTCTATATGTTTGCATTTTCTTATATTCATAGAATAGTGTTGATACATACCCTTCTGAATATACGTATGTGTATGTCCTTGTATATGACCAGACAAAAGTTAATGTGACTGAATGTATGACCGAGACAGAGAGTCTCCATTCAAGGGTGTAATATGATTAAATAAGATAGACAAATCTAAACAATATGTTAGTTATGGCTAAGATGTATCTTGATGTAGCATCGGGAAAACAACCTTGGGGGAGGAACAACTATAAAGAATGAAGGATACCCTCCCACTCGTTGTCACACTCTGCAGGCACTTTGTATGGCTGTATGCCTGCTGACCTTTCCTTGCAAGGGAATAAATCATTTTTAAAGACAATTGATACTTGTTTGTCTCTTATTCAGTATTATAAAATTGTTTGCCACCACATCTGATAGACAGCATGAAGACTCAAATTTCATCATTTACTGTTGTTTTTAGTATTATTATTACTTTTTATTAACATTCATAATCAGTAGTATTATGTATCTCTTTTATACTTTTTATATACATTCATAATTATTTGTACCCATTGTATTGTGTTTATACAAAGCATAGCATAAGGGGATATACATTCCAACGTTAACCCTTTATGACCTACCATAGAACAGTTCTGCTAGAGTATATCTTTGTATTTTTACATGCTGTGCTGTCATTCTTTTGAGCATTTTCATATGCCATACATCAAAATAATCCTTACTCTCCCAATTTGAAGGCTATATTTGTAATAAATCAATAGTAACTAGATAAATATCTCAAAAGTGCAATAAAAAAAAAAAAAAAAAAAAATCATATTTTTTTTCTACATATTTTATTCAATACAGAAATTTGATAAATGCCAACCTCAAACTTGTCAATGTGAAAAACGTGCATAAAACGATTTTAAACTATACAGAATTGATTTGAACTGTTTACATAAATTAGTTTCTAAGATACACTCATTTATAGGTCTGTACAAATTGCGTAATATGCGTTTACAAATACAAAAGAAAAACAAACAAACAAACAAAAAACACAAAAATGCATTGCACATCATTTCTTTCTTTGGCTGCATACCTGGCTTTCTTCCTGATAAAACAATTTAAAACTATACAGAATTTATTTGAACTGTTTACATAAATTAGTTTCTAAGATACACTCATTTGAGTCTGTACAAATTGCGTAATATGCGTTTACAAAAACAAAAGAAAAACAAACAAACAAAAAAAAAAACACAAAAATGCACTGCACGTCATTTCTTTCTTTGGCTGCACACCTGGCTTTCTTCCTGGGACGGATCTATTCCTTCAAGAAAGTCGGTTTCGTCCTTGAAACGGAATCTGGAGCCGATGAGCAGACAGAGAGTTCATCTTCATCGGACGCAATTAGTATTGCCAAAACATCTGCGTCCGTGTACTTTCGTTTAGACTATGTTACGTGCGCGCACGTGTGTGTGTGTGAATGTGCTTGCATTTGTAAAAGTGTATTTGTGAGTGTGTAAAGGAGAAATAAATGATAAAATGAAGCAATGATAAAAAGACAATAACGAAAAGAAATACATACTAGTACAGCAAATGGGAGTCAAACGCATGGTCAAATGACGCAGCTTGTGACGTCACAACATGTGACAACCTTTGGGGTCATAGTGCACAGAACGTGATACGTCAATGAGCATCGGAAGATGTAACTATCAATCGCAGATCTACAGAACATGTGTGCAAAGACGTGCAATGCATTTTTGTGTGTTTTTTTTGTAAACGCATATTACGCAATTTGTACAGACTCATTAGAGGGTGAAAACAACGCAACAGGAGCATGTTGGAGGCTTCATCTGAACATGTTACATCTCTGGTTTTGTATGCAAAAAGAGTTATTGAGCTAGCGATTTGGTTTCAGTTTCTATAGGCTCTTAACCAGACACACGCAAACGGTCTTAAAGGGTTAATGGAAACCATATGTTCTTCTGCTGAATGTATGTGTTCCTTTTTTTCCTTGGTCAGTGGTATAAAAACCAAGCCCTTTTTGTTCGAAAATCAGGAAGAGATGGAAATGTAGAGAAGATGACTGAGAAGCTGAATTAGACCTTCGCTTGGTCCATTGTCTCTTCCTCCTATGTTTTATATAACCAAATAAATAAGAGATCTCTTGGCAAAATCACTGGTGTCTGTTTCCATGAAATTAAACAAAAGGGGAAAGCAAGATTTTTAAATCAACAATTTGGCATCACGAAGAACAGGATTGCATAATCCAGGCATTGGTCTAAGTCATTAAGGTAAGACTTTTTCCTTTATATAAAAGTTCTAAGTCTGCCTGATGATTAGAGACAATGATTGTAACTGCTAAAAAGAACTGTGTTGTTTAAGGAACCTGTGGTTTTGCCAATGAATATAAGACATAGTATAATAAAAATAAAAATAATTCAATTTAATTTGGCTTATTTAAGTTCTCTGAAAAGTAAACCTCTAAAATTATTTGATATGCTGGGATTGAGATGGATCTTTTTTAGAAAAAAGACCATCTAGTCAAAAATTTGGGAGAATTAGCTGTAAGACGGTAAAACTATAAATATTTGCTTGGTTTGGCACCGTTTGGTGTGAGGGGATATGGCGGGACTGTAAAAACGAAGGCAGAGTAATCCCTAAAGTATACCCAGCACGGAAGATTCGTACTCAGAAGGAGGCGAGGAGGTGAAACACAAGCAATGCTCGATTGACATGAGCGGTTAAGTGTGGCGAGTCTGTTTAAAACGATGGCAGGAAAAAAAAACTCTAAAACACGGTAATACGCTGGAGTAATACGAGTAAAAATAGTTAGGATCGCGTGCATTCCAATTTTGACCGTAAAGCTGTTCAAATATTTGAGGATACTGATCCGAGTAAGCTTAAAGAAAGAGAAAAAAAAAGGAAAAAGAAAACAAAGAAATTAATTTGAGATAAAATCCACAAATATTTAAGAAAGAAAGAAAAAAACCCGTCTCGGTTACGTATGGTAACCCTCGTTCCCTGAGTCCAGGGAACGGAGACGCCTCGTCGGGGGAGTTCCCCTGACGAATTGGGATCACGCTAGGGAGCCAATTGCCTTCGAGAGAGTTAACAACGAGCCAATGAAAGAGAAACTGAATTGGCATGCAATATTTGCATTCCGTGGCCCGCCTACCAGCGCGGGTATAAAAGGTGAAAGTAAACATTGCGCAATGCTTTTCGCTGAGGAGCCGAACAGTGTCCAGTCCTCCGCGAAGGTACAGCAACATGGCGACGGAACGAGGGTTACCATACGTAACCGAGACGTTCCCTTTCGTCAGCAGGGAACTCCAACGCCTCGTCGGGGGAGTTCCCCTGACGAATTGGGATCCCTACCAAAACGCCATGATGCTGGCCCCTTCCAGCGCCCAGCTAAGCTACCCTGCAGCAGTTTCCAGAAAATTTTGCGGGAGCTAGCTAGGGAATCACACTGCTGTTCTGCAAGACCCAATCAGTGGATATTGGATAACACTGGGAAAGCGTGCCCATCCCCAAGGAAGACAATAAAGGGGGGGGGGGGAACGCTGCGGAAGCTGAGGCAGCCTAGAGGAAGGCCCTCAAAATACACACATGTACTAACCATGTAGGGTAGTGAAACATATGGCAATCCTTGAAAGTAGTCCCAGTCCAGAGGAGTGAAGAGCGTACTCAATAGGGACGACAGAATGAGTCTGTCAAGGGGAAGACACGGCTGAAGTGCACGTGGCAATCACGGGTCGCCGCAGGGACCACTGGAAAAGACACCCAGTGTACTAGCAACTCCTTACTGAAGGTAGCAGACCTGGTGACGGGCGGTCCGCAACGTGGGGGGTGATGGAGGAACTCACGAGGTTAGCCGTTTGCTGGGTAACCAACGGAGCAAAAGACGCACGTATCCGCTCACGGAATGGCGTCGCAAGCCGACACACCTATTCCCTCTAATTACTGGCCGTAGCGAGTACTCGGGAGAAAACAGGTTCCACACGTAGACTATAAAACCTAGCGAACGTGTTCGGTGTCGCCCAGCCCGCAGCTCTACAAATGTCTGTTAGTGAGGCGCCATGTGCCAGAGCCCAAGAAGCGGCAACACTCCTAGTGGAATGAGCCCGCAACCTGGGTGGGCAGGGCTCACCCTGGGACTCATAAGCCCTGGTGATAGCATCCACTAGCCAGTGGGCTAACCTCTGCTTGGAGACAGCCTTCCCCTTCTGCTGGCCTCCGTAACAAACAAAGAGCTGATCTGAGGTCCTAAAGCTTTGCGTTCTGTCTATATAAACCTGGAGGGCCCGGACGGGACAGAGAAAAGCTAGGGCTGGGTCTGCCTCCTCCTGGGGCAGCGCTTGCAGGTTCACTACCTGGTCCGCGAAGGGAGTGGTAGGAACCTTGGGCACATATCCGAGCCGGGGTCTCAATATAACATGAGAAAGGCCAGGCCCGAACTCTAGGCACGATTCGTCGACCGAAAATGCCTGCAGATCCCCCACCCTCTTGAAGGAAGCCAATGCTAACAGGAGCGCTGTCTTAATGCTACATATGGCTCGTTTAAAGTCCAGCTGAAAAATTGGCTATGGGCAAACCAAAGCTGTACACATTAGTATGTATGTTTTATCCTCTTTTAAATTGTTTTATGTTGTAATGTGTATATGGTTGAGTGTTTGTGAAGTTGAATGTAGTCTTGTTTGAATATTGTATATAGGACTTAGTTAATTTATGAACTGACTGTAGATGTAAATTTTATTTTACAATGTTTTTGTGAGCTGTGTGATCCTAGCACGTGGGACTACGGATGGAAATTAGCCTTTGGCTATAATCCGGCATTTTTACATGCATGTACTCAATGTTATGTTCATTAAAATGCACTGTCCCAATCAAATAAAGAGAAAAAAAAAAAAAAAAAAAAATGGACAGGATATTAAGCTCGACTGTCAGCAAAGGCTCAAAAGGAGGACTTTGGAGCGCTTTAAGCACTAAAGTTAAGTCCCAAGAGGGTACAGGGTGCAAGTCGCGAGGTGGATTTAGCCTCCTAGCACCCTTGAGGAATCTGATGACCAGGTCGTGCTTCCCCACGGACTTACCTTCAACTACATCGTGATGTGCGGCTATTGCGGCAACATACACTTTGAGGGTGGAGGGAGACAGCCTTCGCTCCAACCCCTGTTGTAGGAAGGAGAGCACGACTCTGATCGGGCAAGTTCGTGGGTTCTCCCCGTGGGAAGAACACCAGCCGACGAACAGGTTCCACTTCAGAGCATAGAGGCGCCTCATAGAGGGGGCTCTAGCTGAAGAGATGGTGTCCACCACTGCCTGTGGCAGGCCATCTAGAACCTCCGCGTCCCGTCCAGGGACCAGACATGGAGTTTCCAGAGGTCTGGACGCGGGTGCCATAGAGTGCCCCGTCTCTGAGAAAGAAGGTCCTTCCTCAGAGGAATCGGCCAAGGAGGGGCTGTCGCGAGGAGCATGAGTTCTGGGAACCAAGTCCGGGTTGGCCAATACGGGGCCACCAAAAGGACCTGCTCCTCGTCCTCCCTGACCTTGCACAGTGTCTGTGCAAGAAGGCTCACTGGGGGGAACGCATATTTGCGTAAGTCCCGGGGCCAGCTGTGTGCCAGGGCATCCGTGCCAAGAGTTCCTTCGGTCAGGGAGTAATACCACTGGCAATGGGTCGTGTCCGGAGAGGCAAACAGGTCTACCTGTGCGGCTCCGAAGATTCGCCAAATCAGCTGGACCACCTGGGGATGGAGTCGCCATTCTCCCGGAAGGGGAGGCTGACGTGAAAGCTCGTCGGCCACACAATTGAACTCCCCTGGGACATGAACGGCACGAAGCGACCTCAGATGCTTCTGACTCCATAGGAGGAGGTGGGAGGCGAGTCGCGACATACGACGGGAGCGCAGACCACCTTGACGGTTGATGTACGCAACGGTCGCAGTGCTGTCCGTACGGACCAGTACGTGCTTGTGTCTGAGAAGCCCCTTGAGGCGACACAAGGCCAAGCGTACTGCTTGCAACTCTAGGCAGTTGATGTGCCAATGCAGCTGGGGCCCCGTCCACAGACCCGAGACTGCATGCCCTTTGTACGTGGCCCCCCAACCCTTGGCAGAAGCATCTGTGAATACCACAGCATGCCTGGAAACCTGGACTAGGGGCACTCCAGCCCGTAGAAACACAGGATCCGACCAAGGGGTGAAGGTTTGGCGACAGTGCGGGATGACTTTGACCCGGAACGTGCCGCTCTGCCACGCCCACCTCGGGACTCGATCGTGAAGCCAGTGCTGGAGCGGTCTCATATGCAACAAACCGAGCGGCGTTACTGCGGCTGCGGCTGCCATATGCCCCAGGAGCCTCTGAAACTGTTTCAGTGGAACCGCTGACTTGCCTCGAAAAGACTTGAGGCAGTTGAGCACCGACTGGACGCGTTCCTCCGTGAGGCGCGCAGTCTGAGCGACCGAGTCCAGTTCCATACCGAGATAAGAGATCCTCTGCACGGGGCAGAGTTTGCTCTTCTCCCAGTTGACCTGAATCCCCAACTGACTGAGGTGCCGGAGCACCATGTCCCTGTGATCGCACAACACATCTCGCAAGTGTGCCAGAATGAGCCAGTCGTCGTGATAGTTGAGAATGCGAACGCCTTGTTCTCTCATGGGAACAATGGCCGCCTCCGCGACTTTCGTGAAGACACGGGGCGACAGGGCCAGCCCAAAGGGTAGGACCTTGTACTGATATGCTCGACCCTCGAAAGCAAACCGAAGAAATGGTCTGTGTCGGGGAAGAATCGAGACATGAAAGTACGCGTCCTTCAGGTCGATCGCTGCAAACCAATCCCGGGGACGGATGCATTCGAAAATGCGTTTCTGCGTGAGCATCTTGAACGGGAGCTTGTGCATGGCCCGATTCAATACACGCAGGTCCAGGATTGGCCGTAACCCACCGCCTTTCTTGGGTACAATGAAGTAAGGGCTGTAAAACCCTGACCTCATATCGGCTGGAGGGACCGGCTCGATCGCGTCCTTCGCCAGCAGGGCGTCGATCTCTTTCCGCAAGACAGGAGCATCCACTGGACGCACACGGGTGAAGTGGATGCCCCTGAACTTGGGAGGCCGGCGTGCAAACTGAATTGCATAGCCGAGCCGGATGGTGCGAATGAGCCAGCGCGACGGCCTCGGGAGCGCTAGCCAGGCTCCGAGAAACTGCCGCAACGAGCCCACCCGCACCGCCGGCGTACCCGCGGAGGGGCAGCGAGGCGGAAGGCAGGGACACGGCTCCGTTGGCATTGTAGCGGCCGAGAGCGGGGCCTGAGTGTGTACTTGAACAACACCTACCTGCTTCCACCGAGGGACAGACGGCAGAGAAGACCCGAGAGTGTTCTGCTGCGGGCTGTCGCCTGGCGAGAGAAGGGGAGGAGACAAGCAGCAGGCCCCGAGGGCGGCTGCTGGCGTCGACGCCTTCCCACCCAGCGGCAGACAGGAGTGGCGTGACCGAGGTGGCGCCACTGCTATCTGAGAGCTGGGGAGAGGGGACTGAGAGTGGCGAGACCCGAGGGTGGCGCACACTGCCGTCCCACTCTCTAACGGGAGAGACTGCCTGTTCAGCAGACCCAACCGTGAATGACCCAGAGGAGGAAGAAAGGCGGAACAGAAAAAACAAACACAGGATTCTCCACCCGGCCCTCCCCCGGGGGAAGGAGAGGAGCAGAGGCCCCCTCCTGAAGAGCAGCTGTTCGGTCCTCCGGGTCGCCCGTCTCAGGAACGCTTCTTCCCCCTGGTGTTCTTCTTGGAGGTCGAAGACGGCTGAGCGGGCGGGGGAGCCCTCTTGCGACCGGCACCCCGCCTCCTGGGGTTAGACTGCTGCCCAGGAGGAGGAGCAGAGGGGTCTGAGGTTCCTCGGCCGCAGAAGACGGACCAGCAGCAGTCCGCTTTCTGGGCAGGACATGCTGAAGCGCCTCAGACTGCTTCTGGGCAGTGGAGAACTCTTGGGCGAAGTCCCCCACCGCGTCGCCGAAAAGGCCCCCTCGGCATACAGGGGCATTCAGAAACCTGGCTTTCTCTGAATCCCGCATATCCACGAGGGTAAGCCAAAGGTGGCGCTCCTGGACCACCAAAGTGGACATCGCCTGTCCCAGAGAACGTGCGGTGACTTTCGTCGCCCGTAGGGCGAAGTCCGTCGCCACACGCAGCTCCTGCAGCACCCCTGGGTCGGGACCACCCTGCTGCATGTCATGAAGTGCTTTGGCCTGGTGAACCTGAAGCAACGCCATGGCATGCAGGGCGGAAGCGGCTTCTCCACACGCCGTGTAGGCCTTCGCGGTCAGACCGGAAGAGAACCTACAGGCGCGGGAGGGGAGTGAAGGGGCACCCCGCCAAGTGGAAGCGACCTTCGGACACAACTGCATCGCTACTGATCGCTCCACTGGGGGGATTCCCTCGTATCCCTTCACCGCTCCACCATCCAGGGTGGTGAGGGAGGAGGAGTGAGTTGGTCTATGTCTGGCAGTCAGGGGTGCCGTCCATGACTTCGTCAACTCCTCATGCACTTCCGGGAAGAATGGGACCGGAGCGGGACGCTGAGAACCAGCGCGGGCCGCCCCGATACACCAATCATCAAGCCGCGAAGGTTCGGGACACGGTGGAGGGTTCCACACGAGCCCGACATTCGCGGCCGCCCGGGCAAGCATAGCGGCCAACTCAGGATCCGGCTCGGCCGCAGCCACCACACCCGAAGGGGGTAGACCCGCCGAGTCGTCACCTGAGGATGACCGCTATCCCTCCGATGCAGCGATAGACATCGCATCGTCAGGTGGCGCCCCGAAGGAGACAACCGGAACCGCACGGGGCGGCTCCAGTGGCTCCAACGAGGGCACTGATGGCAACGGCGCTACTGAGGAGTGGGAACCTCGTGAGGATCTTTCACCTGGCGAGATATTCCGCACTGTAACCCTCATACGCTCACCAACAGCCACAGCTGAAGTAGTCGCCTGCTGGACTGAACCAGCAGACGAACTAGAACGGGCGTAGACTGAAGGGACACCTTCAGCAACTTTCTGCTGAAGGATTCTTAGTCTCGAGCGGAGCGCCGCCAGAGTCATGTTCCCACAATGAGAACATGACTCGTTCACAAATGCTGCCTCTGCGTGCGCTAAGCCCAAGCACGAGACACAGTATTTGTGACCATCATCCTGCGACAGAAGTCTACCGCATCCAGAAACGCACGGGCGAGATGACATCTTTGTCACGTAGACAAAGACGCAGGTCGCCCGTAAAAGCTCTTTTAGAAAAGAGAGAGAACCTCTCTTTTACGTGCCGAAGCACACAGGGACCCACCGCGGCCACACACGGGGAAACTGCAAGCCCGTGTGGGCACTCACAAAACAAGCACGGCTGGCAGCAGGAAGCGGCGATCGCTGATGAGCGCTGTAACACCGACAGAGAGAGGACTCTTTCCTTGAAGAGGACTCGTTGAAAAAACAAACTCTTTTTGAACACTCTCAGGCGAAGGAAACAGCAGCAAACTTCAGTGTTGAATCCTGTTCGGCTCCGAGGCGATAAGCATTGCGCAATGTTTACTTCCGCCTTTTATACCCGCGCTGGTAGGCGGGCCGCGGAATGCAAATATTGCATGCCAATTCAGTTTCTCTTTCATTGGCTCGTTGTAGGCTTGTTGTAACTCTCTCAAAGGCAATTGGCTCCCTAGCGTGATCCCAATTCGTCAGGGGAACTCCCCCGACGAGGCGTTGGAGTTCCCTGCTGACGAAAGGGAACTGTTTCGAGTTAACTGGAAACTAAACAAAAATACTGGAAAACATTGGAGTTAACTTTTCTCTAAAATTTTCTTTTGTTCTGTGAAGTGAAAGAGAGGGAAAGAGAGTGAGGCAGCCCCTCCCTTTAGAATTTTCTCCTGTACCTTCACACATACATACAGAGAGGGAGAGAGAGAGAAGAAGGGCAGCCTCTGACACACACACATACATACATGCACATATGCATACACACACATACATAGGCTTGCAGTTCTGAGCGCACACACATATATACAGAGGGAGAGAGAGAGAAGCAGAGTACCATAGCCCCACCCTTAGAGAAACACATTCACACTCACAGACACACACACAGTCCTGCTGTTTGAGTGCATCGGCACAGAGTGATAAAACTTTGCAAGATGGCAGAAAGTGGCTGTAACAGCAGAACAATTTCGGCTTGGTACCTTGAAAGAAAGAACAAGAAACAAGCTAAGCTTTTTAAAAAAGGACTAGATATAAATGCAAATATCGATGCACAGTTTCGCTGATTCGAGTCTCAAAAAGACAAGATAAAATCACAAGCATTTCCAATACTAGCATCTCATTGGATTGTGAGACAAGGAGGAATTTGTTGCGATCTAAATGGTGGTCCAGTTCCACTTGCTGAAGCAATGAAGCCTCAAATTGAAGCATTTAACAAGTTTAACAAAATCATGTCCATTAAATGTTCAGATGGAGAAAATACAACCAATGATGATTTGTTTGATCCAGATTGGACAAACATAATAACTGAAGCTGAAAGGAAATATTCACAACCACCAGTGAAATCCACTGCCACAGTAACGCCTCCTCCTTACAAACCAATCTATCCAGCTTTGCCTGAACAATATACAAGTTCATCTAAACCTTTGACACAGCCTCAAGCTTCGAGATCAAATGGAGGTCCAATTGATAAGATGTACATTGCATCTGCACAAGCAGCTCCAATAATAACAAGGTCTAAATCAGCCCAGCCAAACAGAGACATGCTACGATGTACACCAGCTCGTAATTATGGATCTGACTGGGGAGATGAGACGAGATGACGACATGATCACAGTTGACAAGATCGGTCCTGAATTTTCTTCACTTGTTGTTAAAAGGGAAGACTTACAATCTGAAATGATGACAGAAGAGAGACCATTCACACCAGGAGAACGTCAAGCCATTCTCTCAGCTTTGCCTCCTCTGAAGAGACAAGATCCAAACACAGAATTTTGCCGAGAATTAGATTCTCTGGTTGAAGCGCATCAAATGACATTAAAAGACATACACACCATTGTGAAAGCTAAAATCCCAAGAGACAGATGGGAACGCTTGCCAGCTTCGATAACAACAGCCCAATGGATAAATCTGTGGATTGATGACCAGGGGCGACCCCTGGGTCTTTGGCAGGCATTAGATGTGTTTCGAAAAGAAATCCAAGAAATATTGGGAAGTGGAAAAATTCCATTCACATCAGTGACATTGATTAAGCAAAAGGATGATGAATCTCCAGATGAATATGCTCTGCGTAAGTGGAATGCTTACGAGAGATGGGCTCTCTGTGCTAAGAAACAACCGGACAGAGATGATGTGCAGTTCACTGACACACTTTTGGATGGCTTTAGCTCAAAATACCAACAAGCCTTATCACTTGGAGTAAATCCAGGCGAAACATTTGACCACATTTTGCAATGGGCTGGCCATTTAGAGATGGCTACAAGATCAAACAAGGAAGAAGGAAACAAGCCAAATCGAAGAGGAGTGGCAACAGCTCAATTCAACATGGACACAAAGAAGAGGATGATTTTCTGCACCAACTGTGGAAAGCGTGGCCACTCAATAAAAGATTGTTGGGCTAAAGGAGGTGGAGCAGAAGGTCAAGGTCCATCATTTAAACAAGTCAGTGCGAAGAAACATGATGAAACCCCTCAATGGAAAATGTTTACTGAAGCTCAAGTCCGTCAGCTCATTGAGGAAATTATGCGTCCGCAATAGGAATTAGCGGCCCCCTGTATTAGTAAGAAAAGAGACAATCGCCTTTTCGTTAATGCATTAATAGGGGGCCACCCATGTGACATTTTGCTCGACACAGGAGCGGCGATTTCAATAACAGATCTGAACCTACCTACAACAGATGAAACTATGGAAGTTGAAGGAGTTGGAGGAGGTATCACTAAATTTTGCAAAAGTATACAAGTTCCTTTGCAAATACATGAAGATGAAGTCTTATGGACATCCTTCTGGGTGGGTCCGAATTCACAAGGAAGCCTTATTGGCATGGACATTCTTCCATTGTTGAACATGATCATATTTACCGACAGTCGTCAAATCGCTACAACAGCTGGGATAATACCACACGAAGATCGCACATGTAATCTAATGTCTGTTGGTACAGCAAAACCAATTATCAGAGATTGGGGAAAAGATGGTGTGTGGGGACCTCTGTGCAGTTTATATCCAGATGTTTGGGCTAAACATAAATTGGATTGCGGTAAAGCCAACATTGACCCTGTTGTAATTGAGGGACCGATACATGCCCCTCATAAACAATACCCTATCCGACCTGAAGCAAGACACGCCGTGGAAGAGATAGTGGCAGACTTGGAAGCTGAAGGAATCTCATCAACCACTAATAGTCCTGTCTGGCCTGTCAAGAAATTGGATAACTCATGGAGATTAACCATCGATTACACAAGACTTAACAGTGTAACACCAAAACCACATCCTATTGTGGCCAATCCTGCCACCATTCTGAATGATATTCCAGGAAATGCAAGAATTTCCACGGTACTAGATGTACTGTCGGCTTTCTGGTCTATACCTATTGCCGAAAAATCTCAAGAGAAATTGGCCTTCACAGTGGGGGCCAAACAGTTTGTCTGGAACAGACTTCCACAAGGGCTTAATCTATCTCCTGTGGTATTCCATAGAACTTTGGATCAGTTCTTAACGGAGCGAAAAGCTGAAATTGAGAGTTCAGGAAGTGTTTGCCTCCAATACGTGGATGACTTGTTGATTGCAAGTCCAGACGAAAAGAGTCATATATTTGCTCTAAATGTTGTCCTACAAGCCCTCAAGAAAGGAGGATTCAAAGTCAATCCCGACAAAGCACAGCTGGCCAAAATCAAGGTTATCTACTTGGGCCAAGAAATATCTGTCGAGGGAAGGAGAATGACAGCAGAGCGTGTAGAGGCATTACGGCAACTCCCAAAACCTCTAACAGTTACAGGAATACGGAAGGTGATGGGACTTTTCAATTACTGTCGCCAGTATATACCTGATTTTGCCAGCATCACTAATCCTCTCATCGACTTGTACAAGGGAGGAAAGCCTGGAGCGGAACAGATAACCTGGACACCAGAAGCTGAGGAAGCATTTACGTCCATGAAAGAGAAACTGACATCAGCCCCAGCCTTGGGACTTCCTGATGGACGATTGCCATTCCATTTGTGGACCAGGGTGGGAAATGAGACCTACTCAGCAGTACTGTGTCAAAAACCAGGTAATCGATACAGACCTGTTGGATACTTTTCCACAAAGATTCCTGTCACAATGATTGGTCAACCACGATGTATACAAGCTCTCGATGGTGCCACATGGGCAGTGGATGCTGTTGAAAATCTGATAGGAGCACAAACCATCATACTTCATACTCCACACAGTATAGTGACGTTGTTGAACAACACAAACATCAAGACCATAACTGACGCAAGAAGAGCAAAATGGGAAGCAACTTTGTTGAACAAGGATTTGAGAGTGGAAATAATCAGAGACACATCCCTTAACCCTGCAACAATGATGCTAGAACCACATGAGGGAACACCACATGAGTGTGAAAAACAAGTAGAAGAGGAAAGCCATGGTCCTGTTAATCCAATCCCTCTTGAAAATCCAGATAAGGAGTTATGGGTTGATGGATCCAGTTATTACGTTGATGGAAAATGACATACTGGATGGGCTGTAGTGGAAGCTGATGGAACTGTTGTGAAGAAAGGAGCTCTTCCAGGGCAATTTTCAGCACAAGTAGCTGAGCTCACGGCACTTACGGCACTTACTCCTTATCAGAAGGAGATCGAGTCAACATCTACACAGATAGTCGTTATGCTTTTGGCGTGGTCCATGACTATCTTGCTCTGTGGAAAAGACGTGGACTTATCACTAGTAGTGGGAGTGAAATACAACATGCTTCCATAATTCGTCGCTTGATTGCAGCATGTCACTTACCCAGAGAAGCAGCCGTGATTAAAGTAAAATCACATCAATCTGACAAGTCCAAAGAAAGTCAAGGAAACATGGCAGCAGATGCAGCAGCTAGAGAAGCAGCTTTACTACCTCTTACTCCTGTTACCATGGTACAGGAAAACAGCAAAGATAATCATGAGGATCATCTTCTGTCATATCAAACAGAGACAGATGAAGAGAAAGAACAATGGATAAAAGCAGGAGCGAAAGAGGATGATCAAGGCATCTGGAGAATTCCAACAGGACAAGTGGTGATGCCGATTGGAACAAGAAGAGAACTAATGCAGTTGTATCATGGAAAAGTGCATGCTGGAGCAAAAGCAATGAAAACTCAAATCAGTGAGACGTGGTGGTGGCCACGAATAATGAGAGACATTGATGACTACTGTAGAAGATGCTTAATTTGCATGAAAGCAAATGTGGGAAAATCTGTAAAGGTGCGAATGTCACATGCACCCAGACCAACAGGTCCATGGACACACCTCCAAATCGATTTCACAGGACCTTTATCACCCAGTGGAGGGTACCAATACATTCTAGTAATCATGGACAGATTTACTAGGTGGGTGGAAGCATTCCCTACGAGAACTTGCACTGCTGAAGCGGCAGCACGAGTAATGGTGGAAGAAGTTTTTCCACGCTGGGGTCTTCCATATGAAATTGATTCTGACAATGGAACTCACTTCACTGGAAAATTGATGAAGTAAGCAATGAAATTGATGGGGATCAAACAGAAGTTTCACATTCCATACAGGCCGGAAAGCTCAGGCATGGTAGAACGAATGAACAGATCGTTGAAAACCGCTCTTACCAAAGCCATTCTGCAAACTGGCCAAGGTTGGCATAAGTTATTACCTGCTATTCTGTGGAACTTGAGAGCAACTCCAAACAGAGTAACAGGACTAACTCCTTTTGAACTGATGACTGGAAGAGCAATGGTCCTACCTCCTGATGCTCCGCCACCTGCGGGAACAGGAGGAGATTCTACTTTGTTCCTACTTTGTCCCGCTATCTAACAATGCTGGACAAAGCTACCAAAGACAATAATAAAAAAGTGCGAGAAGCTCAAAAGCAATGGGATGAAAAACATACCACTACTGATATTCCACACATTCCTGAGTTAGGCAGTTTTGTCATGGTCAAACGTATTGCTAGGAAAGGTTTAGAACCTAGATGGGAGGGACCATATGAGATACTTTTAACAACTGATACAAGTGTTTGCCTTAAAGGGAAGGGTGTAGGAACAGACAGATGGTATCATTGGTCACAAGTTAAACCTTGCTTAGTGAATGAACAAAATGATAATGATGGCTTATGGCCTGATATTGAACACTGTTCATCCATTAGCTTTAAAGATTGGGAATAAAGAAGTGATGTTTAATTATTTCTCTGCTTCCATTTCAGGAATCAAGTCCATTGACATTGATTAGAGATGGTTGTAAGTTATTCTCAATACGAGACATATTGATAGAACCAAGAATGGGAAATTCTGTGTGAAATTTTTTTTTTTACACATTCTACACTACATACAAAACACAACCTCACAAACAATGAACACCCGCTTACTGATTTTCTACCCCGAGGGATAGAATCCTTTAACATCAACGTTTATTTTAGTTTGTTGTTTTGGCCAGGAACTTGAGGAGTTAAGTAATTAACGAGTCAAGGCACTGGCAGAAGAATTATTAGTTTTTCTTTTCTTAGATGATTGGGGTTCATTTTTAAATGCATACACATAGATGTTAAATGACGCATACAGTAGTATGCGGGGACATGACATGGGGTTCTTTGTTATTTTGTTCTTTGTTTTGTTTTGTTTTTCTTTTTTTCTGTTTCTATTCTTCTGTCTTTTATATCTATTTCTTGGTCTGCTTTTCCTCCTCACTATCACTTCTATAGGTTGGCCACCTGGGAATGATGGTGGAACTGACGGCCGTAGTTCCAGTGGAGGGACTGAAGACTCAAATTTCATCATTTACTGTTGTTTTTAGTATTATTATTACTTTTTATTAACATTCATAATCAGTAGTATTATGTATCTCTTTTATACTTTTTATATACATTCATAATTATTTGTACCCATTGTATTTGTGAAGATGTGGGGGGAGAGAGACTTTGGGGGACTTTGAGTGTGTGTTGGAGAGACTGAAATGTATTCAGTGTTTATACAAAGCATAGCATAAGGGGATATACATTCCAACGTTAATGGAAACCATATGTTCTTCTGCTGAATGTATGTGTTCCTTTTTTTCCTTGGTCAGTGGTATAAAAACCAAGCCCTTTTTGTTCGAAAATCAGGAAGAGATGAAAATGTAGAGAAGATGACTGAGAAGCTGAATTAGACCTTCGCTTGGTCCATTGTCTCTTCCTCCTATGTTTTATATAACCAAATAAATAAGAGATCTCTTGGCAAAATCACTGGTGTCTGTTTCCATGAAATTAAACAACAGGGGAAAGCAAGATTTTTAAATCAACACAGCATGGAAAAATATTACGCCCCATTATTCTATTATTTTCAGCACACTTGACATAAGACCTGTCCAGTCTCGCTACACTTATCATTCCCTGCGAAACTTTTGACCATCTACTACCAAATCATTCTGAACTATAATACTTTTTAAAACAGAAACTGATACAGGATCTCATTAGGTGTTTCGGGTCTTTCGAAACAACAGACACCCTCTTTCAGGCGACCCAGCTGAGGTTGATCAGGCCTCAGCTTGTGCTCTAGCAGCATTTAACCATGGATCCGCTGTTTTGATCCAGAGCCACCTCGAAGCCTTCTCTGCAGCCTCTGTGCTATTGCTAACAGCCCTTCTCCTTCTCTCACCTGTGATGCCGAGTGCAGTGTAGAGGGACTTCCCTGCAAAGCCTCTGCACCCCACCTCCACAGGTAAGCACCCTGCCTTCCGCTGATGAGGCCATCATATTTCTCCCTCTTCCTCTCAAAGGCTTCCTCCATACGGTCTTCTACGGGTTAAAAATATTACTTCTGAATCTTTAAGCCTAAGAAACTCAACAACAACAAATGACAGAAAAACTAAACAAAAACTTGGATAGATCCTACAGCCATTTGCTTTATTTTTTCCATTTTGACAGTTTTACATTATCTTTTTGAGTTTTACTGTATGTACATTCGTTTTTGTTTTGAAATGACCTCATAGCCCACCATCTTCTGAGCTATCGCCACTGATTTTATAAACTTATTGACATCGGGAAAAAGCTAAAGCATATACACAAGTATCAAAGTGAAAGTCTTGGATGCAATTATGTTGTGTGACTGGAAAGACCAGAATCCACAAAACATTAATTGCATACTATACATGTAATGCATATTATTCTCATGATATACATTACTATACAAAATGCACAATTTCAAATACATATACACCCATATACACCCACATACACATATACACATATACACATATGGCCCCACCCTCTTCATGCTGTACATGCTCCCCCTTGGTCATGTCATCAGCCGGCATGGAATATCTTTCCATTGCTACGCTGATGACACTCAACTCTACATTAAAACAAACCCAAACCCCTCTGCAGCCCTTTCCACAATTTCTACCTGCCTGGAGGAGATAAAGGCGTGGATGACGGCTAACTTTCTGCAACTCAACAGCTCAAAAACGGAAGCCATTCTTGTTGGCACTCCACACCAGACCCGGTCATCCACCATCACCAGCATCACCTTCTCCGGCCACGACATCCATCTTTCATCCTCAGTCACAAACCTTGGTGTTAGAATGGATCCTCACTTGACCTATGAGGCCTACATTAAACAGCTTTGCAAAACCTCCTTCTTTCACCTCAGGAATATTGCAAAACTTCGCCCCATACTCACTCTCCCTGATGCAGAAAAACTTGTCCACGCCTTTGTCTCCTCCAGGCTGGACTACTGCAACGCACTCCTCATCAGGATCCCAAGTAAGAACATCCAGCAGTTGCAATACATTCAGAACTGTGCTGCCAGGATCCTGATGGGGGTACGGAAGTACCACCACATCACACCCATCCTAAAATCCCTCCACTGGCTTCCTGTCCAGTACAGGATTGAATTCAAAGTTTCCCTTCTGACCCACCAGTGCCTCCATGGCACTGCCCCTTATATATCAAACAACTCATCACCCTCCTCACGCCATCTCCGCTCTGGACAGGCCTACCTCCTCCAGCCTCTGAGGACAAGGCTTCGAACTATGGGCGATCGCGTAGGAGCAATTTTGAACCTGGGGGGACAGTAAATGCTAGAGGGGTTCGGGGGAATTTTTTTAAAATATATATATATAAAGCACTTAAATGCTCAAAATATGTCATCGTAGCCTAATATATGTTGTCAGTGCCGAGAAGTTTTGTGTGAGTAAATACATAGATTCGCCTATATGAATAACTTATACCTTAGTGGTCCAGTGGTAGAACTTTTGCCCACCGCGTGGAAAGTTATAGGTTCTAGTCCGCATTCCTATAGTTTTTTTTTTTTTCGTATACTTTTTTTCTCTCATCGAAACCGATTATATTCATCAGTGGTTGTATATCAAGCAGGGACACGTTTGTGTGCATTATATTTTGTGATATCACCAGAACGAATAGAGAATATACGCAACGGATTGAAGTGCGCGTCCGAGTGAAGACGGTGTTTGCGCGAGTCACACGAGAAAACACTGTATCGCAGCAGCAACGAGCACTTTGATCACTTGATTTAAAAAACACATTTCACTGACATGATGGGTTTTAACTTCATTCAGGAGATGTGGGGTAACTGCACAACTGACAGATGACTTTGAGCGCACCCGCCAACGGTGTGTGTGTGTGTGTGTAACCATAGCGACAAAACGACGTACTTTCGGATTCTGCACTTAAGCCTATAATTTCGGTTTGAAAAATGTAATTATGTATTTAAAAGTTGCAGAATGGATTCATCTGGAGACTCCGAAATCGGCAGAGATAGGCAGGCAATGCAAAACAAAATCTTACTTTGGGAAATAGTGGGGGGGACAAAACTTAGATTTTGAAATGTGGGGGGGGGGACATGTCTGAATCAAAAGTAAGATTATTGTCTGATAGGGACAGTGGATCTCTGGTACTATCACTCTATCCTCTGTCAGCATCAGAATTTTGTTATGGAAAAGTTGCTGTACTTCCTGGAAAATGAGAGAGCAAATGTATTATAATCTAACAATACAAACTGCTTTGAACTCCCCATACAGTAACAAGTTGCAGACTTAAAATATTTATTTAAAACAAATTATATTTAAGGGATTGTACAGTACTAAATATTTACCTTGGAGTCATGCGGAGTGTGACCAGTAGATGGCTGTATAGCCCTCTATATAAACATATATCCATGGCTGTGTATTCCCTAGTTGCTGGATGTTTTCAGTCATAATTATTTGCATGTATTAAGTTTTTAATTTGGACAATAATTTATTATTAAAGACTATTAAAGATTAAACATTTTTCTCAGAAATGTTAATTTTAAGTGCAATTTTTTGTATTATTATTAGTCATATATAGACACAGAAAAAGCATTTTGTTACTCATACTAGCTACATACAATAGTTTTATCAGTCATCTTTATCACACAAAAGTAATCAGAATAAATAATGCGACCAGGGCGATACTTCAAAATAATTGAGTGTTTACATATTACGAACAGAGACGATGCCTGTGGTCAAGTCGTGTCTCTCCTCTTTCAAAAACTCTGCATTGCAAATTAATCAGCAATTGAGAAATTCAAGTTTAAATAGCTTTATTGGCATGGTAAAAAAGGCTTTACATTGCCAAATTTGAAGCTTTAGGCTTTACATTCAAAGTTGAGGCTTTACATTGCTGTACAGTACTCTAGCCCAATGTTGTTTGGGGTGGCTGGGGAAAAATATGATCTAATCGAAGACTGTAACCGAATGTAGATAAACAAGTCATGTAATGATTGGGCTAACAATGTCAGATACATAGATCACAACATAACCTGCATAACAGAGAAGCATAACATCATTACAGATTATGTAAAGTAAATTTTTTAGATTTACGAGATATTCGATTTTATGCATTTCAGTCAATAGATAAATTCCATCAAATTTAATAGAATAATCCTTACACATTTTAATTGAATAATTGATTAAGGATTGTTCACTTATTCAATTAAAATGTGTAAGGATTATTCAATTTAATTGGTTTTGAATTTTACTATTAATTGAAAGGCGTAATTCTTTTTTTAAAAAAGCTTAATTGTTTTTGAGTGCACTTTGATCTCTGCATATGGTGCACGAGCACGTACAGTGTCACATGCTGTTATGATCAGTGGTGTCCAGAAGATGGCAGTGCTGTGAGTATAACTGTGCTGGAGCTTCATGAAGAAAACACACAGAGAAAAAACAACATTCACACAGAGTTATTCAAATTAGGCAGTGTGAACATTGTATATATATATATATATATATATATATATATATATATATATATATATATATATATATATATTATTTATTTTTATTTTTTTTATTTTTTTTAAATAATATGCATAAATATCCTTACCTAAATGCAAATCATATTGGAATTCTCTGTATAATCATTGGAAAGAGGTCTGGAGTTTACCCAGTGCTGTCTCAACAATAAAGTTAAAGAAGTCATATATAGTTTAATTTACCCAGTGAGACAAGACGTCTTTAGATTTTAAGAAACATGGAGACTATATGTGTCTTATGCTGAATCCATTAAACATTTATTCTATCAGTGTGTATTTACCCAATTACAAATTAAAGATTCAGCTTTCTAGTTAAGATATTTTTATTGTATAAGAATAGGAGTTGATATAAACCTGATATAATCTGAAATAGAATATACAAGATGTACTGTAGAATTCTTGAAACCTTTTTTCTTGTTAATTCCTTTTACGTAATTCCCCTGTATAGTTTACTTTTTTCTCTCTCTTTATTCCTCTTAATTCTACTACGACATGTGCATAAAAAAGAAGAAATATGTTATTTAGGCGACATAAAGGAGAGATAAAGAGTCCACTGGACTTTCTGTTCATCATCATGTGTGAAGTGGTTTCTTTAAATGTTCCAGTAGTTTTCAGCAGTAATGGTTTTGTCTCATTATTAGAAGGTATTATTTTAAAAAGAAAATATCAGTGATAGTGATGCATTATTGTTCATTTATTTGGTGATGATATGTTTGACAATTAAAACTGAATCAACAAATAAACTGTAATATAACAACATACTTCAGCCGAGACTTATTCACAATACAGCATGGCCTTTCGTATATTATTGCTTACATAATATAATGCAATCAAAAGAAACAAATTAAGAACAATATTAAAATTATAAACGAAAAATAAATTCATTTAAACAGCACGCACACACACATACACACACACACACACACACACACAGACAGAGAGAAACACAAACTGATTTGCAAAAACTTAAAGGTTGCAGTGATTCAAAACTAAAATTCTTTAAAAAGATTATGCTGATTTTATGTGTGTGTATTTGTTTGTCTAAAAACACATACATTTAATTATACCTTTAATTTAATGCAGCAGGGAGGGCAATTTTAATTGAACATGTATAGTTATATATCAAGACAATACAGTAAACCAGATAGATAGATGAATTAGCAACCAATAATTAAGTACAAATCAGAGATTACCAGTAAAGACATGAACAAGAACACTAAACACAGTGCTCCCAGTGGCCAGGAAATATTCAAAAATATTGTGTAGGCAGATTAGAAAAAAGATTCATACTCAAAAACATATCAACCAATCCATACCAATCATATGAACCTACATGCATGTGCAATAAAGGTTATCACTTTTGAAAACTTTGGAGTGGTGTCAGCAGGTAAAGCAGCCAGAGAAAATATAATGTTTAAATATCAAAGGCAAGAGCCCAACTAAAGCCAACACCTTTCACCATCATGGTGACTACAAATGAAACAATAAGTAATCAACATCTAAACCTCTGTTGATTCTCAACAAGATCTTTTGTAGACGTCTGACAGAAATAAAGTCAGTCTGTTTAGTAATAAGTTAAGCTGGCAATGTTCGACTCTTTGGTTCAAACTTTAAATGGCGCACTCTGCGCACTGTCACCTGTTTAAATAGGCCACGCCCCTCCCTTACAGAAGCTTAACATAGCGAGTTATCTCAGCTTAACATGATTAGTGCAATGAATCTTTCAGCTAAATAGTACAAACAACTAATGTTGTTTAGCAATGATAGCAGATTTTTACTAAACATAAAAGAATAAGTAATGATTACTCGTAAGTTTAATTAGAAACAAAATCTGGGTTTACAGTATACTTGTTCCTCACTTGCTTCATCACTGCAGTGGCAGCCAATGATAACTGCAATAGGCATTAGAATTAAGATCCATACAAAGATCATAACACAACCGGCTACCTGTGGAAATAAAAACAGTCAGTTAATTAATACATTAACTATTTTTATAGTAGACTGTAATTCAGAAGATACTTTTATCCAAAGTGTTATTACAGGGATAATGACTGTGAAGCCATATAGTCTTGCTTGAGGGCCAAATACAGGGTGATTTTATATTCATAGCTTCATTGGTACACATTTTTATGCATTTTAAAACACTGAAACTTAGATAACAGCAAATATTTTAGCATGAACTACTTTAGAGACAAACAAATCTGCTTAAGTATAAAATATACAATTAGTTTAGTTAAAAATGGTATGGTGCACTGCTAATTTTGTGTGTGTGTGTGTGTGTGTGTGTGTGGACATGTTTTTCTACACCGGTGGGGACTTAAACCTGAATGCACACAGACTCATGGGGACTCGTGTCACCGTGGGGACCTAAATTGAGGTCCCCATGGGTACAAAAGCTTATAAATCATACAGAATTAGTTTTTTTGAAAATGTAAAAATGCAGAATGTCTCCTGTCATGGGTAGGTTTAGGGATAGGGGCAGTGTGTGTACAGTATTTAGAGCTATAAAATCATTATAATGTCAAATTAGGTCATGCATTATTGTAAATAATTGAGATGTTAAAACTTCAGAATAATGTTTTAGAATTTAATTTTAGAAATGTAATAATCAGCCCAAAGTCCAGCCTTGCACACGGCATCCTTTATGAAGCTGGATTGCATATATTGTCCAAATGTCTGCTAGAATATAATTACAGGTCACAAGGTTTTACTTTAAATATTAGACCTAAAATATATTCAAATAAAGCTGCAAGGCATCGCAAGCACAACAAGCACAGCAGCACAGCAAGCATTTAAGCACATATGAGAACAAACATAGTGACAGTTGACTTCAGAAAGTTATTTCTTGGGAACGGTAGCAAATGCCAAATATCTGTTCAGACATTTCTGTTTGGCTCGGTCCAAAGATCATATGAGCCAATTTCCGTAAGAATTGAGCAACATTTTAATGAGAAGTAGCAAAAAAAACTGAAAACTGTAATTTTCAAAATGGCCACTACTGTAATGGGCAGAGTCTTAATGTAAGATGTTGAATGTGTTTAGCATGAAGAGCGGAATCAGGTGTACTGAGTTTCATTTTTCTAGATCAAAGCGTTCAAAAGTTATAACCATTAGAAAAGTACATTTTTGATCTGGTGGTGGCGCTATTCGCCTTATTCACCTGGCGGCCATTTTGAAAACTCGAACGCCGTTGAGGGGTACACAAACCCGGAAGTTTGACTCCGATGCATACGATCTTCCAGTGTGGACCACCAATCTTTCCTGTCTGCCCGAATTAACGATACAAAATGGTTTGTTCCTAATGTAATTTCTTATGTTCTGACCTGTTCCGGTTCCTTTTCCATACTTCTATGTACATGGTTACCTTTACAAACCTAGACCAGTGTGCCTATCAATGTTTTTTTTTTATGTTTTATGATATTCTGGTATATTAAATTATAAAGTTATGAAGGACATCATCCATGTGTAATACAACTGTACTTTATTCTTTAGATAGGTACACATCCAGTAGCTTATACTGTACATACACACACATACATGTAAAACAATCAAATCACTCACATGTAAAAGTAAAGAGCATGAGAAGTGATTATAAGGTCTGACAGGGACTGATCCTGTGATACACTGACCATGATAAGGTGCTATGGTAACAATACAAGTTCACATATTTGTATAGATTCATAAAGAAGAACAATAATGATGGTTAAGGCTTTGTACAGATTCGTAAAGATGAACACTTTCTATTCAAGGTTTGAATATGTGGATATTAAGATTTCAGTTGTAGAGATTTACATAACAATGCTAGATATTTGAATAAAAATTACAATTTTAAAAGAGAGGACCTTAGATAAAGAGCTCCCGCACACTATCGTTACTTGCAATTAAAATAAATATTTATTATCAACATTTCGTTCACACACTTTATCAGGAAATTTAACGATAGTGTGCGGGAGCTCTTTATCTACTGATACAACCTACTTAATTGAAGTGCATCGGGGAACACAGCAGTGAGGCGCCATTGCACTGAGAACTCGCATTGTAAGAACTCCCGGAAGTGGTAAGTGTACCCCTCAGGCTCGGTGGAACGTTCGAGGTGAATAAGGCGAATAGAGTTGGTCGTAGAGACTCCAAAATTGGTCCAATTACTGGTCATTACCATCATTATGACAAAATTCAAAATGGCTGACACATGGTTCATCCAATCTGGCATGATTCAGCATGATTCGGCGTGACGCAAGGAATCTATAGACACCAATATTATGATTTTCTGACAAATTGTTCAAAAGTTATCGGCCAAAATAGCCATTCTCCAGATCATGACCTGAAGGTGGTGCTGTTCCCAACTTTGGCATGGACCCTCAAGTCATAGCTCTGATGAAGCGCACCAATTTTCGTTTCAATTGATCAAAGTTTGGCCGAGCTATAGCTTCTGAACCAATTTTGGGTCGACCTTGTTAAGTTTGTGACATCATAACTTTTGAACAAAAATTGGACACATTTTGGAGGAGTAGCAAAAAAACTGAATACTGTACTTTTCAAAATGGCCACTACTGTAATGGGCGGAGTCTTAATGCCAGATATTGAAATTAATCAGCATGAAGAGTGGAATCAGGTGTACTGAGTTTCATTTTTCTAGATCAAAGCGTTCAAAAGTTCTAACCTTTAGAAGATTGCATTTTTGAACTGGTGCTGGCGGTATAGAGTTGGTCCTAGAACCTCCAAAATTGGTCCAATTACTTTTAATGACCATCTCTAGAATTGTGCCAAATTTCATCATTTTCCTACTTACGGTTCATGGGGCTGCCATTGACTCCCATTTGGGAAAAATAATAATAAAGTAACAGATACAACAGACTAACAGATACAACAGGGGCTATCCCTTTCGGGGCTTGGCCCCTAATTGTAAACCCATGTGAAGCCCTCAATACTCAAGTGTAAGCAAAGACTATAGACAAAGAGAATATAAGTTCTCACTCCTATTACTTATGATTGGGAGAAACTGCGATTTGCAATATGGTGGAATAGTCAAGCCTTCTAAGTAAATGAGCCAATCGCTGATTGGTAAAGTCATTGCATCACTGCAACTCCCATTAGAAGCTCGCGCTTAGGACTTCACATGCGCATTGGCTGGTTGAGCATAAGAAACAACATTTATGGGACAGTTATGTCAGATTTTGTTGCTGAAATATGATATTGAATTGTGTGTTCAGCAAGCAGTTTTTGAGATTTCAGGATTCCCCCATTCAACTAGATAGGAATTGGTCTTGGATGCCTGTAAAACGCCCGGAGGTGTCGCAAATATGGCCGCCGAGTGAACAGACTTCCTCAAAGGGACTTTGGTGTTAGTCAGTCTTCATGATCTACTTATGTATGAATACTAATGAGATCATATTGAATGGTTGACACTGTATAGCAACCTATATTTTCTTACATATTTTCTTACATAACCTATAACATTTCTGAATATGAATAAAATGAATAAAAAAAATTGCAGTATACAGCATACCTGTGAACTGACAACAAAGCTCGCAGTCAGATCTCGTAGTTCGGTCTCATTTATTCCTGGGATCGATTCGGTGGGTTTACACCATTTCAGATGATGCTCATCCTCAGAAACATGCACTCCATTCCAGTCTGTCTTCCAACAGGCAACATAATTACCCTCAAGGAGCAGAAGGATGATCCACACACATGGTGGAATCAGGCAAAATAAGAACTCGTTCAACTTTAAATATTTACAACTGGAAGAGTTTTTGCCATGTTGGGGTTCAGGTTTAAATGGCTGAAAAACTAGACACATTAAAGAAAAAAAGAAAAGGAAAGGTACAGCGAAGACCATGTATGATACTTGGGCATTCAGCTCAACATTGCATGGGCATGAAAAATGGTCATCAAAAAGCCTCTCCAATGGAACTAACAAAAGATTCAGTGGACGAAGAATGGTGAAAACAGCAGATTTGGACAGTCCACTTTTAAATGTTTGTCCAAATCCATGTGCTGAAGACATCTTCTGAGGCTCACACAGCTGCTCTTGATTGATGATGTTTGATTGCTTCTCTCGAGATGTTTAAAGATGGACAGGTTCCCTTAAATGAAATTAATGATCTTAATTATTTAATATCCAACAAGTAAAGAACAGACATTACATTTACATACACCTTAAATGACAGATAGCCACATACAATGATTAATAATACTTATTACTAAATACTGTATTTTAGCTAAGAAAGAAATACAATCCATCCATCCATTCTCAGAACTGATATCTTCTGTAGGGTTGCAGATATAATCAATAAATAATATTACAATGATGAACTATAGTTAAAGGCCACAGTTTTTTAGACATTTTTTCTAGATTAATTTACTTAAAAAACTTCATGTTACAATCATTATTTATAAACAGAAATTATTGCATATTCAATAAGAGTCAATAAAGAACTAAATTTGAAAGTTTATTCAATTAACTGAAATTATGCATTCAACTAGGCCTATATTAAAATAATTACTATAACAACACCTTTGTACCGTTTCATACACAGACACCATTTAACCTCCATCTGGATGTCTTTGTCTCCCTTTCCAAAGCGTTTGTTCTCCCGTGGCGTCTGTTGTTGCTATGCAACCATGAACTGTGCGCTCCACATCATGTTGACTGAAGGTACAATCCATTTAACCGTAAGTGGACTACAAAGTTAAAGATGGCGCGACCACCACAATGTTGCCCAACATCAAACGGCAAACGTAATGAAAGTGGAACAAAAACTGCACTAGGCCTAATCATTATTTTGTGCTTCACGCTCAGTTTGGACCATCAATGTCAGTTCAGCGCAAGCCGATCTTGATCGAGCGACACTGTTACTACACAGCACTAAGAGATCCAGTAAAGAAAGCATTTGAATTCGCCACTTAAGTAATAACATCGCTGCGAGATCTAGTGAGAAACATTAAAATTTCTCCGGTATTAACGGATCAAACAGCGCTGAATTGGAAACCAGGAGAAACATTGTGCCAAGAATGAACTAGTTATAGGCTTTAAGTCCACAGATCAGCAACGTTCACCATGGATTTAACGTATTAACACTAACTGTAGCCATGGAAGTGGGTGCACTTTGGTTTAGGGGTGTTCGCACACCAAGATTTCATAGATTCATAGATTTCATAGATAGAAATATAAAGATTTTTTGATCATGGATGCTCCATCTCAACAACGCGATGTACATCACATGTTAAAGGAACACACCGACTTTTTGGGACTTTAGCTTATTCACCGTATCCCCCAGAGTTAGATAAGTCCATACATACCTTTTTCATCTCCGTGCGTGCCGTAACTCTGTCTGACGCACCCACCGCTAGCCTAGCTTAGCACAAAGACTGGATGTAAATGGTTCCAGCTAGCAAACTAATCCCAGTAAGTGACAAAATAACACCAACATTTTCCTATTTACATGTTGTGATTTGTATATTCACAGCATGTGCAAATAATAAGGTCATATGAGACACAGCCATTTTTTAACCGTATAAATACTGGGAACTATATTCTCACAAGGCGAAGCACTGCTACTTCGGCGGAGTGATTAGCACAGCACCCGAGAAGCACCGTTGGTACGTCTGTCAACAAAAACAACGTGACTAACTAGCTAGTAGCGAACGAGACTGGTGATCATGGCTGACTTTGAGGAATTGTCAGAGGATTTTTACTTGGTATCAAACCAAGATCCAGAACCATATCGCCAGAATACACAGACGAGGAGTTACAAACTTTTTAAGCTGATAGACAAGATGCCGAACAGACTGAGGTCGAGGGGAGAATCAGAACAAACACGGACTAGTGGTGTAAATGTGGAACATGCCAACCTATGCCGACAGAAACCGAGTGTCTTTGTTGTTGTGAATGGGACCGGGTATTGCCATCGATGGCAAGGCTTGATGACAATGAAAATCTTTGCGTCACTACCACAGAGGATTTCTCTGCCCTAATACACCCGGCAGTTGTCGATTTTTTTCCCCGTTGTGACAAGATCAACAACTGGAAGAAACGCACCATGCCGAGTGAACCTAATGGACAGCTGTCCACCAAGTAAGTGATTTTGTAATAATCATCATGCATAGTTCAATGCAATTGTAGTATTGCCATGCCATACAGTTTGTCTATACACGAAATATGCACACATGCCAACTGACATAGCACCCTTGAAATAGCCTTTCATGATCACCTGTTTACTTGTAGCCTAGCTAACTTCATACAAATTGTGACAAAATGATTGTAAACTATGCATTTACTATCTAGTAATTGCTGACTCTATTACTCCAACTCTGAGCGAACTCTCTTCTCCTCACCACGGGGCTTCTCGGGTGCTGCGCTAATCACTCCGCCCAAGTAGCTGTGCTTCGCCTTGTGAGAATATAGTTCCCAGTATTTATACGGTTAGAAGATGGCTGTGTCTCATATGACCTTGTTATTTGTACACGCTGTGACTATACAAATCACAACATGTAAATAGGAAAATGTTGGCGTTATTTTGTCACTTATTGGGATTAGTATGCTAGCTGGAACCATTTACATCCAGTCTTTGTGCTAAGCTAGGCTAGCGGTGGGTGCGTCAAACAGACTTACAGCACGCACGGAGATGAGAAAATATATTTATGGACTTATCTAACTCTGGGGGATACGGTGAATAAGCTAAAGTCCCAAAAAGTCGGCGTGTTCCTTTAACACAGAGATAAAGCAGAGATAAAGATTTAAAGCCTTGCCGGTTAAACATTTAATTTGCATGCTAATGCGCTGTTTTAACATGCGCTTTTCTGAGCGCGTACACGCAAAGCTCACAGGCACTAAAAGCCTGTCAAACAGCATCTGGATTCTGTTACATTTGAGTCTTATTGCGCTAATACTGTCAAATATGTACTCACAAGGTTTACATAAAACAGTTGGTTATTTCTAAAGTGAAAGCAAACGTTTGAGAGGAAATTGGGTGTGGGTCATATGCGTGTATATTAGATGCGTCACGTGCCGTCTTAAAGTGACAGTAGCCTAATAGTAAACATGCTGCCGCTTGTCCTTAAAGGGATAGTTCAAGTTATTAGTTAAATTAAGTTAATATGTTATATATAATATAATATAATATAATATAGTTATTATAATATTATTATAATTATAATATAGTTAAGTTAATATGATTCTTTAGGGTCTAAATGAAAAGTTTGTAATATACTTTAATTCAAAATTCTCATTAGTATTGTAAGAAAACACTAATTTTACCTGGTCAAAAACAGCTCTATTTTCAGCACGCCATTTAAGTGCATGTGTCTTTAAATGATAATGAGCTTTGCTCACCCCACCCCTCTGTTCTGTGGGGCGTTTTGACACAACACACATGGAGTGTTGCCTTGACAACAGTTGAGGGTATATTTTGGACAAAGAATGGCAGTGGGAGTCTCTGAGGACACATCTGTGCATTTGCAGGATGTAAACAGTATTTTGCAGGTATTGTGTTACCATTCATCTTCATGCAGTCATAACTGTTTTGTTTTTTTTTTACATTACTTCTTAATCAGTAACAGACACCATTATAAACCATCTACACAAGTAAGCTTAGTGTAGATTTACCACGTTAACTTTAACACCTGCGTACACAGTTTGTAATAACACAATAACCATAACGCTTTGTTCATTATAAACGTGAGATTATGAATTATATTGATGCCGTAATGTAGCCTGAGTGTAAACCTTAGCCGCACTCATCGTCAAGCATGCAAGCGATTTGCAAAGATTAATATAAAGGTTTAAGGGTTAGTTCACCCCAAAATGAAAATTCTGTCAGTAATTACTCACCCTCATGTTGTTCCAACCCCGTAACACCTTCGTTCATCTTCAGAACACAAATTAAGATATTTTTGATGAAATCTAAGAGCTGGATCACTCCTCCATAGGCTTCTATGTGATCGAAACTTGCTGGCCCAGAAAAGTTATTAAAGAGATCGTTAATATAGTCCAAGTGACTACAGTGGCTCAATCTTAAGTTCATCAAGCGACGAGAATACTTTTTGTGCCCAAAAAAATTTTAAAAAAAATAACGACTTTATTCCACTATTCATTTCCTTCTCTCTGGACCTCGAGTTATTTCACGTAGCATAACTATGCAGTGCGTCAGTGTTGCATGACAAACAACACCAGGAACAGACTGTCACTTGATGGCACTCTGTGAGTGATGGGAAGTTCGGATCATTTTACTGACTCACTTGTTCGATCTCATTCATTAAAATGAACAAATCTTTTTTCGAGTTATTTCGTTCATTTAAGGGGCTTTAAATGTTATACTTTTAACAGCCAAATTCCCCGGACACATCCACCTATGCAGTCTTTATCATATTCTGAATTAAGAAATCATTATAATGCAGTCAAAAATAATTTACAGGGAACATAAATAATTACTTTACCTTCCGAGTCTTTCGTTCATTTGTCACGTGACAGACGCAATGACCGTTCATGAACGGATTGAACCCTGCTTCAGATACGAGCTCCTGCAGAGGTGGTGAAGCAGGCCAACACTGCCACTGTGGCATAGGCTACAACAGGCCTAATGTGTGAAACTTGTGTTGTGGTTTTCTGGGGAGGTGGAGAAACTTTTATGTGTCCCTTTTGTTTTGAGATTTTTTTATTGTTTTGATGTTGTTGTTTTACATGTTTGTTATTTAAACATCTTTTAAACAACACCTGACATTGTTAAAATTAGGGTTGGGTTACGCGTGCGCAATGATGTTTTACAGAGTCTCACTCCAGACAAAGTCCCAAAGTTGGCAACCCTGGCACCGCCAACACACATTTCAGTACAATCAACTTGTAAAAGTGCATGTACCATTATATGACCCCTTAATTTCTTTTCTAGTGCTAAACACAAAAGAAGATATTTTGAAGATCGTGGCTTACCAGACAGTTGCTATTTCCCATTGACTTCCATAGTGTGAAAATATATTCTATGGAAGTCACAGGGGACTGCAACTGTTTGGAAGCACATTCATCAAAATAACCTTTATTTTCAACAGAAGGATTTTCAGTTTTTAAAATTTATGGGATCTTCATTTTTGGTTTAAAATGTTCAGTGACACAATATGCACTTCATACATTTCAGTGTGAACACTCACAAAACACACAGATTTGAGTTCTGTGACCAGACCCCATACACACACACACACACACACAGTTCACAGTTCAGTGAAGTCATAGAAAACCCGCTGTTACTCACAGTAAAGGAAGCCGATCAGCAAATGGGAGAAAGCTCAGATAGGAACGGCTCACACACACACATGCACCTCCGGTTTGGCTCACACACCTCAGGATGTCCTCCAGCGGGAGACATGAGGAGCATCACCAACGGCTTCAGGCCCAGAGCAGAAACAATGCAGATTAACCAGTCTAAAGCATCTGAGCTAATGCAGATTAACCAGTCTAAAGCATCTGAGATAATGCAGATAAACCAGTCTAAAGCATCTGAGATATTCTTCAGCTGATCACATACACACACACACACACACACACACCTGTTCACCCGGATTCTTCTGTGCTGATGACGAACGGCCTCTTACCGGAGTGTGTGTTTGCATATGTGTGTGTATATGTGTGTGAGACATTGAGTGAGGATTCTCCTGTGTTGACGAGAACAGCCTCTTACTGGAGAAAAACATGAGCTGCAAAACGTCTCGGGTTACGGGTTACTGTAACCCTTGTTCCCTGAGAAAGGGAAGAAGAACTGCGTCGATAAGACATTTTGGGGAACGCCCTTAGCGTAGCGGCTCTGAAGCATGAATGAAACTAAGCCAATCTTGATAGGTGTTGCGTCATGACGTAACGTGTGATGACATACACGGAAGCTACAAAGGGACGCCGGCACACAACAGAGTTAGCTTCTGCGATGAAGTCGCTCCCAGGCAGGGGAAGGCGTGGCGGAGGGACGCAGTTCTTGTTTCTTTTCTCAGGAAACTAGGGTTACAATCGTAACCCGAGACATTCCCTTTCGAGGGAACTCGAACTTCGTCGATAAGACACTTTGGGGAACGAGTACCCACTATGCCACAACGAGCCCTGCCTGTCCCAGTGTGAAGCTGCACACAGGCACACTTCGGACGAGAGCACTAGAGTGCCTGGCGTAGAAGGAATGTCCAGGCTATAGAATCTGATGAAAGTATGAGGGGTGGCCGATCCAGCTGCATCGCACACTTCTTGGATCGGGGCCCCTGAAATGACGCCATGCCTCTGGTTGAATGAGCCCTCACGGCCAAAGGTGAAGGCAAGCTGCACACCTGATAGGCCATAGAGATAGCTTGAATGACCCAGTTACTGATGGTCTGTTTGGATGCGGGAAGCCCCTTCTTGGGCAACCCGAAGCACACCAGCAACTGGTCTGACTTCCGCCATGAAGAAGACCTCTGGACATAAATCTTATAAGTCTTTCTTCATCTTCCGTCACGTGAGGTGGAGGATGAAAACCTGCAGAACTGTAAGCCATGCCGTATTTATATGGCACTAAGGCACATTGCCCGGCCTGGGATGCAAGATAACCTTAATGTTGTCTGGAGAAAACCCCAGGCACTCATGAGACGTACACATTGAGTGTGGACGGGGTAAGACGAGCTGAGAGGCGATCAGCACTGAAGCCAACCGGGCAGTTAACTGGGTCCACCTCACGCTCTCTACACCAAGTGGAAACACATTCCACTTTAGGCCGTTCAATCTCCTCATGGAAGGAGCTCTGGAACTGAGTATGGTTTAAACCACTCCAGCCAACAGGCCAACCTCTAGGTACTGAGCCCCCTCAGGGGCCAGGCCCAAAGTTTCCACAGGTCTGGTCGAGGGTGAATATTGAGCCCCGGCCTGTGGAAGCAGGTCCCTCCTCAGAGGCTGGCCTGCCAGGAGTGCTATGATGAAAACCATACCCGGGCCGGCCAGTACGGCGCAACTAGAAGTAGGCTGATCCCATCTAGACAGACCCTCTCCAGAACTCCCGGGAGCAGAGCGATCGGGGGAAAAGTGTACAGGCGTAGCCTCGGCCACGTCTTTACCATGGCATCCAAACCCAATAGGGCTGGATGGGTGAGAGAAAACCACAGTGGACAGTGGGACGTCACTCGAAACGCAAACAATCCACTTCCACTGGGCCGAACGTCTCGCATATCGACCTCCCCTACCTCAGTGTGAAGTCTCCATTCCCCGGGCCTCAGCCCCTGCCTCGACAGGATGTCTGCTCACTGATTCTGGTCCCCTGGGACGTGCATTCCTCTGAGAGATAACAGTTTCCCCTGGGACCACAGGAGGATCTGATGCGCCAAACTGGATAGAGGGCGCGATCTCAGAACCCCTTGATGAATCAAGTAGGAGAACACGGACACATTGTCTACGTGGTGTCCCCTGAGGTCTGGGAGGAAGCTCCTTAGAGCCCTGCCATCCATGACTGCGCCCCAGCCCGTGAGGGAGGCGTCTGTTGAAACGGCTTTCCGGCGACATGACGCTCCGGGCACGGGGCCTTGGGACAGAAACCAAGCTTTTTTCCACATAGATAGGGAACGAAGGCATCTGCGCGTAACCCTGATCATGCGGCACGGGTTCCCCCTCTGGGAAAATCCCTTGGTTTTCAACCACCACTGCATGGCCCTCATGTGCAGCAGGCCGAATGGATTGACGTTGGCCGCTGTTGCCATGAGCCCTAACACTCTCTAAAAATGTTTTACAGTGATGGATTGGCCTAGCTTTATACTGGTCACCGTGGCCAGTATAAAGTCGATAAGACCATCGTGAACGTCCCACGCCACTCCCAGGAACGTGGTTCTCTGGGCTGGTGCCAACACGCTTTTTTCGTGTTGAGTCTAAACCTCTAAAAAACTCAAAACCTTAATGACTAAATTTGATTTCACCCAAATAATTAAGGGTGCCACAAGGATCTCAAAATCTTCAAGGACACAAATAGACCTAATTTTTTCGAACAAGGATGATCGGATTTTGAAATCATATAATTTTCTGACTGGTTTGTCTGACCATAACATGATTCTCGTTGCCCGAAAATTATCAAAAAAACGTCTGCTAAATATAAACAAAACACAGTCAAATATACTGTCCATTCTAAAGCGTGATTTTCCTGCTGTCGATAATGAATTAAATGCTCTTGACTGGAGCACAACTATGGACAATGATGATGTGCATAGCTGCTGTAAAGAGGTAATGAACAAGGTTGAAGGGATCATTTCTAAATTTCTTAAAAAGCAAAAGCATTTGAAAAAGAGAACACTACCCTGGATTAATGAGGAGTTGAAAAAACTAATGAAAGAAAGAGATCCGGCTCTGAAAAAATCTGTTAAAACCAAATTAAGTAGTGATATATATATATTTAAAAGTCTAAGAAATCGAGTCACTAAAAATATAAGAAAAGCAAAAGCGAAGTATTACATTACAACAATAACAGAAGCCAAGGGAAGCCCTCTCATAATGTGGAAGCAAAAAAATGGTATTGTGAAACCGTCAGGCAAATCAAAGACCATCCATGAGCTTAGAAATGGAGGTAGGCAGATTAGGGACAGTAAACAAATAGCACTGGAATTTAATACGTTTTTTGTTTTGTCAGTGGAAGAACTGGTGCAACAAGTTAATGCAGAACAGCAACTAAAATTCACTAAACATCAATCAATAAACCAATACTCGTCATTCTCACTTCAGCAGACCAATGAAGCAAAAGTGCTTGAAGCAATAAATTCAGTTAACAACAACTTTTTCACATAAACACAGTCTTTTTGAAATGAAATAAAAACACTTTTGTAAAGCCGCTGAGACACTTGATCAATTTGTCTATTCAGAGCGGACAATTCCCCACACCTTGGAAACAGGCAAAAGTTATGCCATTATTTAAGTCAGGAACACCTGACTAGGCATGCAATTATCGGCCCGTAATTATCTTACCTGTATTCTCAATGGTGTTCGAAAAAATTGTGTATGGTCAGCTTATGGCTTTTATACAATCAAATAACATTTTACACCCATTACAATTTGGCTTCCATCCTCAATACTCCACCGAAACGACAAACTAGAAATATAGTCTTTTTGGATCTCAAAGGCGTTTGATACGCTAAATCATGACATCTTTATCCACAAACTGTCGAATTTTAACTTCACAACATTAACTTTACAGTGGTTCAAATCATATCTTGAACTGAGAGATCAGTGTGTGGTGGTCAATAATGAAATGTCTACATTCTTAAAAATGAATACAGGAGTACCCAAGGGTCCATTCTTGGGCCCTTGCTTTTTACACTGTATATTAATGATCTGCCAGACTCATGTCCTACAGCAGGATTTCAGATGTACACTGACGATGCAGTGGTTTATGTGCGAGGGAAAAGTGTGCATGCAGTGTCTGATGAACTGGCAAAATACCTGCAAACTGTGGCAGTGTCACGGAACGCACGACAACGCCTCCTCCTGGTTTCACTAGATCCCTCTCTCCTGCATACTAGGACTGCATTTCCCTCATCACCTCATTATGATTTCATCAGTTTCACCTGTGCACCCTCAGCTCCCCTTTATCTGGACTGTTCTGTTCTGTTCTCATTTGTGAAGTCTTGTTTTACCAAACCTCTGTCTCAGTTTGTATCCCTTGCTACTCAGTATTTTGACTTAACCTGGTGTATTTGAACTTGGACTCTGAACTCGTTTGTGAACCTTTGCTGCCTGCCTCTGACTACTGCTTGTTTGACTACGATTCTGGATTGCCCCTGTCATCTTTTGAGTTTGTTATCTTCTGCAATAAATATCTGCAAATGGATCCGACCGTCTCTGCCTCTCCGTCACAGGCGGTGTGGTTTCAAAATGCAGGTCTGACATTGAATGTTAAAAAGACTATGTCTGTTTGCTTTGCCTCAAGATTCAAGTCCATATCAGAAGAACTAAATTTACGGATAAATGGGCATAAGATCCAGCAGGTTTCAGAGGTCAAATACATGGGCCTTATACTTGACTCTCAACTTAAATTTGACAGTCATATAAAAAAAATCTGTTGAGCAGCCAAAGCAAATCTTTACACATTCAGACTGATCAGGGACTACCTACCGTTTCATGCTGCTCACACTTTCATGCACGCCATGATCTTCTCGCTTATGAGTTAATGCATCTGCTCATGGTCACAGGCTACTGTTGCTACAGTTAAGCCACTTCAAATGATTTAGAACAGAGCGGTTAAAATCCTAGATAGGAAAACCATTAGGTCACATCATTGTGTTAGTCTGAGGAATTTAAACATTTTATCTTTTGCAAATTTCACAAAATTTTAAACTAACCCTAATATTGTGTTATACTGTATTATTATGTTTATTTTAACTATGTATTGTTTAATTTTATGTAAAGGCCCACTAGGGACTAACATTGAGAATTAGCTTTGACTAAAATGTTGTAGTATGTAACATGAGCTTATGACACATACTTGTCCCTATTCAAATAAACTTAAATAAAAAAATAATAATAAAATCCCAGGCTCTGGATGTGGGCAAGGACGGCATCTCGATGCCGAACTGCCAGCTCTTGTGACTGGGCCATAATAAGCCAGTCATCGATATAATTTAGCACCCTGATACCCCTTTTTGAAGCCTCAGCGTTGCTAGAGCTGCATCCATAGCTAGGCCGTACAGAAGAACCCAATATTGGAGCGCTTCGCCCCCGAAAGCGAACATCAGGAACTTCCTGTGAGATGGAAGGATGGATATGTGGAAGTATGTGTCCCTTAGATCTATCGTGATAAACCAATCCTCAGATTTGATCTGACTCACGATGATGGAAATAGTGAACATCTTAAACCTGAATCTCCACAGAGACCGATTCAAATGCCTTAGATCTAAAGTTGGCACAACCCTCCATCCTTCTTGTGAACTATGAAGTAGCGGCTGTAGAACCCGGACTCCCTGTCCGGCAGAGGAACACACTCTATGGCCTCTTTTACCAGCAGGGAGTTTACTTCCTGTTGCAATACCCGACCCTGCACTTGTCATGATCCTGGTTTCTTTTCCTCTTTCTCTGTCTCCCTCTTGTGGTCACACACTCACTCGCACACTCACTCACACAATCACGCACACACATCCACTCCTCCGCTCATTATCTCTTACAGCTGTTTCCCCTTTCGTTCCCTTCTCCTCACCTGTTCCCTTTTTTCTCTTGATTGTCTCTGCTTCTTATTCCCTCTTCCTAGCCCTATCTTGTTGTCGGATTATTCAATGACCTCTCGTGAGATACGTCTGTTCTCTAGTCCTGTCCTGTCCTGTCCTGTCCTGTCCTGTCCTGTCCTGTCTTGTCTGTGGAAAGTGAAACCATTAATTCTGCTGTGAGTAATACTGCCATCAGACTGTGTATTATCCAGCTGTGCCTGTTTGCAGAGTACCTGTTCAGCACCTGCTCATGGCTGTTCACCCTTTCTGCTGTCTTCACTATTCCTGACTGGCTGAATGCATCTCGGGGTCCCTGCCTCTGTCCTCGTGGAAGTTTGTGCTGATTTTCTAAAGATCCAGTCGTCTGGCAGTTTCTGTTCTGGCTCTGATTAATGCCTGTGATTTGTGTTCTTATTATTCATTAAGGACTATTTCCTTTATTTATTAAAGACTGTTAACTGCATCCCGCCCTGGTCTTCCATCGTTCTTACCATAACAGCACTGGGTCGGCTTCATTCCACACCAACCCGTTGAATTTCGGTGGGAGGAATCAAACTGCCCATTGTGTGCAGGACCTAAGGAGAAATATTTGGCAGGTCTTGCCATGCTTTGAAATATTCTACTAAGGGAACCAGCCTCTCGAGACTGATTTCGGGTATCATTCGAGATTCGTTCTCAATCCCCTGAAGCGGCTCTCCGGCAGGGTTTGGTTGAAACGATTCTCGATGTGCGGACGCGAGCGCTGCCTGGCCGCAAGCCCGTGAGGCAGACAGAGCAGCGTGCATTCGCTGGAAACCGATGTGAAGCGCACTTTACTGCGGGATACAGACATCGATTTCCTGAGGGCTCCCCAGAGGGGAGGCTCTTTCGGTTTCGTTCTCAAATTCAATCCCTGATTAACAGATTGTACCTCATTTTTTGACGTCACTAAGCATCGCCTGCAACTGCATTCATCTGACTAAAAAAAACCCCACATAATTTCATAAATAATACAGGATCTCTGGAGAACTTAGTTCTGATTGGTTAATCACAATGCTGAGAGGAATAAAAGTTCCCTTTCGAGAGGTCTCTCCTATTGCGTAAGTAGCTTACGCTACGGGAATACTCCTTTTCTCGAGAATATTGAAGCCAAAAAATGTTTAAACGCAGTGCAGCTGCACAGCATACACAGATGAGCGGCGAGAGCGGTCATTGGCTGTGCTGCGGCAACTACATGAACCTATGATGGGGCGGCTCAGACACGCAGTCCAATCAGTGCAATTCGCGCCCTAATGTGTCAGAGCCCGCCAGGGATCTTCCCGCAGAGTGGGGAGATCCATCTGGTCGCACTCAGGGCAGCCGCCCTTGCCGAGTGCAGCTTCTGCGTGGTCCCGGCCCAGGCAGGAAGCGCAGAGGATGTGGCGATCTCCACTGAGGAGAGGTTGGAGTGAGGCATTTGAAACAACGCCCGCGTGAAATTTCTCTTTTAGAAAGTGTCGCGGTAGCGAACACAGCAAAAAGGATACGGCGCACTGGATGGCACAGCAGAACAGCGGGCTGAAGGCGGCGAAGGAAGCTCAGATCTGCAAAGCAGGGGCTTGTTCCGCTGGGTTGCTCGTCGACGGCGGCAAAGGCTTGTGATCCAGAGAATCAGAGAAGTGGAAGTTCGCTGAAGGAGATTAAATCTAGACTTTGACGGCACGATGGGCTGAATTTATAGCCTCTGGCCATGCCCATCCTGGCGGGCTCTGACACGTCAGATCCTGATTGGACTACGCGTCTGAGCCGCCCCGTCATAGGTTCATGCAGTTGCCGCAGCACAGCCAATGACCGCTCTTTTGGCTTCAATATTCTCAAGAAAAGGAGTTTTCCCACAGCGTAAGCTACTTACGCAATACTCATTCCCACATTACATAATGGAACCAAGGTTACGTTAGGAACCGAGACGTTTTGTATAATGACTGATTACCTGTTATTATAAGATTTTCAGCATAATGTAAACATTAATGAAAAACAAAGTTCATGAAACAAAAATGTCATCTTTTCCTTGGTGTAAATGTCAGATAGATCATAACATAACATTCAAATCAGAGACAAACATAACATCATTACAGATTATGTAAAGTAAATATTTTAGATTTACGAGATATTCGATTTTATGCATTTCAATCAATAGATAAATTTCATCAAATTTAATAGAATAATCCTTACACATTTTAATTGAATAATTGATTAAGGATTGTTCACTTATTCAATTAAAATGTGTAAGGTATATTCAGTTTAATTGGTTTTGAATTTTACTATTAATTGAAAGGCCTAATTCTTAAAAAAAAAAAAAAGCTTAATTGTTTTTGAGTGCACTTTGATCTCTGCATATCGTGCACGAGCACGTACAGTGTCACATGCTGTTATGATCAGTGGTGTCCAGAAGATGGCAGTGCTTTGAATATAAGTGTGCTGGAGCTTCATGAGGAAAACACACAACATTCACAGAGAGTTATTCAAATTAGGCAGTGTGAAAATGTTTTTTTATCAATGAAGTCATATATAAAGTTTAATTTACCCAGTGAGACAAGATGTCTTTAGATTTTAAGAAACATGGAGACTATATGTGTCTTCTGCTGAATCCATTAAACATTTATTCTATCAATGTGTATTTACCAAATTACAAATTAAAGGGGGGGTGAAATGCTCATTTTCACTCAATCTCCTGTTAATCTTGAGTACCTATAGAGTAGTATTGCATCCTTCAAATCTTCAAAAAGTCTTTAGTTTTATTAAGAAAGATAGGCTGTACCGAGTCTTTCCGGAAAAAAACGAGCGGCTGGAGGCGGGCCGTGTGGGCGAAGCTAAAGCTGTGCTAACACGCTGAGCTAACAACAACACTCAGAGACATTTGAAGCAGTTTTACTCACCGCCTGCGGTTCCAACCACGACCGCGAACCTTTATCATTGTGACTGCTCGATCCTTAATATGTAATTCTTAATTCTACTACTATATGTGTAAAAAAAGAAGAAATATGTTATTTAGGCGACATAAAGGAGAGATAAAGAACATCCACTGGACTTTCTGTTCATCATCATGTGTGAAGTGGTTTCTTTAAATATCTAAAGAAAATATCAGTGATAGTGATGCATTATTGTTCATTTATTAGGTGATGATATGTTTGACAATTAAAACTGAATCAACAAATAAACTGTAATATAACAACACACTTCAGCCGAGACTTGTTCACAATACAGCATGGCCTTTCGTACCTTATTGCTTACATAATATAATGCAATCAAAAGAAACAATTTAAGAACAAGATTAAAATTATAAACTAAAACTAAATTAATTTAAACAGCACGCACACACACACACACACACACACACACACACATACAGACAGAAACACAAACTGATTAGCAAACACTTTAAGCAAAAACTTAAATTATGTGGAAGCATTCATCCATTCTTTAAAAATAAGGAAAGCAAAACATACAGGTAATTGCTGAAAATATATTAATTTCCATTTAATATATGTGTGTGAGGGGAGGGGTTATTACATTACACAAAGTACATTCAGAACTACAATTATATAAACAAAAGAAAACGTACAGCCTTGTAGTTTGCCAACAGTTACAGAAATACTTTAAAGCTTTCCTGTTATCTGTGGGGTATGGTTTTCTTAATAGGTTACATAGCCTATTCTGATTTCACGTTGAAGAATAAAAAAGGGGTTTGGTTTTACTCTACCTTTGCATGTATGTATATGATATTTAGTGAAAAATGTTTAGACTTCAGTTGTCTCGCTAAGTCCGAAAACGAAATGAATCCAGCCCTTTGGGAGATTCAGCTCGAAGGCCGGTTAGCGCCCTCTGGAGGAAGACACCATATAGCATCTTTGCAGGCAATGGGGACAGATCACAGTCTATGAGACAGATAGGCTTGTGCATTTGTGAATCAGGGCCGCGGAACGACAGTCTCAAAAGATTCCACAGATACAAAAGCGCATATTCAGGGGCATTCTTAAGGCAGAACACCAATGCAAAAGACTCTGAAATTACAGGTACAGATAAAGCAAAGTTGTGAATTGTGTTGTGAGCAAAGCAATGCGAGTAAGGACAATAATGCACGATTGTGTGTGGATCGCTGTGTGTGTGTGTGTGTGTGTGGATCTCTCGCGTGCATTCGTGGATCGCTGTGTGTGTGTGTGTGAGAGAGATAATCTCTCGCGTGCATTTGTGGATTGCTTTGTGTGTGAATCTCTCGCGTGCATTTGTGGATTGCTTTGCGTGTGTGGATCTCTCGGGTGCATTTGTGGATTGCTGCGCGCACATGTGGATCTCTCGCGTGCATTTGTGGATTGCTTTGCACACATGTGGATCTCTCGCGTGCATTTGTGGATTGCTGCGCACACATGTGGATCTCTCGCGTGCATTTGTGGAAGGTTTTGAGACTGTTTTCACTCCATAATAAATGTTTTATAATAACCTAATGCACAAAAATAAACAAGAACTATTACAGAGGAATGATTAAAATAAAAAATATAAGGTGCCATTAATGTTTACAGTAATTTTGTAATTTACACAGTGAAGTGCAACAGAATGTAAAAAAAACCTCTTTAATTCCTTATGTTTACCTTAGATCAGACATAGTTAAAACTATGGATATATGCTCAACTACTTTTTGCTGCTTTCATTATTACTTTAGAATTGTTTTAATACTTTATTATTTTATTAAAGTATTATTTCAAATTTGCGCAAGCGTTTTTAAGACGCGTGATGTCACCACTTAACGCAAATACGACGCATGCGCTGTCAGCGCGATATGGCACAAGAGTTTTCAACCGCATTTCCTGTTTACCGTGGCGTCGACGTCATTACTGTGCCACTAACCAATGAGAACCAGGTGCGGCCCCGCCTCGATCGACGTCATCACTTTACCGCTAACCAATGAGAAGCGTTATCTGCAGGCTGCAGCCAGGTGTATTTATATGAAGCTCCAGCACAGTTATATTCAAGGCACTGCCATCTTCTGGACACCACTGATCATAACAGCATGTGACGCCGCTGTACGTGCTCGTGCACGATATGCAGAGATCAAAGTCCATCAAAAACAATTAAGCCTTTTTTTTTTTTTTTTTAAGAATTACGCCTTTCAATTAATAGTAAAATTCCATCCAATTAAATTGAATAATCCTTACACATTTTAAATAAATAAGTGAACAATCTTTAATCAATTATTCAGTTAAAATGTGTAAGGATTATTCTATTAAATTTGATTTAATTTTTCTATTGATTGAAATGCGTAAATCTAAAATATTTACTTTACATAATCTGTAATGATGTTGTGTTTCTCCGTTATAAATGTAATGTTATGATCTGTGTATCTGACATTTACCGCAAGGAAAATACATGACATTTTTGTTTCATGAACTTTGTTTTTATACTCTGTTTACATTATGCTGAAAATCTTATAATAACTCATTATACAAAACTTTTATTCCTCTCAGCATTGTGATTGACCAATCAGAACTAAGTTCTCCAGAGATCCTGTATTATTTATGAAATGATGTGCACAGACAGCCTATTCAAGCCCTAAGTGACCAGAAGAGCCTCACGAGAGATTATCTGGATTTATCAGAGATAGGACAGGCCTCAGCTCTTATGCTTAACCCTCTGAGCCTGTTCCGTAACGCGAGTGAAAGTCTTGTATCGTTTTTTTTTTTTTTACAAACTTTATTATGGACAATACACAGGACAATAGGTACAGAGAACACTACAAATACTGTGCAACCTGCTCACCAAAAAATGAAATGTACAGTATGTACAGACCAGAGAATAATAACATATAACTTAATATATAGAAGGGTAAAATTAAAAATTATGCAGTTCCTTCAGGAGATGAAATGTTCTTGTAGCCTTCATATTTTGCATGTTTTCTATTGTTTTGTAATATGATTTAAAGTCCAGATGAAATACCTTAAAACAAGGTTGTGAATTAGACCATTTACATTTGTGAATATGGTATTTTCCGAAGATAATAAACAGCTGAATAACAAAAATTAATTTTTTGGACAAACCACATAAATCAAAGTATAACATGACATCAAAAATATTGATTCTGATGTTTACATTCAATTTTGTGATTATATATTCTTCCAAATCAGACCAAATTTTTTTTGTGTACATACAGTGATAAAATAAATGAAAAATAGTCTCCTTATTTGATTGGCAAAAAACACAAGACTCTTCTATGTTTATTTTAAATCTTCTTAACGTATCTTTAACAAGATAAATTTGATGTAAAATTTTAAATGAAACTTCTTTTATTTTATTATTAATACAGTATTTATAAATAGTAGCATTTGCCTTTTCCCAATTTAAATCACCCATGGTTGAATACCAAAAAAACTTTGCAGCAGGTGGAACCGAGCACGAAATAATATATAATATACACGAAATTCTAATATATTTATTGTATTCTTTCTTTATAATGTCTGTATCTCCAATAATTTTTTTTATTAAATTCAACACTAATACCTGTGAATGATATGTGTTTTAGAATTTGAAGTGAACCTGTAGGGATTGCATCAAATACAACTGTGTATTCTTTTGGTGTCACTGGGAAGTTAAAATTTTGAAGAAATTATGAATATGACATGAGCAAACCATCTTTGTCCAGTAACTGTCCTACCAACAGAATTCCTCTATCAAACCATGGCCAACAAAACAGAGTCTTCTTTTTATAAAGGATTTCTTTGTTATTCCAAATAAAGTATCTATGTGGACTAAAGTTGTGTTTATAGATCAATATCCAAGATAGAAGGGCTTGTTTGTGGAAGTCAGCTAATTTCAAGGGAATTTTATCAATAGAAAAAATACATTTCAGTAGAAAATGTATGCCACCAAGAGAATTGAACAAATATGATGGAAAAGCGTTCCAGATGCTGTCAGGGCTTTTCAAGAATTCTATAATCCATTTAATTTTAAAAGTATTATTTATAGTATGAAAATCCAGCACTTCCAGACCACCTTGGTCTCTACATCCTGTGATAACATCTTTTTTGAGATAATGGGTTTTTTTCCTCCAGATATAATCATACAGTATTTTATCCAATTCTTTAATTGTATTTTTTGGGATATCCAGCGATAAGGCAACATATACAGAGCGTAATATACCTTCTGCCTTTGAAATTAAAACCCTGCCAAATAGAGACAAGTCTCTCATTAACCATGAATTTAGTTTAGATTGTATTTTTTTAACAATTGGATCAAAATGTAACTTATGACGTTCCTCTTTATTTTTACAAATTACAATTCCAAGATATGTCACTTTTTCATTACAGTTTTTTGGATTGCTTAAGCACAATTTTCAAAACAGGGCCCGTGTTTTCAAAACACTACACACAATTAGCACAACCACACACCCAATTAGCAAAACACTACAGATCTTTTGCATAATTAAACACTCTTGTAAAAACTATACACTTCTGTTTAAAAACCACACTTTGTTACCATATGAAACACACACGTTTCACATTACTGTACTGTAGCGTTTATACGCCCACGTATAAATATAATTAATTATTATTCATAACGGATTATGATCAATAATTAATATTTTAATTATTTTCAGAATTTACTGTAGCAGAATCAATAGTATGATCATTTTATCCATTCATCCAATGAACAGAAAGCATAAACAATTATTAACTCTAGGAAATATAATATCTTCCTGGCCAAGAAAGAATAATCCCCAGCTAACAATAAATTAAGAAATAATCACGTGTAAAAGCATCGGTAACTTAGATCGAAGTTCAAGACAATACATTTCGTAAGCACATAACACAAGTAATATTTCTCTTTAAAATACGAACAAGACTTTATTGATTATTCTAACACATACACCTAATATCTAACACAAACACACGCACACGCAGACACACGCATTCATACAAGTTGCCAAAAGAAAGAAAGAAAGAAAGAAAGAAAGAAAGAAAATTAGAAAGAGTTTGGAAAGAAAGAGTTTAACCCTCTGGGGTCTGAGGGGTTTTCTGGGCCCTGGAGGTGTTCTGACATGCCCTGACATTTGTGCTTTTTTCAGTTATTTATAAACATGATAATGGCAAAGGTGTAAATTCACTCTATATAGCACAAACAGGGCTACCATAATATGTGATCAACATGCATGTATATGTTTGAATTTTTAAGAGAATAATGTTTATGCGTGGTTATTGAAAAAAATGCGTGGTTATTGTCGCTTCGAGTTCTGGCTTCAAAATGATGTGAAAATAGTCTTGCTTTATCGTTCACATTAAACAATACATTGATTTAAATTGTATAAGACAGGTTTTGCTTGGAAAGCCAATATGCAAGGGGGGCGTGAACGAGGAGTGGTTTCCACCTGAGAATACAATGTCCCACCCATTATGCGTAATGAGCCATTCATTCAGGTGTGACACTGACTGAGCCCCACAAGAATGAATGCAAGGACAAAAGATATATTTAGAAGAAGACTTATATTGACCATTTAAGATTTTGCTTACATCTATCTTGTAAATATGTTTTGCTATTTTATTAAAAAGGTTACAATTACAACAATAATTACAATTTCAACAATATTTCAAGTGTACACTTTCTTTGTAAAAAAAATATTATAGGCCTACATTTTATCATATGTATTCATTAGTTTGAATATAGCCAACATTGGAACAGCTAACATCTTAGTTGATGACTTTATTTTTGACAAAAATAGTATTTTTATATATATATATATATATATATATATATATATATACAGATACATGTACATGTACATACATATATATATAGTCAACAAAATGTTGTCTTTCATATTTCGCTGGACTGTAACGTTGTTTTTATGAAATATTAGTGCATATAAATGTTAATTTGCAGTTTAATACATTGCTTATACAAATAGCCTAAATTTTATTTCACCATATTTCAGTCGATTTTTACTCATCTCAGTATAGCAATACAGTTTGCTAAAACATCATCATTCATTCACACACAGAAACTCGATTCAAATTTAAACTGTCTTTTTGCGAGCTGTGGTAAACAACGCGCATCTCTGCCATTCATTCATTCACACACAGAAACGCGATTCACTTGAGAAGGAAAAAAAACTTACTTCAGTATTCCTCAGCTCAGTCGGATCCTTGCTCCTCGAAATACCTGCACTTCTGAGGTACATTTTCCATTATTATTATTCCTCACAGCGTTGCGAGACGGTGTAAACAAGTACAATGTGTTTTCTCGAGCTGATATGGGGGGCGTTTACAGGTTTGCGTGGATTGCCTCAGTCATTTGCGTTTGAATAGCGCGCGCTCTCCGTGGGCGGGGTCACATTAAAAATAATTAGATGAGATGAGAACGACTAACATCTCGCTCTTTTCTTACAGATTACATGAACTGAGAATATTTGTTTTTTATATAAATTACTTCATTTAAAAGAAGAGAATTCAAGCTTCATGCCTGTGTGTCTGTATGCCTGTTTGACTGAGTATTCGCTGAGTTATTGTTCATTTTCGGACGCGTCTCAGAATGGACTACACTGACAGAGAGAAGGCAGAACTTGCTTTGTATTTATTTTTCTTTATTTGGCAAAAAGCACAACACTTTGTTTTTATTGTGAGTATACACAAAAATAATACACATTTAACAGAATCGATTGATGTATGAAACTTGTATGTAAAATCAAAGTCAACAGATTATTTTGGAGTCTCCTTTGCACTGATAAGGAAAAAAGCGAGCAGATCATGCCGGCGTGATTGCCGACCTCAGAGGGTTAAGGCTATATTGCATCCCAGGCTGGGCAGTGTGCGTAATTGCCATTTAATGTGGCACGGCTTACGGTTCTGCAGGTTTTTCATCCTCCACCTCACGTGATGGCGGATGAAGAAAGACTTAATTTACTCTGCCCTGTCAGAGCTCAAGATTTATGTCCAGTGGTCTTCTTCATGGCAGAAGTAAGACCAGTTGCTGGTGTGCTTCGGGTTGCCCAAGAAGGGGCTTCCCGCATCCAAACAGACCATCAGTAACTGGGTCGTTCATCTCTATGGCCTATCAGGTGCGCAGCTTGCCTTCACCTTTGGCCATGAGGGCTCATTCAACCAGAGGCATGGCGTCCTCTAGAGCCCTCATTTCAGGGGCCCCGATCCAAGAAGTGTGCGATGCAGCAGGATGGGCCACCCCTCATACTTTCATCAGATTCTATAGCCTGGACATTCCTTCTACGCCAGGCACTCTAGTGCTCTCGTCCTAAGTGTGCCTGTGTGCAGCTTCACACTGGGACAGGCAGGGCTTGTTGTGGCATAGTGGGTACTCGTTCCCCAAAGTGTCTTATCAACTGTACGACTGTAACCCTTGTTCCCTAAGAAAGGAAACGAGAACTGCGTCCCTCCGCCACGCCTTCCTCTGCCAGGAAGCGACTTGCTTCATCGCAGAAGCTAACTCGGTTGTGTGCCAGCGTCCTTTTGTAACTTCCGTGTATGCCGTCACACGTTACATCATGACGCAACACCAATCAAGATTGGCTTAGTTTCATTCATGCCTCAGAGCTGCTACGCTAAGGGCGTTCCCCAAAGTGTCTTATCGACGCAGTTCTCGTTCCCTTTCTCAGGGAACAAGGGTTACAGTCGTAACCCGAGACGTTTTGCAGCTCATGGTTTTCTCCAGTAAGAGGCTGTTCTCGTCAGCGCAGGAGAATCCTCACTCAATGTCTCACACACATATACACACACATATGCAAACACACACTCCGGTAGAGGCCGTTCGTCATCAGCACAGAAGAATCCAGGTGAACAGGTGTGTGTGTGTGTGTATGTGATCAGCTGAAGAATATCTCAGATGCTTTAGACTGGTTAATCTGCATTGTTTCTGGACTGGGCCTGAAGCCGTTGGTGAAGCTCCTCATGTCACGGATGATCGACTCCCGCTAGATGACATTCAGCTCCTGTAGCAGCACGTTCATTCCTAACAGACACCCTGAAGTGTGTGAGCCGAACCGGAGGTGTGTGTGTGTGTGAGCCGTTCCTCTCTGAGCCTTCTCCCGTTTGCTGATCGGCTTCCTTTACTGTGAGTAACAGCAGGTTTTCTATGACTTCACTGAACTCAGTGTGTGTGTGTGTGTGTGTGTGTGTGGTTGTGTGTGTGTATGGGGTCTGGTCACAGAACACAAATCTGTGTGTTTTGTGAGTGTTCACACTGAAATGTATGAAGTGCATTTTGTGTCACTGAACACTTTTAACTAAAAATGAAGATCCCATAAAATGTATAAAACTGACATTTCTTCTGTTGAAAATAAAAGTTATTTTGATGAATGTGTTTCCAAACAGTTGCAGTCCCCTGTGACTTCCATAGAATATATTTTCATACTATGGAAGTCAATGGGAAACAGCAACTGTCTGGTTAGCCACATTCTTCAAAATATCTTCTTTTGTGTTTAGCACTAGAAAAGAAATTAAAGGGGTCATATAATGGTACATGCACTTTTACAAGTTGATTGTACTGAAATGTGTGTTGGCGGTGCCTGTACACAACCATCATAAAATGATAAAAATCCATCCATTAAATCGAGCCGTCTGACCGTGTGACGTCACATGGTCGGACGCCCTTCCCACGATTGTTAATTGACAGCAGCGTTTCAACACAGACCTGCCCTGAGCGAGCTGTCTGTCATCATAGTCCGCATCGTTGATACGCGGGAGCAGAATGGCGTCTTAGCGATTGTGGTGTTCTGTTCTTGGGTGTAATAAGGAACACAGCATCATTTTGATGTTCCTAAATCCGAATCGCTGAAGACGCAGTGGCTGAGTTTTGTTTTCGAAGGGAATATTCCCTGCGATCAACGTCAATGCTTTCATGTTTGCGCAGTTCATGGTAATGTCATGAACTGCTCCGAGACTCGAAGGTGAGATCCAAATGCAGCTTTCATTATGGGCAATCCAAAGGTGTAATCCAAAGTACAGGCAATGGGTCAAAACACAGGTAGGAAGTCCAAACAAACAAACAAAACAAAACAGGCAGGGGTCAGAGGTAAGAGAGTAATCCACGGAACAGGCAAGAAATCCAAAAACCAAGAGACAGGAAACCAGGGAAAATGCTCAGAGATGCAGTGCGACACAAACAAAACTTCGCTGTGAGTGAATGAGTGAACATGGAATAAATAGGCTGAAACTAACAAGATAATGAGACACAGGTGAATGTGATAATGAGTGCTGATGAGTCCAGGCAGAGAATGATGGGAGATGTAGTTTGTGAGTGAAACATGATAGTCTGGTGTGGAGTGCCATCTGGTGGCTCTCAAGGGCACTCCAGCTGGTGACCGTTACAGGTAACACAATACCTGCAAAATACTGTTTACATCCTGCAAATGCACAGATGCTTCCTCAGAGACTCCCGCTGCCTAGCCTAGAAATCTAGACGCACCCTAGCGGCAGCAAAATGTATTTTGCAGCCAGGCCAGTCTAGCAACTCTCCATTGACTTTCGAGCTGCAAAAACCTAAATTGGGTCAGGCCAATCACGTCGCGGCAGGCGGGACGGGCTTAACATATGACGACAGAGTTGCGACGGTTCCCTGGCTGCCACTTGAAAACAAAGAATGACAGCTGCTGCTGGAGAACAGTCTTTCGAATCGGCTTTGTCCACGACTCTGGAGGACTTGGAGTTAAGTTTTTATTTGAGAAAAGAGCAAAGAAACGGCACTTAAGTCATTCTTAAAAAAAGGAAGATGTGTTCGTCGTTTTGCCGGCCAGATATGGCAAAAGTTGAATCTATCAACTAGCTCCGCTGTTGGGAAAATGCTCTGGTTGGTTGAAGCGCTGTCCTATTGCGTGCAGAGGGAATTTGAAAGACAGCCGTTTATCCCGCCCCTCGGAGTGAGCGTGTCTATGGTGAGTTTCCAGACCTAACATCTTGATGTAGATCTGGCTTGCCAGGCTACCCGCTGCCATTCTTTCTCCAAAATATACCCTCAACTGTTGTCAAGGCAACACTCCACGTGTGTGTGTCAAAAACGCCCCACAGTACAGAGGGGCGGGGTGAGCAAAGCTCATTATCATTTAAAGACACATGCACTTAAATGGCGTGCTGAAAACAGAGCTGTTTTTGACCAGGTAAAATTAGTGTTTTCTTACAATACTAATGAGAATTTTTAATTAAAGTATATTACAAACGTTTCATTTAGACCCTAAAGAATCATATTAACTTGTACAAAAATGGCATTATATGACCCCTTTAATACAGGTTTGGAACAACACTAGATAGTACTAAGTAACACAGTGGCGTAACTTTGTTTTAAAAAGTGGGTGGGACATTGCTAACACAATGCTAAATCATATGTATGTACAATAACATTACGATGTCCAGCAATTGATTTAATTAGTAGGCTACATTGGGTTTAATTTGTCATTTAATGAGGTCTAATATATGTTGTTCGTGGCGTGAATTTTCACGTGAATAAAAAAACCCAAACCCCGCCCTTAAATTCTTCTTGCCAGTGATTGGCAGGAGCACTGTTTGTTGTGTTTCGTGGTGCGGGTGAGCCCAGCTTGTTTTTGTTGCCATTTGTGGAGCCTGGGCTGTCTACAGAGATCGCATTTTTTTACAGTGTGTTCAGGGGACAGGCAGCTAGCGGATAGTGAGGAGATGTTTGCTGTATGTGACAAAAAATGTTTTGGCCTAAACAACATGTGACATCGCTTATAGCACCTTTAATATAGTTGAATGCATAATTTCAATTAATTTAATAAACTTTCAAATTTAGTTCTTTATTGACTCTTATTGAATATGCAATTATTTCTGTTATTAATTTCTGCAATAATTTTTTTAAGTAAATTAATCTCGAAAAACTGTTGTCTTGTAACTATAGTTCATCATTGTAATATTATTTATTGATTATATCTGCGACCCTACAGAAGATATCAGTTCTGAGAATGGATGGATGGATTGTATTTCTTTCTTAGCTAAAATACACTATTTAATAATAAGTATTATTAATCATTGTATGTGGCTATCTGTCATTTAAGGTGTATGTAAATGTAATGTCTGTTCTTTACTTGTTGGATATGAAATAATTAAGATCATTCATTTCATTTAAGGGAAACTGTCCATCTTTAAACATCTCGAGAGAAGCAATCAAACATCATCAATCAAGAGCAGCTGTGTGAGCCTCAGAAGATGTCTTCAGCACAAGGATTTGTAAAAACATTTAAAAGTGGACTGTGTATTCCACTGAGTCTTTTGTTAATTCCATTGGAGGGGCTTTTTGATGACGAATTTTCATGCCCATGCAATGTTAAGCTGAATGCAAACACATCAAACTTGATCTTCGCTGCACCTTTCCTTTTCTTTTTTTCTTTAATGTGTTTAGTTTTACAGCCATTTAAACCTGAACCCCAACATGGCAAAAACTCTTCCAGTTGTAAATGTTTACAGTTGAAAGATTTCGTACTTTGCCTGATTCCACCATTTGTGTGGATCATCCTTCTGCTCCTTGATGGTAATTATGTTGCCTGTCGGGACACAGACTGGAATGGAGTGTATGTTTCTGAGGATGAGCATCATCTGAAATGGTGTAAACCTACTGAATCGATCCCAGGAAGAAATGAGACCGAACTACGAGAATTGACTTTGAGCTTTGCTGCCAGTTCACAGGTATTCTGTATACTGCAATTTTTTTAATTAATTTTATTCATATTCAGAAATGTTATAGGTTATGTAAGAAAATATGTAAGAAAATATAGGTTGCTATACAATGTCAACCATTCAATGTGCTCTCATTAGTATTCATACATAAGTAGATCATGAAGACTGACCAACACCTAAGTCCCTCTGAGGAAGTCTATTTACTCTGCGGCCATATTTGCGACAATTCAATAACATATTTCAACAACAAAATCTGACATAACTGTCCCATAAATGTTGTTTCTTATGCTCAACCAGCCAATGCGCATGCAATGACTTTACCAATCAGCGATTGGCTCATTTACTTAGAAGGCGGGACTATTCCGCCATATTGCACATTGCAATTTCTCCCAATCATAAGTAATAGGAGTGAGAACTTATATTCTCTTTGTCTATAGTCTTTGCTTACACTTGAGTATTGAGGGCTTCACATGGGTTTACAATTAGGGGCCAAGCCCCGAAAGGGATAGCCCCTGTTGTATCTGTTAGTTTACTTTATTATTATTTTTCCCAAATGGGAGTCAATGGCAGCCCCATGAACCATAAGTAGGAAAATTATGAAATTTGGCACAATTCTATAGATGGTCATGAAAAATAATTGGACCAATTTTGGAGACTCTAGGACCAACTCTATAGCACCAGCACCAGTTCAAAAATGCAATCTTCTAAAGGTTAGAACTTTTGAATGTTTTGATCTAGAAAAATTACATTTAGTACACCTGATTCCACTCTTCATGCTGATTACATTCAATATCTGGCATTAAGACTCCGCCCATTACAGTAGTGGCCATTTTGAAAAGTACAGTATTCAGTTTTTTTGCTACTCCTTCAAAATGTGTCTAATTTTGTCCTAATTTTTAATAATTTTTGTTCAAAAGTTATGATGTCGCAAACTTAATGAGGTCGACCCAAAATTGGTTCAGAAGCTATAGCTCGGCCAAACTTTGATCAATTGAAACGAAAATTGGTGTGCTTCATCGGAGCCATGACATGAGGGTCCATGCCAAAGTTGGGAACAGCACCACCTACAGGTCATGAGATCTGGAGAATGGCTATTTTGGCCGATAACTTTAGAACAATTTGTCAGAAAATCATAATATTGGTGTCTATAGATTCCTTATGTCATGCCGAATCATGCTGAATCATGCCAGATTGGATGAACCATGTGTCTCCCATTTTGAATTTTGTCATAAATTGCAATATCTTTTAATAGGGACATGAAAAGTTTGAACATAGCACCACCTAGTGTTCCATAGATATAACATTTTTTAGCAAAAACGCTTATAACTTTTGAAATCATAGTTCAAAATTTGATTTCTTTATGTCATTATATTCCTTGGCTTATGCCGATTCCAACGAGATCTGGAAGATCAAATGTTGCTCAATTTTGTCCAAAATTTGATCTGATGATCTTTGGATCGAGCCGCACAGAAATGACTGAACAAATATTTGATATTCGCTACCGTTCCGAAATATTCATCTCCAAAGTTGACCTTGCCTGTATTTGTAGCCTTATGTTAGTTAGCTTAGCATACTAATTGGTTAGCATGCTAACCAGATGCCATTATTTCTAATGTGGCTCTTCATCTATCAGGCTAACCATAAGCTACATTAGCATTAAGCTAGCTTGGCATGCTAATCTGATTAACATGCTTTTGTGTGTTCATTCTTTCACTGAAGCCTCTCCTCTGCAGCTTTGTAATTCATGTCTTTTGAGTGGCGCAAGCTGTAAACCACGTGTCACGAACCCCGAACCATTCCGCTCGTGAGTTCAAATCCTGTGTGGCACATGCCCAGACCGCAAGAGGTACTGTGGCCTTAAGTGGTGGAAAAGCTGTTTCAGTTACAGACATGAGAAAGGAAAGGAACTCAATAAATATAACGTGCAGCAAATGTATATAGAAATTCTTAATTTTGAGTTTATTTTCACTTGTACTTCTGAAACAGCTGTGTTTTTTTGTTTTTTTTTTCAAATTTGGCACACTTGTAGTGATGACCAGTAACTGGACCAATTTTGGAGTCTCTACGACCAACTCTATAGCGCCACCACCAGATCAAAAATTTACTTTTCTAATGGTTATAACTTTTAAACCATTTGATTTAAAAAAATGAAACTTAGTACACCTTATTCCGCTCTTCATGCTAATCACATTCAACATCTTACATTAAGACTCTGCCCTCTACTCTGTACTTGCTGTGCTTGCGATGCCTTCGGGCTTGGCCCCGGATTGCTGCTTGCAGCTCTATTTTAATATATTTTAGGTCTGACATTTAAAGTAAAACCGTGTGACCTGTAATTATATTCTAGCAGACATTTGGATAATATATGCCATCCAGCTTCATAAAGGATGCCGTGTGCATGGCTGGACTTTGGGCTAATTATTACATTTATAAAATGAAATTCTAAACCATTTTTCTGAAGTTTTAACATCTAAATTATTTACAATAATGCATGGACCTAATTTGACAGTATAATGATGTTATTGCTCTAAACACACACACACACACACACACACACACACACACTTAGCAGTGCACCATAACATTTTTAACTAAACTAACTGTATATTTTATACTTAAGCAGATTTGTTTGTCTCTAAAGTAGTTCATGCTAAAATATTTGCTGTTATCTAAGTTTCAGTGTTTTAAAATGCATAAAAATGTGTACCAATGAAGCTATGAATATGAAATCACCCTGTATTTGGCCCTTAAGCAAGTATATATGGCTTCACAGTCATTATCCCTGTAATAACACTTTGGATTAAAGTATCTTCTGAATGACAGTTGACTATAAAAATAGTTATTGTATTAATTAACTGACTGACTGTTTTTATTTCCACAGAGAGCCGGTTGGATTGTGCTCCTTGTATTTAGCTGTATTATGTTCATTACTGCACTTTTCAGTGGCTGCTGCTGCAGAGATAAAGAAACTGTGGAACAAGTATAAAGAGTACACTTCTTACAGAGAACAAGACACCACTCCAAAGTTTTCAAAATGATAACCTTTATTGAACATGCATGCAGGTTCATATGATTGATATGGATTGGTCTTTTGAAAGAATATATACATATAGGCTGATTTGGGCAGGGTTCGAATTATGATTTCATCTTTGTGGGGGTCTCTTTAAAAAAAGAAAGAAAAAAAAAGTAGCCTAAGAGCAGGCGCGGTAGCTTAATAATGTAATATAAAAATTTGTAAATATAATACAAATTTAATAAAAAAGCGTTGGTAACACAATTCAATTTAAATAGTACATTTGGTTTAATTTGTCGTTTAATGAGGTCTAATGCTGTTAGTTGTGAGAATTTTCAGATTCAATCGTGTACTTAAGTGGTCCAGTGGTAGAACATTTGTCAAATGCGTCAGAGGTTCTGGGTTCGAATCCGCACTCATCTAAATTTTGTTTGTTTTCATCAAATCCGATTATGTTTATAAGTGGTTCTATATCAGGCAGAGACACGTTTGTGTGCATTTTGTTTTGTAATTTTACTGGAACGAATAGAGAGTCTCCACAACGGATTGAAGCGCGCCCGAGTGAAGACTCTGCGCGAGCCACAAACAAACACAGTATCCGCGCCAATGATCGCAGCGGCACTTTTATCACTTGATTTAAAGAGCATCTTGCAGGTTAGAAGACCCAACAAGTCAATGTATAGAAAAATAATGTAGGAACTAGATTTTCTTTAAAAAAAAATTATAAATACGCTACAGTGGCTTCTGGAGTCGTTTTTGTGAGAAAATTTAACTTCCGCATCTGAAAATGGGCGTGACGGGCGACAGTCGTGACGTAGCACGAGGGAGAGCGGTCGATTCAAACAACAGGGAAAAATGGATTGCAATGACATTTCGGACGCTGAGGAAATTGTTGACGGACCATAGCCATACAATTATGAGAGCCTGCTAGGCTGCCAAGAGAGCAGGGACAGGCCAGGATTAATGTTAGACAGAACATATTGGAACTTACAATAACAGAAACTAGCTTTGATCAGGCGTTTGTCATCGAGAGACAGAGAGATATTTATTCCTGATACATTTTTTGTTCCATAGGTGCTTGTGTGGGAAATGCGAGGCAATGTTTACAGCTGAGGAAAGTTAGTGTTGCAGGGAGGTGGATGCATACTGGGCCTTAGTGGGAAATGCCAAACTTCCATGGTTGCAGTTAGTGTTACTACAGTAAAGCCATGGTGAATGTTGCTGATCTGTGGACACTGGATAGTTCGTTCATTCATTGCACAATGTTTATTCCTGGTTTCCACATCAGCGCTGTTTGATCCGTTAATAACGGAGAAATGTGAATATTTCTCACTAGATCTCGCAGCGATGTTATTACTAATGTGGCGAATTCATATGCTTTATTTACTGGATCTCGCAGTTACAGTGTTGCTTGATAAGGCTCGCGCTGCACTGGTCCAAACTGATAAACGGTCCACACAAACACAATAACGAGTAGCTCAGTTTCGTTCCGCTTACATTGCGTTTGCCAGTTGATGTTGTGCTCGCGCCTACATCCGGCGGGAGAACCCGAAGATGCGTGCACTGAAGGAACCGCACTAGCTCTGAGTCTCACCCGGTTCTTACTTCGGTATCCCATGTTGAACTCCATCGCCGGGACGATAATCCTCCGATCTGAAGTGAACGCTACACACGACCGCGTTTTCCGAAGCCGACGCGGAAGAGAAATCCCGTCTCTTCACCTGCACAAACCGCACCCAGGCACGAAAGATAGCACCGTCCTTTTTCTTGTTAGGAAACCGGTGGACTCGATGTCCTGACAGGCTGGAGTTTTTGCAAGCTCCACAAACACAAAAATTTACCATGACGATGATAAATTGAAATACAAAAACTACTGAAAACACACTGACTCACGACCGCTCTCACTGAATACCAACCTACTCTGCACTGAGCTGCGGCAGAGCACAGCACACATCTCCCTCGTGTGACGTAAAATGACGCGATGTTGAAAAAAAGCGGTTTGTACGAGCAGGCAAAGAAACGCTCACTTTATCTACTAAATTGGTGTCCTTATGTCGTTTTAAAACATTTTAAATCCTGCATTATCTTTTCATATGGTATTTTCATACACGGTTATATATTCATTTAGATTTTTTTTTTACATGCAAGATGCTCTTTAAGCATAAGGATGTACCGTAGTGTGATGACGATCCGAGATCCCGCGAGATCCATGTGTTTGGCATCTTGTCCTATCTTTTAAGTCATGCTATAGTAGTCTGAAGGAAAAAGTGCTTTATTTGTAATTTAAAATAATGGTGCTGCTGATGATTTTTAGAGACCCCCACAGGTGTATGATTTTACTGCTTTCATGGGAGCTCATCCTCTCTCTATGGGAGCTCAGCTCCCACTGGCTCCCACGTAATTCGAACCATGTAGGCTGATTTGGGTGTACACAAATACAGTGCCTTCACAATATTTTTGAATATTTCCTGGCCACTGGGGGCGCTGTGTTTAGTGTTCTTGTTCATGTCTTTACTGGTAATCTCTGATTTGTACTTGATAAATTGTTTGCTAATTCATCTATCTATCTGGTTTACTGTATTGTCTTGATATATAACTATACATATTCAATTAAAATTGCCCTCCTTAATTTATAATAACTTAATTTAAACAAAGTAAAATATTTCTTTCAAAAGAATCCACAAGTATTACCCTCAAGTAAACAATTCTCATGCAAACCATTACATGGAAAAGTCGGAAAGTGAGATTTGCGTCAGTTGCTCCTTTTGTGCTGAATCAGATGAACCAGTTGTTCATCTTTTTTTGATCTGTTCATTTACTATAAAGCTTTAGCAAAAAAAAATCTAAGTTTATTAAGAGTTATATAATAAAAGCGGGGGAAAAGTATATTATTTCAACCAACTAAATAATGAGACTGGATGATATACTCAATTCAAGGCAATATTTATTTGGCTGCAACCACAACACAAAAAACACTTTAAATTTAATGGTTCATTAATTGCCAAACATGTTTTTTCAATCTGCGAAAACAGGAATAGTTCACCCAAAAAATGAAAGTTCTGTCACCGTTTACTCATCCTTAAGTTGTTTCAAACCTGTATGAGTTTCTTTCTTCAGCTGAACACAAATGAAGATATTTTGAAGAATGTCAGAAACCAGACAGTTGACAGTAGCCATTGACTTGCATAGTATTATTTTTTTTTCTACTATGGAATTTAATGGGTTCCGTTAACCGTCTGGTTTCTGACATTCTTCAAAATATCTTCATTTGTCCACACAGCCAGGATAACCAAGGAGTGGCTCTGTAAGAAGCATATCAAGGTTCTGGCGTGGCCTAGCCAGTCTCCAGACCTAAACCCAATAGAGAATCTTTGGATGGAGCTCAAACTCCGTGTTTCTCAGCGACAGCCCAGAAACCTGACTGATCTAGAGAAGATCTGTGTGGAGGAGTGGGCCAAAATCCCTCCTGCAGTGTGTGCAAACCTGGTGAAAAACTACAGGAAACGTTTGACCTCTGTAATTGCAAACAAAGGCTACTGTACCAAATATTAACATTGATTTTCTCAGGTGTTCAAATACTTATTTGCAGCTGTATCATACAAATAAATAGTTAAAAAATCATACATTGTGATTTCTGGATTTTTTTTTTTAGATTATGTCTCTCACAGTGGACATGCACCTACGATGACAATTTCAGACCCCTCCATGATTTGTAAGTGGGAGAACTTGCAAAATAGCAGGGTGTTCAAATACTTATTTTCCTCACTGTATATGTGTGTGAGGGGAGGGGTTATTACATTACACAAAGTACATTCAGAACTACAATTATATAAACAAAAGAAAACGTACAGCCTTGTAGTTTGCCAACAGTTACAGAAATACTTTAAAGCTTTCCTGTTATCTGTGGGGTATGGTTTTCCTAATAGGTTACATAGCCTATTCTGATTTCACGTTGAAGAATAAAAAAGGGGTTTGGTTTTACTCTACCTTTGCATGTATGTATATGATATTTAGTGAAAAATGTTTAGACTTCAGTTGTCTCGCTAAGTCCGAAAACGAAATGAATCCAGCCCTTTGGGAGATTCAGCTCGAAGGCCGGTTAGCGCCCTCTGGAGGAAGACACCATATAGCATCTTTGCAGGTAATGGGGACAGATCACAGTCTATGAGACAGATAGGCTTGTGCATTTGTGAATCAGGGCCGCGGAACGACAGTCTCAAAAGATTCCACAGATACAAAAGCGCATATTCAGGGGCATTTTTAAGGCAGAACACCAATGCAAAAGACTCTGAAATTACAGGTACAGATAAAGCAAAGTTGTGAATTGTGTTGTGAGCAAAGCAATGCGAGTAAGGACAATAATGCACGATTGCGTGTGTGTGGATCGCTGTGTGTGTGTGTGTGTGTGGATCTCTCGCGTGCATTCGTGGATTGCTGTGTTTGTGTGCGAGAGAGATAATCTCTCGCGTGCATTTGTGGATTGCTTTGTGTGTGTGGATCTCTCGCGTGCATTTGTGGATTGCTTTGCGTGTGTGGATCTCTCGCGTGCATTTGTGGATTGCTGCGCGCACATGTGGATCTCTCGCGTGCATTTGTGGATTGCTGCGCGCACATGTGGATCTCTCGCGTGCATTTGTTGATTGCTGCGCGCACATGTGGATCTCTCGCGTGCATTTGTGGATTGCTGCGCACGCATGTGGATCTCTCGCGTGCATTTGTGGAAGGTTTTGAGACTGTTTTCACTCCATATTTTATGCCAATAAAGTAGTTTTAAGTTAAACTAACTACATATAGGCTACATTGTCAATCTCTGTCTGTATCCCATATTATGCATGCCAACTCAAAAAAAAAAAAACTCAAACCAGTGATAACTTTTATTTCAAAACAAAAATAATTGTGTAAAAGAGATATGCACACATACAGATAATCACATACATCAACCGTACACACACAAGCGTATGTACGTACACACACACACACACTTGTACGTACGTACACACACGCACGCGTGTACACTCACACACACTCACACACGTACGTACACTCACACACACTCACGTACGTACACACACACACACTCACACACAATCTACTCAGCCTGAAAAAAAAAAACAGTCAACCGAGCAACAGCCTTCAGCCTCCTTCTCAGAATAAAGTCCCCGCAGGACTCCCCTTCGGCCATCACCCAGACACAGGTGGGCAGTGCTTGTATACTTCAGTGCAGTGCAAGCACAGAGTCAGCGAGTAGGGCATCCGGAACTCTTGCCTATATTGTCTGGAAAATGCACTCCAGTTCACAACACCTAATTTAGATAAAATACAGAACAAGCAATATGGAATCGTTTTAAAGAGAGGCATTAACATACACTCAAAAAAATGACTCATTGGACAAACTCAATTTAATTGATGGCAGGATTTCCATCCAATAAATATGTGTAGCCCCAACTTACAAAAAAATAATTCATGCAATGAAATGTAATTAAGTTGGTCCAACTCAATTTTGACCAACTTAAATGAGTTGGTCCAACTCAATTATGAGCAACTTAAATGAGTTGGTCCAACTCAATTATGAGCAACTTAAATGAGTTGGTCCAACTCAATTTTGATCAAATAGTTTAAATGAAATGGATACATTTAAAAATAAGTTTTAAGCTTCTTAAACTTAAATTAGAACATTTCATTGAAAAATCAATTAGGAAATCCTTATTTTGTACCCCATAGAGACAAGAGACAAATCTTGATCGAGATGTTTTTATTTAAAACTCAATAGTGCAATAGTTATTTAATGTGAAAAGTACTTAGAAAAATGCAAGTAAACATTTTAAAGCCTTTTTCCAAACATGTACAAATGTCTTTGTTCTTATTGAACACAACTGAAGATATGTTAAAGAATATGGGAAACTGAACAGTTCTGGGCCACCATTGACTTCCATAGTAGGAAGAAAAAACAACAACTATGAAAGTCAATGGTGGCCCAGAACTGTTAAGTTTCCCAAATTCTTTAACACATCTTCCTTTGTGTTCAACAGAACAAATAGATTTATACAGGTTTGGAACAACCCCGGGACCAGTAAATTATGACAGAATTTTCATTTTTGGGTGAACTATCCCTAAAGACAAGAACGACTAAGTAGAAATACACACAAAAAGTGTGCAAGAAAAAGCATGAAAGAGTGTTAAAAAAAAAAGTGTGTAAAAAAAGAAAAAAGAAATTGTGTGTTAAAAAAAAAATTGTTCATTAGGATTTTCTGGATAAACTTGAAGGTGTACTTGAAGTTGTCAGGAAAATTAAGATCAAGAGCATAAATGAGACCAAACAGCATGATGAATGCCAGGATCACGCAGTCTAGGTCCCTCAAAACCTTAATGCCCTCGATCACAACTCCTATGTCTTCTGTACAATCTCCTCTTTGGATTTTGTAAATCCCCATGACTGTGTTTGGGATTTCATTTTCTGCATCCTCAGTGGCCTGGACAAAACACAAAACACTTTGGTTAAGCCCAGGTGAATTTGACCCTTTATATTTTAAAAGTAATCAGCAAATTGCATTGCTACTTTTCACTTTTACTATTACATTGTTGGCTGCCATTTGTTTCCATTTTATGGACATAGACATACACATCTGAAAACTTCTACAAATTCTATTGTGTTCAGATGAACAATGAAAGGCATACACAAAGTTATTACCCCTGCAAAATTATTACTATTAAAAATATTATTTTATTAAAATGAATAAAACAAAATATTATTATTCCACTAATACATATTTTATTGTGAAATGAAAATGAAAATTGAGCATTTAATAATAATCAATCATATATTCTTTTAAAATATAAAAGTATTAACAGAATTGTTGTTATATTCATAATAATCACTTACCACATACTCCTTGAAGAAAGAGTCTGGATCTTCAGTCGGGTAGATCATCAGGCCTTTCAGGGTGCACTCTCTCCTGATGTTTATGTTGTCACACTACAGCAGGGGGAATGTGTATGGACATGGATAGCGAAAACTGCCACTAAAGCACAGATGAGTCTGCCTAAAATGCTGCAACAAATACCTGCTAGCTAGTTTCGATGGACACATTCTTTGCACTGCCACATTCACAATCCTAAAAAGAAGAATAAAAAAGTATTATAAGATACCATATTTAAAAAATGACACAAGGAGCCTAAATCAGAATATTTGAATATGACTTCATATAAATAGGAGGTTGCTGTTCACCTGGTCATGTTCATAAAACTGTGAAAGAGAAGATGTTGATTAGGAGTGGGAACCAGTACTCACATGAAAATATGCTTTTTGTTTACATGGTTCTGTTTTACCTAACTCCTTCACTTAAGGGATTAGTTCACCTCAAAATGAAAATTTCCTGATAATTTACTCACCCCAATGCCATCCAAGATGTTCATGTCTTTCTTTCTTCAGTGGAAAATAAATTAAGTTTTTTGAGGAAAACTCAGGATTTTTCTCCACACAATGGACTTCAACGGTAACCAAATAGTTGAAGTCTAAATCAATGCAATTTCTAAGGGCTCTGAAGTGCTTCAAAGGGCTCTGCATGATCCCAGCTGAGGAATAGGGTCTTATCTAGCGTTCGTTTTCTAAAAAAAAAAAATCCTGAAATGTTTTCCTCAAAAAAATTAATTTCTTTTCCACTGAAAAAAAGAAAAACATGAACATCTTGGATGACATTAGGGTGAGTAAATTATCAGGACATTTTCATTTTGAGGTGAACTAATCCCTTAATATGACACTTTACAATTCTCTCAAGTAATTAAATTGATTTTAAAATAATTTTAAATGTTTACTTGGTACAATTGTCTATATCTATCTATAGCATGCACTGTGTTTCATCGTGCAACTGATACGCAAAAATGACTTTTTATATCATATTATACGCCATCAAAGTGCGTATGTAATATATATATATATATATATAGATAGATAGATAGATAGATGGATAGATAGATAGATGCCTATTTTTTTGAGAAACGAATGGGAGTTTACAGAATACATAGATCGATAATGCAAATATGCGTTTTATAGCGTTAATCAAATAGCGTGTTTACTGCAAAAACAGACGACCATCGTCCATTCTGTCACATTTTTCAGGTGTTCTGACTGATACCCGTCTGTCACTTGCTCTGATTTACCATGGACAGCTCAGCTACGATGTTGTAAATAGGTAGTTTACATGATAAAAATAATCTAATATTGAGATATACGTTCTACCTTATGTACTTCTAGTTTTAATTATTTAAACAGGCCTTTGAACAAAAAAGGCCTGTCGTGTATTTTTCCCCCCACAGCGCTTAATGTCATATGGCGATTGTGAAACACGGAACACCTCACTTTCATGATTGTATGGTGAAATGTCTTATTTTTCATGTTAGGCAGGTCAAATTTGATCAAGAAAAACGCACTGTGGCCAATTCAGCGTGAGTGAGTGACGCAGCTAAAAATAGACTCGGCGCCGAAACTATCGCGGCATTAGCAAGCCTCCAATTCATTTTATGACGGATATATCAATCCAGCTAGCAAGCCAATAAGTTAAGAACCAATTTTGCACAGTTACAGTCAAATTCGGGATCGTTAGACTGGTCTAACACAGAATTTGCACGTTGCGTGAGTAAGTTAAGCTATCGAAGGGACACTTAAAACAATTCACCTCGCATAACTTTCACTGCTGTTGCATATTTCACTCAAAATTATGATATAAGTTACACATCCTCTTACAGTGAGGTAAATTCTTTATTATAAATACTCAAGCAAGATAATACTTACCAATAACGAATACGACGTTGCAGTCCTTGCGGCGGCAGACGATAAAATGGCGTCCACATCCTCTGAGCATGTTCTTCTCTGAGCTTGTCTTGCACATGCGCAAATGGCGCTCTCCGAAGCCAAATAAATTTGAGTTAACCAAATTAAATTATATCTCATAGATGACACTAATTAGATATATTTAAATAAAGTGAACACAATTTAAATGTGTCATACCTAAGAAGGCCTTGAATCATTTTTTTGAGTGTAGTACAGAGTCATACAAGGAATTTATTTGTTATATATTTTAAACATATTATAGGAAAATGTTAGACAAGATATGCTTGAGTGTTATTGGCTTTGTCTGTAAAATACCTAAGAGACTTACTTGGTTTATGACCAACAAACTAGTTAAAAAAGTTTGTCAACACAAACTTTAATTTGGCTTGAGAAAGCCTATCCTAAAAGTTTGAAATAGTTTTAAAACCTTGAAGGTTTTCATAACCTTATATTTATATATATTTATATATATTAATAACAATAATATCAAAATACATTTAATCAATGTATTCATAGAAAAAAAATCATACAATATATCTTTGTATATTAGGCTACTATTAACTCTTAAATCCTATATTTCTTCTCCTGGTTTAGTTTTGCCACTGTATTTCTTTTTAAGGGCCTCTGTTTTAACCTATGGTTTTAACACTATATCCTAATCCCACCAAAACCACAGACACCACGCAAACGCGCGCGCGCGCGCACGCACGCACGCACACACACACACACACACACCACGCACACATACACACACTTAGACCTACCTGTCCTAGTTATTTGTATGATATGATGAGTAAAGTTAGCACTACACAATCTCATTTTTACACCAATTAACATCACACTAAACGCCACTTCAGAATTAAAAATTGTAAAATAAAATGTAAATAAAATTAGAACAAAAAAAGAGTAGCTTGCCTGTAATGTAGCCTACTCACCATGCAGCGATGAACATCGGAAATGAAAACATGTTATAATCACGTCATGACTTCACGCCACTAACCAATGAGAAGAGATGTTGGCGGGAAGAGACGTGCAGCCCCGCCCCAGGTGCGGCCCCGCCTCGATCGACGTCATCACTTGCCACTAACCAATGAGAAGCATTGTGCCAGGTGCACCCCCGCCCAAATCTGCAGGCTGCAGCCAGGTGCTTCACGCTTCATGAGGAAAACACACAACTTTCACACAGAGTTATTCAAATTAGGCAGTGTGAAAAATGTATATATATATATATTTTTTTATTTTTTTATTTTTTTTTATAAAAAAAAACATATGCATAAATATCCTTACCTAAATGCTAATCATATTGGAATTCTCTGTATAATCATCGGAAAGAGGTCTGGAGTTTACCCAGTGCTGTCTCAACAATAAAGTTAAAGAAGTCATATATAGTTGAATTTACCCAGTGAGAAGACGTCTTTAGATTTTAAGAAACATGGAGACTATATGTGTCTTTTGCAGAATCCATTAAACATTTATTCTATCAATGTGTATTTATCTAATTACAAATGAAGGATTGAGCTTTCTAGTAAAGATATTTTTATTGTATAAGAATAGGGGTTGATATAAACCTGATATAACCTGAAACAGAAAATACAAGATGTACTGTGAATTCTTGAAACCTTTTTTCTTGTTAATTCCTTTTACATAATTCCCCTGTATAGTTTACTTTTTTCTCTCTCTCTCTCTTTATTCCTCTTAATTCTACTACGATATGTGTAAAAAAGAAGAAATATGTTATTTATGCGACATAAAGGAGAGATAAAGAGTCCACTGGACTTTCTGTTCATCATCATGTGTGAAGTGGTTTCTTTAAATGTTCCAGCATGGTTTTGTCTCATTATTAGAAGGTATTATTTTAAAAAGAAGATATCAATGATAGTGATGCATTATTGTTCATTTATTAGGTGATGATATGCTGGACAATTAAAACTGAATCAACAAATAAGCTGTAATATAACAACAGACTTGTTCACAATACAGCATGGCCTTTCGTACCTTAATGCTTACATAATATAATGGAATCAAAAGAAACAAATTAAGAACAATATCAAAATTATAAACAAACTAAATTCATTTAAACAGCACGCACACACACACACAGACAGAAACACAAACTGATTAGCAAAAACTATAAGGTTGCAGTGATTCAAAACTAAAATTCTTTAAAAAGATTATGCTGATTTTATGTGTGTGTGTGTGTGTGTGTGTGTGTGTGAGTGTGTGTTTATTTAAAAACGCATACATTTAATTATACCTTTAATTTAATGCAGCATGGAGGGCAATTTTAATAGAAAATGTATAGTTATATCAAGACAATACAGTAAACCAGACAGATAGATGAATTAGCAAACAATAATTAAGTACAAATCAGTGATTCAACCAATCCATACCAATCATATGAACCAACATGCATGTTCAAGAAAGGTTATCATTTTGAAAACTTTGGAGTGGTGTCTTGTTCTCTGTAAGAAGTGTACTCTTTATACTTGTTCCTCCTATTCTTCATCACTGCAGCAGCAACCACTGAAAACTGCAGTAATTATTATAATTAAGCTCAATGCAATGAGCACAATACAACCGTCTCTCTGTGGAAATAAAAAAAGTCAGTCAGTTAATTAATACAATAACTATTTTTATAGTCGACTGTCATTCAGAAGATACTTTTATCCAAAGTGTTATTACAGGGATAATGACTGTGAAGCCATATAGTCTTGCTTAAGGGCCAAATACAGGGTGATTTCATATTCATAGCTTCATTGGTACACATTTTTATGCATTTTAAAACACTGAAACTTAGATAACAGCAAATATTTTTGCATGAACTACTTTAGAGACAAACAAATCTGCTTAAGTATAAAATATACAATTAGTTTAGTTAAAAATGTTAGGTGCACTGTTACTTTGTTAACGCTATTAAGCATAAGAAAACATTTATGGGACAGTTCATGTCAGATTTTGTTGCAGAAATATGTTATAGAATTGTGTGTTCGGCCAGCAGTTTTTGAGATTTCAGGATTCCCCCATTCGACTATAGATAGGAATTGGTCTTGGATGCCTGAAGCACTCCCATAGGCGTCGCAAATATGGCTGCCGAGTGAACAGACTTCCTCAAAGGGACTTTGGTGTTCGTCAGTCTTCATGATCATACTTGTATATGAATACTAATGAGAGCATATTGAATGGTTGACACTGTATAGCAACCTATATACTTATTTATCTTTTTGAAAATTTGAAAATCATATTTTCATAACCTATAAAATTTCTGAATATGAATAAAATGAATTTAATAAATTGCAGTATACAGCATACCTGTGAACTGGCAACAAAGCTCAAAGTCAATTCTCGTAGTTCGGTCTCATTTCTTCCTGGGATCGATTCAGTGGGTTTACACCATTTCACATGATGCTCATCCTCAGAAACATACACTCCATTCCAGTCTGTGTCCCGACAGGCAAGATAATTACCATCAAGGAGCAGAAGGACGATCCACACAAATGGTGGAATCAGGCAAAGTATGAACTCTTTCCACTTTAAAAATTCGCTAAAGGCACAGTTATTGCAAATTCTGGGTATAGATTTAAATGGCTGTAAAGCTAGACACATTAAAGAAAAAAAGAAAAAGAAAGGTGCAGCGAAGATCAAGTTTGATGCGTCTACATTCAGCTTAACATTGCATGGGCATGAAAAATGTTCATCAGAAAGCCGCTCCAATGGAACTAACAAAAGACTCAGTGGAATAGGTGAAAACAGCAGTTTTGGACAGTCCACTTTTAAATATTTGTAAAAATCGTTGTGCTGAAGACATCTTCTGAGGCTCACACAGCTGCTCTTGATTGATGATGTTTGATGGCTTCTCTCGAGATGTTTAAAGGTGGACAGGTCCCCTTAAATGAAAATATCTTAATTATTTTATATCCAACAAGTACAAGTACTCAAAGAAGAACAGACAATACATTTAGGCTACATGCACCTTATGACAGAGAGCCACATCAATTTTATTTATTTATTATTATTTTTATTATTATTAATAATATCAAATACTGCATTTTAGCCAATAAAGAAATACAATCCATCCATCCATTCTCAGAACTGCTATCTTCCGCAGGGTCGCAGAGATAATCAATAAATAATATTATAATGATGACCTAGTTACATTTTAATGGATTAATTTACTTAAACAACTTCAATCATTATCTATAAGCATAGCAATTATGACACTCAATAAGAGACAATAAAATAACTACATTTGAAAGTTTATTAAATTAACTGAAATTAGACATTGGCTAACTATATACAAATATTTACTGCATACAGTACAACACCATTCTTTGATCAGATCTTTGAAATCAAGCTGTCGTGCTAAATCGTGATCAATAGACAGCATGGCCAGACCATTTAGTCTTTCCTGAGACATTGTTGATGTGAGGTAATTCTTTACTTGATTGAAATTACCGATAATCATTATAATTACAGATTATTCTGTCCACTTGCAACACTCACAGGCAAAGTGCAAAATATTCCAAGGCAAATCACACTTCACTGAAAATACTCTGGAGCTGCATCATGTAAATTTGATTCAAAAGTTATATATATATAATTCACAGCAACAGCAGCTCCAGAAAGAAACATAAAAAACTAAATCAGCGACAGGATTATTGAATCAGTGATTTGAACTCCAAATCAGTTCTGTTCATGAATGAATCATTCAGACTTGTTTTATCACAGGTTTTCTCCTATTCATTGCAATGAACCGACTCAAATGATTCATTCAAGAATCGGACATCATTAACGTTTATTTCATAAACTCTACCGGGAAAATTAGAGCAGATGTAAATGACGAACTACATCGTAAATTTCGATCAATTCCTCACAGAGAGTGGTTCCAAAACTTCGGAAAAAACATGAACACACACACACACACACACACACAGTGATTAACTTCAATCAGATGTCAGGAGTATGAACTTGTTAAGTAAGCTAAAAAGCAACTATTTTAAGAAATGAATAAATCATTAAATATCACATGTAAATATTAAAATTAATTTTTATTCTAAAATTCTCCAATGTAGATTTACTTACTCTTGTTTTTGCTCTTCTTGTCTGTTCTGGAGTACTGACTTTGTATGATTCCTTCAAGTTTATGCGACAACAAGCAGCAGGGTGTGCTTTTATCTTGGGGTTGTTGTGAACCAGAACTATCATTGTGTCCTTTAACATTATTCCGTGAAATTGTTTATTTTCAATTGTTGCCATCAAATCCTTGTTTAACAGGTTTCTGAAGACTACATAGGCTACTCCCAGTGTCACAAAATGCAAATAGTCAACATTGTTGGCAAAGCACATAGCTGCCAACTTTTGAGTTTAGCTTGGAGTGGGATTATGGAAGCATTCACCGAGACTCACGCCTATGGACTCACGCGATTGACACTTTTCACATGCTCTCACGCACAGAAAAATACGAGGCTGAATCCAGCTTCTTATTCGCAGCTTCTTACTGACGCTATCTGTTCCACCTTAAATGACGCGAAATTTCGTACGAGGTACCGTACCGCTCAGTGGAAACGAGCCATAAGTTGAGCGTCAATAACCGTGTTATTTTCTCTATTAAAACCGTGCAATTTTTCTATTTTTTGCGTTTTTTAAACGGATTGAACGGTTTTCAGAATAAAAGAATAATAAACGGTTTAAATGCAAATAACACTGATATATCAGCGAAAATGGACTGTAAAAATATAAAGGCACATAAATAATTAGGCTAGTATTCTTTAATAATTGTCATCAGCTCAATTTAGGGACCATGTGGTTTTTCTCTTATTTAGGGACCCTGTTTATGTTGTAGGCCTATCTATTTTCAGAAAAGAATAATACACTATTTTGAAAGGTAAATAACAAATAATAATGACATAAAATGACTGTAAAAAATATAATTAGGCCTACATCATTCTTTAATTATTGAAAATAACATAATTTGAATCTATTTAAAACATAAATTGAATACTTTATTTATTTTTTATTATTATTACAAATTAAAATTTCACAAGGTAACCAGAGATTATGCTCCAGCTTGGATCGGGAGCAGGACTCGGGACATCAGTACAACATCAAGAACTCACAAAGACTGAACTAGACACAGGGCTTATATACATAGGCAAACAAGCTAAACAAGATAACAAGGGGGTGTGGTTAATCAGAAACACCTAGGAAAACTAATAAGAAGAAAAACTACAAAGGACTACAAAACATGGCACAGGACATGACAAAAGTCCACACAAGACAAGGGGAACACAAGACAGGAATTATGACAATATGTATGCCTGTCGCAATTATTAAATAATCATCTGATCGTTTTGGATATCTTTAGTGACAATTACATATCTGTAATAGAAACTACTGTGTTTTAGAATATATTGCATAATACATAAGGATTTACTGTATGTTACAGTCTAAGCCTTATGAGTGTTGTATTTGTATTTTGTGTGTATCTGTTAGACATTGCCGAACAACAATAGGCATTGCTGAAAAGTCAGGGAAAAGGTTAGAGAAGTCAGAGAAACTCAAGATAAAAAAAGACATTAAAACTGTATACTGGTGCAGCATGCAACATTCTGTCATTAAAGGCTTTCAACTTATAAATTTCAAATTTAATCTACCTGCAAATTGCTGATGGTCAGGTGCGTCAGGCAGAAATGCTTTGCAGGTATTCGTACCTGTGCTTACAACTAGTTCATCTGGACTACTGCGAACAGTGCAGTTGACTACCAGGAAAGTCTGGTGGGCTGCCAGGGAAGACTGGCTGGCAGCAGGAAAGACTGCACCAGGGGTGGCGGGGCTAGTTACCCTACCGACACATCTGTGGAGCAATAAGCTTCAATGACACCCTAAAGTAACTACAAGCAAAACAAAGAGGAAACAGCCCGGCGGTCCACCGAGAGCCGAGAGAATATAACACGGTATTGATTGGCACGACAACGATGAATGAGCAGAGGATCCTACGAGAATGCAGCTGCGGGTGGTCCAAAATTACAACATATTTGCATCGCTTCTAAATGTGGAAGGGAAGATTTTCTTTTCAGTGATGGCAAAATGAATGACCATTTACCTCCTGGCAAATAATTATATCGACACCAGTTGCCAGAAGGCAGGTTTTCCAGGATTCCCGGGCTGCGTAGAGCATTCTGCTATGATTTGGGAACAGATTCAGTCAGCCAAGCGCAGTAAATCAGACCTCCATATGGTCTGGCTGGATCTCGCAAATGCCTATGGGTCTGTTCTCCACCAGCTTTTCAGTTTTGCACTCGACTTATTCCACGTCCCCCCAAGTATCCGCAGCCTCATTAATGGTTACTTTGATAACTTTCACGTTTTCCAAACTAAAGGTTTGGTGTTACCAATTCACCTTGTACCATCGCTTGATGTGGCCCCTCAAACTGTGTGACATCACCTTATCGGCAGTCCAGAAAATGGACTCAAAGGCTAACAACTACATTCGGAAGTGGCTGGGCCTTCCCTGATGTCTGTCAACTGCAGCCCTGTTTGGAAGAAACATCTTGAAGCTCCCAGTGAAATCCATCAGCTTGGGCTACAAGCTGGAGAAGGTGAGGCTGGTATTCAAGCTGAAAGACTCACAGGATCGGGCAGTGAAAAATACCAAGGCCCAAGTGCAAACTGGAAGGAAATGGAAAGCATTGCAGTCGGTACACCAGGCCATAACCCGCCTACAACACCATGAGGTCGTCGGATTGGTGCAACATGGCAGGGCAGGCCTTGGTTGGGGAAAATCACCTAAGATGTGGTCCAAAGCCTCAGACAGAGAGGAAAAAACTGGTGATCTCCGAGGTCGTGAGGGAGGAAGAGGAGGGCTACAAGATCAAAGCAGTGAGCCAGTGCCAGCAAGGGAGATGGACAACCTGGGAGGCTGCCATCGACAGGGTCGTGACGTTGGCCAATTTGTGGAGAATGCCTCAAGCAAGGCTGAGCTTCCTAATCAGGGCCAGGTACGACACCCTCCCAAGTCAGCTCAGAGGAGATCTCCCAGCTATGCTGTTCTGTACCCGTTTCACAGTATGTGTCTAAGTTAATTTTGTTCCGGAACTGCCATCTAGTGGACGTTAAAGAAACTACAGGTTTTTTATAGCAGGAAGTGCAGCTAGGCACATGGCTGATGCATGTTGCTCCATCTGAGTGTTTTTTCCGTGGATAATCCTCATCAATCCTTGCTTTTGGAAGTTTTGAAGAGCAATAGCTGTAAGTTTTCTTTATGTACTTGCTTTGGGTAACTCAAAAGTATATTTTGACATTAACATGTAAAGTTATTAGAAAGTGTAATTTAAGCATGTGACATGCTGTCTTAAGTTTTCAATGTAAATAGTAAATATTCTAGGAAATACACAAGAAATCTATTTTAATATGAAAATGTGTTTGATATCAACAGTATTACTGTATATTATTATTTGTGTTATTTGAAGCTATGTTTAGTCATGAGTATAATTGGAGATTGTATTTCTTTCTTTTAGTTTCACTCTGATCCATCGTAATGTTGTGACATCAAGATTTAATAAATGCTAGAACTTCAACTTGCATTTTTTGATTATAATGGATGGAGTTTAACTTGCTGTCAAACTTCGTAAAGATAATACATGAAGGGAGGACAGTATATATGCGGCCATCAGAACTCCAGCTTACAGCACACCCTGTCCAGCTGCAAAACTGCTCGAGCTGAGAGCTGATCTTGATCGCCAGCTGAAGTTCCCACAGCAGATCGACGTAACCTCCCTCTGGCCAGACATCGTGCTCTGGTCTGCTTTTGCAAGAACAGTCATTATGGTTGAACTGACTGTGTCATGGGAAGATGGTCTGGAGTCTGCTTTATGAGGAAGAAGGAGAATTATGCAGACCTTTCAGCTGCATGCACAGCGGCAGGGTGGAATACTTTCATCTGTCCAGTGGAAGTAGGCTGTCGAGACTTCACTGGAACCTCCACGCAACGGCTCCTGAAGTCTCTCTCTGTCAGAGGCGCCAGGGTGTCAAAGGCACTAAAAGATCTGGCTGAGGAGGCAGAGCAAGGGATCTTCTGGCTCCGGAGAAAGGACAAGGTGTGGACAAGGGGAAAGGAGGATCCTAGGGGTGGCTGCAGGGAGCGGTAGGGAGACGCCCCTGCCGTTGCTCCACCACCCGGAGATGTTCCGAGATTAAAGGAGCGAAACATCAACAATGGGTTGCTCCTGGCTGACAACTCAGCAGCCAGCCCAAACGGCACCGGCGGATGTGCGTCAGGCAGAAATGCTTTGCAGGTATTTGTACTTGTGCTAAAACACATGCTCTGGACTCCAGATGTTGCCATTGGGCCAGAAACTGCTGACCTGTGAGTATAAAGGGCAAAAAAAAAAAAAAAAAAAAAAAACCAGAATTGAGTGCCAAGTCATAGAAAGAGACTACTATAGTAGAATACTGGTAAGAGCCACATGTCAAGCATTAGGCATGATAACTGGTCTAGGATACAAGTGGATCCAACAATTCTGCAAATAGTTCATTCTCCGTGAAAAGTTCCAGTTGCCCTGACAGATATAATAATAGATGAATTACACAAAATATAAGACATGAGGGTCACTGCGAGACAAACAGTGCCAACCGACTGGGTCAGTAGCATGGTAACAATCATCAAGCCAAACAAAACTCACATAGTCTTGACCCACAGGATCTAAACACGAACACTATACACACTCATGGTAGAAGTATTTTTACAAGTATGAATTACTAAGTTTCTATTTAGCTTCCTGCTCATTTTATTAAATTCTGTCACAAATTAAATGATGCATTTTTCTTTAATGCTTCAAAGACTATTAAATTTCCCCTGTAGTCAATAATTGTATCCCTTAAAACTAATCTCTGATCACCAAAATAAATTTTTTTCCTTGAAAAAAATTATTCATGCCTTAAAATAGCTTGAATGTAACTCAACACCCTTGCCTCATTTAGTGTACGTGGTTCTATGAAAATGCAAATGAGCCCCACCTCCACTCACTCAGCTCAGAGATCCATCCTCTGTCTTTGGCTCACTGCAGTTTTAAGGAGAAAATAGCAATGGTGTTAACTTATGAATTTACGCATGGTTTGTCTTGAAGCATATTAAAAACACCACATAGACATATAAACAACATTAAAAGCTGGATTTTCAACACAGGTGGACTTTAACACTATAAACTTATGCCAAATTAGCACCCAAGTGGAAAGGGCCTTACCGAGTAATCAAGCAGATGGGTCCAATTAATTATCAAATAGTTTTGGAATCTACAGAGGAAGATGTTAGAGTTACTCACGTCTGTAATCTGAAACCATGCTACCCCACCGCTGCTGATTTGGAGTTATATAGTAAACAAAGACTCCAGGAAATCTTTCAAGAATCCTCAGATGAGGATACAGAATTCCGGGGATTTTAAAGCATATGACTCTCACAACCTTGAGGTTGTTTTTTTCCAGCAGGGTGGAATGTGACAATTTCGTGACGAACCCACACCTTTTAATTACTATCACATGAATGAAATGAAGTTGACCAATCAGGAGACAGACAAAGGATGACGCAGAGGGTATGAAAAGGAAGTGGTAAGGAAATGGAGGAAGGGGCGGTAAACGTAAAGGTAGCAGGGGACAGACAGCAGACAGTCATAGCTCACGGTTCTCTTCATTCATTGCATGAATCTTTCACCTGCTACTAAAGACTGTGTGGAAGTGAACATTACAAGTAACGCTATTGAGTCAAGTCAAGTCAAGTCCTGCGTGGAACTCCTCCAAACACACACTGTTTCGAGTTGGTACAGTCAACAGAGGGAACGAGCCAAAAGGGATTTAATCGCTGCCTGTTTTAAAGCCTTACTGTACCTCAGGTATTCACGCCAAATCAATTCCACTCAAGCCCGAAAGTCTTCCTCTGTGTTGTGCATTCACGTCAGTGACAAACGCACATAACGTTACACGCACACACACACACACACACAAACGAACATTCACAATTATTCACCCCAAATTCATTCAAGATACGCTCAGAGCGAGCGCTTTTGTTTTGTTCCTGTTTTTGTATGATTATTTTTGAGCGTGATGATTTGCATATGAGTGTAATAAGTGTGATATCTTGAGTTATATTTTGCAAATCATGGACTATTGATTACTGTGTGCCTACACCACACGACCTACATTCATCTTGATGTTACCAAAGGTAACATCAAGATGAATGAACTAGACAAGAAGATAACTGAACTTCAACTTGAAATGAACAGCTTCAAAACAATCAAGGTGGATATAGAAAGGCAAAGTGAGTCCTCATCTACAACCCCACCTAACATACCTGCTTCACCAATAGTAAGTCCTGCACATCTACTAACCTGCCATCAAAAGTGACCATTTAAGACTGACCTTTCCTACTTTTGGAAGATCATCTGATGACACAGACCCACTTCTATATCTAGCACAATGTCAAGACTTCCTAGCATTATACCCTCTTGCTGACATTGACATTTTAGCAACTTTTCGCACAGTCCTACATGGCACAGCACGAGACTGGTGGGAGGTCGCTAGATCTTCCATAACCACTTTTTTAATTTAAAACGGCATTTCTTTCTGCTTTTCTGTCAGAAGATTATGAAGATGAGTTGGCGGAACGAGTCCGTACCCGAACACAAGGAGAAAAGGAGACAATTCAAGATTTTGCTTTCACATACAGAGCCCTCTGCAAACGTTGGAAACCAACCTTGACAGAAACTGAGGTGGTTAAATTGATTATCAAAAAACATAAAACCTCACCTGGTCAGTCAGTTACGTAGTCGTGTCACAACAGTGGAAGAACTCGTAAAGTTGGGTCATCAACTGGAGAAGGACTACGAGCAACAACAGCAGTATTAAATTTGTGTGAGTAAACCATCATTCCCAGATGTGTCACAAAAGCCCACAAACAGAACTGCTGACAAACCCTCTTCTGTACGATCCTGGAGATGTAAAGGATATCACACACCTGGAAACGTCCACATTATTCATCCACTCCTGAGAATCCACAGCACCCACCTGGTAACAGAAGGGCATTTCAACCTCACAAACATGGCAGCCAACCAACCAGTAATGCTGTAACTGCTACAACCATACCTAAAATGAAAACAACTACAAAATTACCTTAATCTCCATCTCCAATCATTCCACCTCAGTTAGTAGTGCTTGTCTGCATTGGTGTTTGGGCAGGAAAAGCTATTGTGGACACAGGAGCAAGTTATACTATGGTGCAGGAGGAGGTGTGGAAAAAACTTACCCCACATGAGAAACTGCAACCTTGGACTTTGGGACCTTTGTATCTGGCAAATGGAGAAGCTGAAGTTCCTTTAGGATGGATACATCAACAAATTTATATACATGATCATTCTTTTACTTTACCCATTGCAGTCCTTTCTTCCAAGGCCCTCGCCTATTCAGTAGTTTTGGGTTTGGACTGACAATACTTTTAAGTCAAATCCAGGAGAACAACATTTGTTTCAACCTGGAAATACCAATGTGCCTGCAAGTAGCAAATCCCAACGACAAAGAAATGTAAGAAAGCTGCAGAGTCTGTCCTTACTAAGCGCTATACCTCCTCAATCTACACTCATGTTACCATCTCTTGAGAATACAGACTTAACTCTGATTGAAAAGGCTGTGAATGATGCCCACTTACCCCCTGATGGTAAACAGCAATTGCAGGAACTTCTGGAGATGAACACTCAAGTATGCACACTTCAACTTGGTCGTACTGATGTTCTGCAACATTATATCTACACAAGTCAGCAAGTACCCATTAAACAGAAACCTTACCGCATGTCTCCTGTCAAGCAAGCTCTGGTAAAAGAACAACTGGAAGGGATGCTTAAGACAGGAATTGTGGAACCATCACACTCGGGTTGGGCATCTCCAGTCATTCTTGTCCCCAAGAAAGATGGCAGCATGAGATTCTGCGTGGATTACAGGAAGTTAAATGCAGAGACATTGCAGAGATTCTCAATCACTTTCAGGGGCAGCAATTTTTTCCACAGTAGATCTCAACAGTGGTTATTGGCAAGTGGCCATGGACCCCTCAAGTAAACCAAAAACTGCCTTCATCACTCCTTCAGGACTTTTCCAATTTAACGTTATGCCTTTTGGGCTTAGGAACGCCCCCGCAACCTTCCAAACGTTAATGGAGACGGTATTTGGAAAATTGCGAGGAGAACTGTGTTTTGTCTACATAGATGATATAATCATCTATTCATCAGACCTAACTCAGCATCTACAAGACCTTCAGACTGTCTTCCATAAGCTACAAGAAGCAGGAATGACCATCAACTTGAAAAAAATTAAATTCTACATCCAAGAAATTTCATTCCTTGGCCATGTTGTGAACACTCAAGGTATTATGGCAGACCCAAGCAAAGTTGAGGCCATTCGGTCTTATCCAGTACCCACCTACCTCAAAGAGGTACAGCGGTTTCTTGGACTAGCCGGATGGTACCATCGATTTGTGCAGATTTTTTCACAAATTGCATAACCCATAAATGCTCTGAAAAAGAAAGGGAAAACTTTTCATTGGTCAGATCAATGTCAACAGGCATTTGAGCAGCTCAAGACATGTTTGTCTTCACCCCTCATTCTTAGTCATCCAAATCTGCAGCATCCTTTCACAGTATACACAGACGCTAGTGACATGGGTTTAGGAGCTGTGTTAACCCAAAGAAAAGAACAAGGAATGGAAGAAGTTATAGCTTATGCAAGCCGAAGCTTAAACCCAGCAAAATCGAACTACTCTGTCACAGAAAAAGAGTGTTTAGCAGTCATCTTGGCGTTAGAGAAGTGGCAACATTACCTTGAGTACAGAATGTTCACAGTTGTGACTGATCACTCTGCCCTTCAGTGGGTAATGTCCTCTACTAAAACCACTGGTCGTCTCATCCGATGGGCCCTGCATTTACAAAAGTTTGACTTTGTCATCGAAAACAGAAAAGGAAAACTAAATGCAGTGCCAGATGCCCTTTCCAGAATGTCCAACTTACCTGCATGCACCTTGTTCACTAGCCTGAACAACAAAGTAGACTTCCCAATTACTGCTATGGACCTATGGGAAGAACAACATAAGGATCCTTAAATTCAAAAGATTTTCAGAGGAATAGCAGAGAACAAGCAAGCTACCCCTGAACAATTTGAGATTGTTGAAGACAAGTTGTATCTCAAGACTCAACTGGACAAAGGACAAGTTCAGTACAGAATGTACTTACCTAAAAGCCTTAATCCTAAAATTCTTCAGCATTACCATTCACATCCTCTGAGTTGACATGGAGGTATTTTTAAAACCTACAAACGTCTACAGGATGTTGTCTTCTGGCCTAAGATGTGGACAGACAGACAAGAATTACGTTAAATGTTGTAAGAAGTGTCAAACCTACAAATATGACAATCGCAAACCTGCAGGCAGGCAAGTTACAAACTACCACCACACGTCCTATGGAAATGTTAGGAGTGGACATTAAGGGGTCCATTGCCCAGCAGCAGCCCACACCGTCACGAATACCTTCTAGTCTGTGTATATTATTTCTCTCGGTGGGTTGAAATGTTCCCAATGCGTAAAGCAAAAGCACAGACCATTGCTCTGATTCTCCGCAAGGAAATTCTTACCCGTTGGGGTGTGCCAGACTTCATATTATCCGATCAAGGAACCCAATTCGTCTCATCACTTTTCAGGGAATTGTGTTCAAAATGGAACATTGCACAAAAATTAACGACAGTGTTGTGTTTTCTGTGGAGTTCTGTCATTTGTGAAGTTTTGTTATTTCTTAATTACATGTTTAATTAAATGTTTACCTTAAACCAGAGCTACAAATGTTGCAAGTAACACTTATGGAGAAACGTTTGAGGTTTAGCAGCCCAATAGTGTAGTGCCTCTTTAAGAGAGGAGTGTGATGTGAGTACTGTACATGTGACCGGTGTTTACTACGTGAAAAGGAAGCACGAGATTCATTAAGTTTGTAATGAAAACCCTTTCAACCCGGTGTGCAGCCACTTGGTGAGCTCTCTTAATTTCAAATGTTTTCTTGTCTGCTTTTTATAATGTACGCTTCATGTTGTCTGCTCTCGCCATGCTATGTTGTTGTACTGTGTTTACGTCCGTTGCACGTTAAGATAACGCTATGCTCCAGTAGATTTAAGCAGTTTAATTAACTGATAAAGATAACGCTATGCTCTAATGTTATAAGTTGACGAGGTGGCGAAGCCGTGGGACATAAAACTAACATTTAGACTTATAACATTGCTATACCATACGTGTCCATCCGTGTTTACTTTCTTTAGCTTTATAAGTGTTTGATGAAGTATAAATCGCAGACCGGTATTTAACGTAAGTAACATACTTCCTGGTTTGCCGCGGGGCATTTTGGGAGCTGTAGTTTCCAGCTGTAGTTTCCTGCTTGCAGAAAAGTCTGCATGCATCTTGCATAGGTTTTTGGTAGGACTTGAGTATGGTGTATAATGTTTGAAATGTGAAGCGTGTACATGAAAATTATGAAATGATGATTATTATTATTATTATTATTATTATTATTATTATTATTATTATAGTATATTAACATTATTATATATTTGTATTTTGATTCATGTTATTTATTGTTGCTTATTGTTATTGGGCTGTTGAAGTAAAGAACTGGGGCTGTTTGTAGTATGCATATGAAAATTGAAACGTTGCATTTCTTATTTCAGGTTTATTACCTGGTTATCCTTTGTGAAAAAATAAACAAACAAATGTGGAATACCGAGTAATATCCTTTGTACACTGGGTTGCCCTTTCCGTGGGAAGAAAACGGAACAGACAGCATACCATCCACAAACGAACATGATGGAGAGAGTGAACCGCACCTTAAAATGTATGATTGCCTCTTACCTGGATGTAAACCGCAAAAAATGGGACCAGTACATACCTGAGCTCCATTTTGCTGTTAACTCTGCCATCTAAGATAGTATTGGAATGTCACCTGCAGAATTACAACTGGGCCGAAAGCTCCAAGGTCCAATGGACAAATTGTTTCGACCTCAGGGAAACAACCTCTCACCATCTGATCCATCTTATGATGTTGTAAACCACATAGCTCAACTAAAGGACAGAGCTAAAGAGAATTGCATACGAGGGAAAAAACGCCAACTGCGAAACTACAATAAAAACAGACGAGAAGTCTTGTCTGGCTGAGGAACTTTCCACAATCCAGCGCCCAACAAAGTTTCAGTGCCAAATTAGCACCCAAGTGGAAAGGGCCTTACCGAGTAATCAAGCAGATGGGTCCAATTAATTATCAAATAGTTTTGGAATCTACGGGCGAAGATGTTAGAGTTACTCACGTCTGTAATCTGAAACCATGCTACCCCACCGCTGCTGATTTGGATATGGTAAACAAAGACTCCAGGAAATCTTTCAAGAATCCTCAGATGAGGATACAGAATTCCGGGGATTTTAAAGCAAATGACTCTCACAACCTTGAGGTTGTTTTTTTCCAGCGGGGTGGAATGTGACAATTTCGTGACGAACCTGCACCTTTTAATTACTATCACATGAATGAAATGAAGTTGACCAATCAAGAGACAGACAAAGGATGACGCAGAGGGTATGAAAAGGAAGCGGTAAGGAAATGGAGGAAGGGGCGGTAAACGTAAAGGTAGCAGGGGACAGACAGCAGACAGTCATAGCTCACGGTTCTCTTCATTCATTGCATGAATCTTTCGTCTGCTACTAAAGATCTGCGTGGAAGTGAACATTACAAGTAACGCTAATGAGTCAAGTCAAGTCCTGCGTGGAACTCCTCCAAACACACACTGTTTCGAGATGGTACAGTCAACAGAGGGAACGAGCCAAAAGGGATTTAATCGCTGCATTTTTTGGAACCTTCAGACACCAGCTGCAGAGCGTTGCCTGTTCTAAAGCCTTACTGTACCTCAGGTATTCACTCCAAATCAATTCCACTCAAGCCCGAAAGTCTTCCTCTGTGGCGTTGTGCATTCACGTCAGTGACAAACGCACATAATGTTACACGCACACACACAAACGAACATTCACAATTATTCACCCCAAACTCATTCAAGATACGCTCAGAGCGAGCGCTTTTGTTTTGTTCCTGTTTTTGTATGATTATTTTTGAGCGTGACGATTTGCATATGAGTGTAATAAGTGTGATATCTTGAGTTATATTTTGCAAATCATGGACTATTGATTACTGCAAGCCACCACAAGAATTACATCAAAGGCATTGTGATCCGTTAATGTACCAAACCTTTGTTGTGAGAAAATGTTATCGTTTATTTTATTTTTTTGTTGTTTTGTTAAAAGAATAATATAAATATTTACACTAAATCTTTCTTGTGGGATGTTTTGTGAAGGAGGTTATTGCATATACAATTTGTTTTTGTGTAACTGGTGGCTTGTGAGCTATCCTGGTATAAATTATTATGTGTGGTAGACTTTAATTCTACCTGGCGCCCGAATTAATTAATTTCAAATTTAAAAATCCTTTTGCAAGGGCGTGCCACCGTTACATGTTTCATGTCTGTCATGTGATCCCCTGTTCTAGTCATATGATCCAGCCATGTGGTCTATGTTGTCATGTTGTCATTGGTTCATTGTTTCATAGTTCACAGGTGTCCCTTGTCTTGTCCTTGTGTATTTAAACCCTTGTGTTTGCTTTGTTCCTCGTCAAGTACTGTTTCCTGTTACCACTGTTGGTTAGTGTTCCATGTTTATGTTTTGAGTTCATGCCATGACATGACATGCCATGCCTTTGTTTTATGTTTGACCCCGTTCTGTTGACGAGGAACAAGGCAAGCATGAGGGTTTCAATACACAAGGAATAATGACAAGACAAGGGACACCTGTGAACAATGAAACAATGAACCAATGACAACATGACAACACAAATTATAAAGCTCAGTTCAAAGTAAAGGTAGAGTTAGAAAGGTTATTCCTCCCCTTACTTAGGTTAGTCTTCCCCTTACTTTAGCTGGAAGAATACATTCTGTGAAAATGACAATTCTTCCCAAGTTCCTTTATTTGTTTCAGTCCCTACCGTTTTTTGTTTTGTTTTTTGTTTTCCCCCAAAATCCTTTTCTGTTCAATTAATCAAACTATATCCTTATTCATTTTGGAAAATAAGATCCCCAAAGTTAACAAACATATTCTTGTGATGCAGGTGGTTTAGGCCTCCCAAGTTTTACTCATTATTACTGGGCATTTTGGCTTCATTGCCCAGAAACAAATTGGTGTTTAATTGAAGCACAAACATGTCACTCTTCCTCTCTCCCTGCTTTAGTGTATTCTTCCCTATCTTTGAAAGCTTCTCGATTCACATCTTAACCCTGTAGTACTTTCTACTCTGTTGTATTACACATTTATAAAATGTTACATCTAGATTCCAATACAATAGTATATAAACTGAGAAAGTGCTGTACACTGTGTTTTACATTTTGAGGCATAGGTGATGAGATTCAAAGAAGATTAAGTCAAGCAACCCAGGTGTCTGACATTAACCTTTTGTCTTTATGCACCTCCTGAACAGTGTCATTGTCCCAAGTTAAGCTATGATAATGTGAAGGTATGGGTGATACTGTCAGGCTGATTGGAATAGCATCTATGCATTTGAATGACACTGTTATGCTGATGAGATCAGGGCTGGAGGAATTCCGGTAACAAGCTGAATCCTGTACTTAATTTACATGCTTTGTTCATAGTGTCTCCACCTCTATGTTCTCTATGTAAATAGACCCCCCCCCCATTCTGCCCTAGACAGACTTGATGACTGCACCGACAGCTCGTGTTCTCAATAAAGAATCCTGCTGAAGAAACAACCAAGTCTCCTGGTCTTCGCTTCTGAGTTTCCTACAACTCTTAAGATCTTTAATCAGTTTCGTTTTCACTATAAATTTACATGAGCGTCAGTTTTGGGTCCTATTTACAAAAATAATTTATTCGCTCCCTGCACACTAGACTCACATTTAGACAGTGGGTAACTTCCGGGTTAATAGGCATCAATGATTTACCTCTGCGGATTGTTTGACCTCCCACAAAGCTATCTTTTTAGAAATCTCCAGATTCGTAATTTTGTTAAGAACAAATTTCCACCCTTCCCTGATTTTCCTCCTACCTTGCACTTAGATAGTCTTACTCTCAATTTTAATAATAAAGGATTGATTTCCATATTATATTCCCAGCTCATGTCTTTGAAAGGGTTAAATAAAATGAAATCCAGATGGGAAAATGAACTTGGAATAAAGTTGTCTGAGGCTTTTTGGGGGGAGGCGCTTAAAAAGGTCCACTCATCATCATCCTCTGTTAGGTTAGAGCTCATACAATTTTAAGTGCTTCACAGGGTTCACTTAAGCAAGGAATGGTTAGCGAGAATATATCCCGGGTTAGATGCAGCCTGTGATAGATGCTCTTTCTCCCCAGCCAGTCTGACACATACATTTTGGTCTTGCTCCTCTCTGAATAATTACTGGCCATTGGTTTTTAAAACTCAGTTAAGCCCTTGTGGTGACACTGCAGCCTTGTTCTTCAATAGCTATTTTTGGAACTCCCAGTGACACTATAACCATTACCTTAACTGCAACCCAGAGGGACATCATTGCTTATACTTCTTTATTATGTATGTAAACACATAATTAAGTCTTATCATGCAATTTACAGTGTCAATACGTAATTACGTGTTTACACAACAGTTTCACACATTTTTGGCCCCTTTGGCCTTCCATAAAGAAAGTGTCCGACTTCACGTCTCCATTTTCAGCTCCTCCCCACATGTACGCGACAACTCTTGCCGATCAGTTACATCCAGCCGCAGCCGATGTCTGGCTCACCACACACACTCACGATATGAGCAGCGAGATGGACCTAAATTGCCTAATGTTTGTGGAATTCTCTTCCTTAGGTATCCATACACCTTCAGCATGTCTCCACTGGCTTGCAATAGCCTAATCTCCCTGCGCCATATCGTCCACAAGAGATGCCAGAGCAAACGCAGCAGTTCTGGGCAGCGCTTATAAACGTTTTATGAAAAGCTTAGTTCCAGTCCTTGATTCTGATTGGTCTATATTATTGTGACTAAAACACAGCTATGGCCACTTCACCCATCACTACACAACACCCCTAGCAACCACTCTTAGCAACGTAAACATATGTTTGTTCTCATTGATATTGCTCATTGAAGCTTATAGAGTAGAGTATTGTGAGAGATTAAGTGTGTGTACCTGCATTTACAGTAGATATAACATTTTCCTTCAGGTCAGTCCTATATTTGTAATAAAATATCCGTTTGAATGTCCACTGCGATTGTCCTTTTAACAGTTAAGGGGTTTTCCAGTGCCGTGACATGCTAGTCATTTATCAGTTACGTCTTGTTTCTCTGTGTTCACAACTTTCAGTCCTTTCAATATAAAAGTCTTCTCTACTGACTGACTCACTCATGAAGTCTTTGCCTCCATCTAATGGCGAAATAATTTAACTTCTGTTGCTGCTCACGGTCAGGGACTATTTTTCCAGCGGAAGGAAGGCTTTTAGTGATTTTACTTCATAAAAGTTGCATTGATACATATTTTTTGGCTTTAATATTTGTATTGTGTGGTAACCGTTTTACAAAAGCAATAAGTTACTCTAGGCTAGTGCTGTATAGTGAATGAGTGAATAAGTCACGACTGACTCCACTCTTCGCGTCGTGCCTAACAACGCCCTTCAGCTGACAACGCCCTTCAGCTGACAACGCCCTCGTGACTTATTCACGATACAGCACAGCCTCTTGTACCTTATTGCTTACATAAGGCACTCCCCTTGGCCCTGCGGCTGAACTGGTTGTCACTGCCCTCACCACCACTTCTTTCCAGCTTGGCTCCTTCATGTTGAAGTCTACCTTACCTTAGTGGCTTGAGAAGGGCTTTTTGTTGTCCCAGGTCCAGCTCCCTATTGGGATCAAGCAAGGTGTCATAAAGGAAGTGATCTACTTCCTCCTTGGTGCATGAGAGATGTCCACTTAGCTTCCAAGCAGTTCTTTTGTGAAGCCGAAGGGGTTGGCAATAAATTTCACTTCTTCCTTCCCCGTCTCCTGTGCCACTCTGTTCTTCTCAAGGTCAGGAGCTTCTTCCTAATTAAGTTGCGGAGCTCAATAAGCGGTGGCTTCTCCTCCTCCTCTGCAGTCTTGTAATGCTCTTTGAGAGTCCGATCGCAGTTGATGAATTCTCTCTGCTCTCCAGTTCTTGGTGTATGGAGTTTTGATGATTTTCTCATCCTCTTAACTGAACCGCTCAGCTCCGTAACTTACAATGACTGTAGTCAGGGCTTAAAGGCGACTGTCAGCAACACCCTTCCACATATTTCATGTTATTCGGGTAAAAACTTCTCTAAAGTGCTGCCACTCCCTATTCTTGCTGGCTGCAGGTGAGTACTGGTACTTGTGAGTACTTGTTGGTAATAAACATTACCATAACATTACATAAACTAGGTCAGCCTGAACCGGGAACACTTCCTTGAACACCTGATGTACTGGTTACATCATAAGAAGAATGGCATTTATGCTAATGTTAGTCTTTCTGTTTAACCCAAGGCTTACTGTAGTCAGCCGTATCCAGGCCGTATCCAGATCAGATGAAGGACCTGCACCTAGACACGACCACAACGCATGATGTAGTCAGCCGTATCCGGGCCGTATCCAGATCAGATGAAGGACCTGCGCCTAGACACGACCACAAAGCATGATGTAGTCAGCCGTATCCGGGCCGTATCCAGATCAGATGGAGGACCTGCTCCTAGACACGACCGCAACGCATGATGTAGTCAGCCGGATCCGGGCCGTATCCAGATCAGATGGAGGACCTGCACCTAGACACGACCACAACGCATGATGTAGTCAGCCGTATCCGGGCCGTATCCAGATCAGATGGAGGACCTGCACCTAGACACGACCACAACGCATGATGTAGTCAGCCGTATCAGGGCCGTATCCAGATCAGATGGAGGACCTGCACCTGGACACGACCACAACGCATGATGTAGTCAGCCATATCCGGGCCGTATCCAGATCAGATGGAGGACCTGCACCTCGACACGACCACAACGCATGATGTAGTCAGCCGTATTCGGGCCGTATCCAGATCAGATGGAGGACCTGCACCTCGACACTTCAGACACTTCATACACTCCACTTCCTGCTCAGCTACTGTTCGGACGCTCTTGCTTACTGCTCCGCGCTTTGCTCTATCGCTTTTACATTTTATCTCCTTTTTTTTTTCTTTTTTTTTTTCTTTATTTTATTTCCTTTTATCACCTAATTTTAACTTCAGCAAATCAGCACAGTGCTCATACGACAAAGTTTGGATTACTACAAAAACGTCTATAAGAATTCTTTTACCCGACCAGCCTACATTCCGGGAAAGGAAAACACAACTGCCTCAAGGATAAGAGAAAATGCCTCTTCTGGAATCTACTTGCTGCACCAACTGCCACAGACTTTTACAAAGGATTGCAGTTCTTGAAACAAAGTTACTTACGGGACCACCAAACCAGACGGAGCACACAACAGAGCTTTGTCATGGACACCCTCAGCATACCGGTGAGTCCCATGAAACTAGTGCTCCCCGACAGGTAGAGAAACAAGCCGATCAACTTACTAATCGATGGCACAAACAGGGAGCGAGACCCAAAGGCACTCGAGACATCAGATTGTCACGAGCGTCACATATTACTGCAGTAGCATCCTCTACCCCAGATACAGCTCTGACAAGGATTGCAAACACTGGTCTCCTACCACCGCCTATACATCTTGAGAACAGATTTGAAGTACTAAGGAATGTAAATGAGGAATCCCCAAACGTGATGAATGTGATCGAACACAGACTGAATGGGCCAGTAGCTAACACTGATGCTAACTGGCGCTCAAGGTCGAGCAGACAGCGGCACTCAGCTCAGAGCGCAGCCGAGCCCAGGACTCTGATAGTGGGGGACTCCATAATCAGAAACATTAGCAGCAGGGATACAACTACGTGCTGCCTTCCACAAGCAACAACTTCTGATATAAACAGGGAACTTCAGAACATTCTGATGAAACATAAGACTGCAAATCGACTCATCATTCATGTGGGGAAGAATGATATTCATAAAGAGCAGTCAGAACTCCTTAAGAAGGATTTCCATGAACTTTTTGAAACACTTAAAAGACTGAAAGTTCAAACATTCATCAGTGGACCTCTCCCAGCAAGAGGAACAAACAGGTTTTCACGGTTACTTGGGCTTAATACATGGCTGCAAAAAACCTGCAATATAAAAGGAGTGAACTTCATTGATAATTTCAATCTTTTCTGGAGTCAGAGACAACTGTTTCATCGGGATGGCCATCACCCAAACAAACTTGGTTCAAGAGTGTTAAAGGACAATATCTACTTCTCCCTCAATCATCCTTCTGCAGTTTGTGCCAATCCACTCAATCTGAACAGCACACACACACCTGGACACAGTATGAATGACCACGGGACTTCACTTCAGCAGCAAAATGGACATGATAACACCACTCCGCCAAAACAACCTCTGCTCACGGACACAATCTCAGCTGAGCCCTGCCCACAGAGCTCACCACAGACAGACATATCAGAACTGCTTGAAGATTCAGCACCCAAGGATGACTTCCTGGAAAACAGCCAGGGAAGCCAGGACAGCATATCACAGCCTCCGATAACAACAGAGCAACAGCCCCTCTCACCAGACACTTTTTCCCTCTCTCCAGCATCGCCACTTCTGTGCTTCTCACAGAAAATGGAAGAACTGGTGTATGCTGGAACCAGACTATCCCACTCTTTTGCTGCAAGCCCCCAGATACCAACCAAAAAAAGACAGGCACCATTACCACCAAAGCCTGCGGGCCCAGCTCGCCCTCCCCCTCCTCCTGTGAGAGCTCTTCGGCCTCTGCCACAACGCCAGGGCCCACACCCTCCTCCATCTGCTCGAGGTGAACCAAAAACAACTGATACCAGCTCTCAGTGATATGTGTCGGGTCCCCGTTTTGATAACAGTGACTTTCTCAAATGTTTACAGAACAAGTGGGAACCCAGTGTGCCTGTATCTTTCGCTATTGCTGTTCTATTACAAGATAGAAAGTCTAAGGCCTTCAATAGCCGTACAGCAAACCTAACTAATCTGGTGCCTATTACACGTCAAACTAATATTGCTGTGGGGAAAAGTAAGTCTGTTAAGTTAGCACTCTTTAACATCCGCTCACTTAAAAATAAATCACTCCTAGTCAACGACTTAAAGGAGACATATCATGCTTTTAAATCGTTCCTTTTTACATATAAATCATCCATTTGTAGTCTATATAAAGCGGAACTGCAATGCTTGGGTCTGAATTCCTCATTATTATAGCTCCACAGGCCCCTTTTCTACCCCTTTTCTGATGTGCGTCTGAGAGCAACTCATTTTGGTGCGGTCTCTTTAAATACAATTGAGACACTTCATACCCCGCCCCCTCTCCAGGTTGTAGCGGTGACACTCGGTTCAACTCCACCCCGTTCGGCCATTTTTGTAGTTTGATAGCAGAGATGAGATTATCTAGCGGCACAGAAACGTTTTATTCACACGTTATTAACAAAATGTCAACAACGGAAGACTTGTCCAGCCAGCCTTACATGTTCGAGCCAGAGTCGGAGCCGGAGCGAGATGAAAATGAAGACGACGAACCTGCAGAACAACGTCTTCATATGGATGTATCGCAATGGTGTGTTACTGTATTTACACATGAAACTTTGGTCTTCCGACCTTTTACCACCGTGTCGATTTATTTTGATTAATATGTGCGAGGGAGAGAGAGCAAGAGAGCGTCTAGTTTGGAGACGGTGAAGTCTTGTTTACACTTTCGCCTGGCTCCGAAGAGAGAGAGTGTGCCCGCGCGCAACCGGGGTCTCTCTCTCTGCTCGTTCTTTCAGTTAAACATGCACCCTGTCCTATTTTTTACAGTCTATGGCCCTGTCACAGGCGCGGCAGTTCATCTACATTAGACGGTGTAATGAAGCGTGTGGGTTACTACATCCAACAACCGAACATTTTAACTTACCCTCTCGTAACTTTGCATCCTTTAGCTTGGACTACAAAACTGCAGCGAGAAATAAAAATGGCGGATTGCTCGAAGTGTTGGGCCGGAAGTCAATGTCCTTATTTGGCAGTTCCGCTGCAAATACTGTGACGTAGTAGTTCAAAAAACGTCATAGATAACAGAAAAATCGGAACAGGTTGAAAAATATGACCAAAACAGAATATAAAGATATCAACGAAGCACCTGAAGAGAATAATTTTTTCTGTACTTCTAAACACTCCAATTATACAACAAAATGCATTTAAGGGCTAAAAAAGTGGATTTAGCATGATATGTCCCCTTTAATAACCACAAACAGTCTGGATTTTATGCTTCTAAATGAAACCTGGCTAGAAGACAGCTGCAGTGCAACAATCCTCAATGAAGCAGCCCCTCCTAACTTTACTTTTATGAGTGTCTGCAGAGCTGTTAAGAGAGGTGGGGGTCTAGCTGCTCTTTTTAAAGATATCTATCAATGTAAGCAAATATCATTTGGGAATTACTTGTCTTTCAAATATCTGGGTATTGTGTTAAAAGGTGCTCCACGCATTTTACTTATCATTATTTACAGGCCTCCAAAATACTCTCTAGCCTTTGCTGAGGACTTTACAGAACTGTTATCAACAATTACCTCAGAGTTTGACTGTTTTGCCATTGCTAGAGATTTTAACATCCACATAGATAGTGCAGAGAACAATATGGCAAAAGAAATCAAAAGTGTTTTAAAAACTTTTGATCTGACTCAGCATATAAATGGACCCACACACAATCGTGGACACACTCTAGATTTACTTATCAGTAAGGGTCTAAACATTTCATCAATTGTTATTAAGGATGTAGCACTGTCTGATCATTTCTGTATTTTCTTTGATATATTGATCTCTCCTGCCACTGAAGCTAGATCTGTGTCTGTCAAGAAGAGATGCTTAAATGAGAACACTAGTGTACTATTTATGAAGGCTATATCCTTAACACCAAGCATATCTGCAGACTCTGTTGATTTTCTCCTTGATTCTTTTAACTCAAAAGTTAAAAGTCTAATTGATGATATTGCTCCTGTGAAAGTCAGGAAGAAGAGTGGCAGACAAAAAGCACCTTGGAGAAACTCAACAGCAGTGCAAAATATGAAAAGACAATGCAGAAAAGTAGAGCGCATGTGGCGGAAGACAAAACTTGTAGTCCATTATAACATCTACAAAGACAGCATCCATGCTTTCAATATGGAACTAGGCAAAGCTAGACAGACTTTCTTCTCAAATATTATAAACAGTAATTTAAACAACACACGCACTCTTTTTGCTACAGCAGAGAGACTGACAAACCCCCCAAGCCAGATTCCCAGTGAAATGCTCTCAGACAACAAGTGCAGTGAGTTTGCTTCTTTCTTCTCTGAGAAAATCAATAATATCAGAAATGTGATCAGCACATCCTTGAGTTGCCCTGGGGTTAGACAGGAGAGAAAGTAGTTACTACCCTTACGAAAAAGAAGTTTATTCAAGTGTTCTATTAGTATACTTCTTTTAAACTAAAAATAAGAAAGTATACTTTCAGTCTACTTTTTATATACTTCTCGGAAATATACTTTATGTACTTCTCAGAAATATACTTCAAATTGCACTTAAGTATACTTGACTTATACTGACAGAAAAGTCTAAGTATATTTGGCCTATACTTGTTGATCGAGATATACTTAAAAGTATAATTAAGTATTCTAAGTATTCTTGGCTTGTACTTGTGTTTACTATTTTGATTGAGTAGCTTATTAAATACTTTTTTAAAAACATAATATTACATACCGTCTTATAAACTAACATGTTCAGCTTTATATAGTAACAAACTGTCGGGTGGAATAGTTTATAGAGTAAATAAAATAAGCATGGAAAATAAGTTTATTCAAGTGTTATATTAGTATACTTCTTTTCAACTAAAAAGAAGAAAGCATACTTTCAGTCTACATTTTTATATACTTCTCAAAAATATACTTAATTACACTTAAGTGTATTTGACTTATACTGAGAGAAAAGTCCAAGTATATTTGGCCTATACTTGTACTCAATCTTTTGATCGAGAAGATATACTTTAAATTTTAATTATTCAAAGTATACTTGGCTTGTAGTTGTGTTAACTCTTTTGATCGAGTAGCCTATTAAATATACTTTTTTTTACATCGTTTTTCATATACAGTCTTATGATACTTTGTTTGAAAATATTGATTAAAATGTTGATATAAAACAGATATGTTTCTAATTCTGCGTATCTGGATTTTTGTGTAGGCTAGTCCACTGGTAGTGTACATATTTACTTTAAACTTTTCCCCACCATTGACTGAATTTTCCAGCTATCCATGTTTTCACTGGTATATGGTAGGGGGCGCTATGACACATCTTCTAGTACAGAATCTCTGGATCAAAACACAGGAGAAGAAGAAGCTGAAGCATGTGATAGAAGATTGCTCACTCAAATGTAAAATAATGTGATATCAAACATTAAACAGCTTGTAAATCAAAACTGCTTAATGTTTCCAAATGAAATGAAGCGTAGGCCTAACCCATGAAGAGAAAACGACTGTGAAGCTTTGGGGGTGTTGGACTCGATCTACTCCACCTGTGTTTTGATCATCGTTCTGGATCTGATCAAGGCATAGTCTTTGACAAAAGACTCTTTTACTCTTTTAGTGTACTCTCAGTAAACTTGTAGTGTAAAACTACTAAACTAGTAGTTTACTGAGAGTACACTAAAAGAGTAAAAATAATATATAAATGGTAAACTATAAGCATGATGTTAAGTTCACTTAAAGAAAACTTGTAGTATAAAACTACTAAACTAGTAGTTTACTGAGAGTATACTTCAAAGTTTCTACAAGTATTAAAATAGTAAACTACTAGTATACTCATAAGTTCACTTGCAGTACAAATGAGAAACATAATTATGAACTAGTTGTGCACTTAAAGTTTACTACTGTTACACTTATAGTACACTTAAATATATACTTTTATATACTTCAAGTGGGCCAATTTAGTCCCAAGCGGTATTAAAATAGTACACTTACAAGTTTACTACTAGTACATATTGACATTAGTATACTTACTACATAAAGTATACTTAAAAATATACTTGAACATTACTCAAGTATACTTCATAAAATGAACTTGAAGTATACTTTTTTTTCGTAAGGGTATGTATGACTTCAAAGAAATTGATGGCAAAATTTTGGAAGAAACCGTACAGCACCTTAAAACATCAACCTGCGCTCTTGACACACTTCCCACATCTTTTTTCAAAAGTGTGTTAAACAGTTTAAAAGCAGATCTTCTAGAAGTGGTAAATGCCTCACTTCTCTCTGGGAGTTTTCCAAACTCCCTGAAAACTGCAGTTGTCAAGCCCCTCCTGAAAAAGAACAATCTGGATAAGAACATATTAAGCAACTATAGGCCGATCTCAAATCTTACTTTCATAGGCAAGATCATTGAAAAAGTTGTCTTCAATCAGCTGAACAAATTCTTATGCTCGAATGGATACTTTGACAATTTTCAATCTGGTTTCTGACCGCACCACAGCACAGAGACAGCGCTCATAAAGATAATAAACGATATTCGCTTAAATACTGATTCAGGCAAATTATCAGTGCTTGTACTACTCGACCTCAGTGCTGCATTTGACACTGTCGATCATAACATACTTCTTGACAGGCTGGAGAACTGGGTGGGGCTTTCTGGGATAGTCCTAAAATGGTTCAGGTCATACTTAGATGGGAGAGGTTATTATGTGAGTATAGGAGATCATAAGTCTGAGTGGACATCCATGACATGCGGAGTCCCTCAAGGCTCAATTCTTGCGCCACTCCTGTTCAACCTGTATATGCTCCCAATGAGCCAAATAATGAGAAAGAACCAAATTGCTTACCACAGCTATGCAGACGACACACAGCTCTACTTAGCCCTATCGCCTAACGATTACAGCCCCATTGACTCCCTGTGCCAATGCATTGATGAAGTCAACAGTTGGATGTGTCAAAACTTTCTTCAGTTAAACAGACAAAACTGAAGTCATTGCGTTTGGAAGCAAAGATGAAGTTCTCAAGGTGAACGCATACCTTCACTCTAGGGGTCAAACAACTAAAAATCAAGTCAGGAATCTCGGTGTGACACTAGAGTCAGACCTTAGTTTCAGTAGTTATGTCAAAGCAATAACTAAATCAGCATACTACCATCTGAAAAATATTGCAAGAATTAGATGCTTTGTTTCCAGACAAGACTTAGAGAAACTTGTGCATGCTTTCATCACCAGCAGGGTGGATTATTGTAATGGACTCCTCACTGGCCTTCCCAAAAAGACCATAAGACAGTTGCAGCTCATACAGAACGCTGCCGCCAGGATTCTGAGCAGAGCCAGAAAATATGAACATATCACACCAGTCCTCAGGTCTTTACACTGGCTCCCAGTTAAATTTAGGATTGATTTTAAAGTATTATTACTGGTATATAAATCATTCAATGGCCTAGGACCTCAATACATTGCAGATATGCTCACTGAATATAAACCCAACAGATCACTCAGATCATTAGGATCATATCAGCTAGAAATACCAAGGGTTCACTCAAAGCATGGCGAGTCCGCTTTTAGCTATTATGCCAGCCGCAGCTGGAACCAGCTTCCAGAGGAGATCAGACGTGCTCCTACAGTAGTCACTTTCAAATCCAGACTCAAAACACTTCTGTTTAGCTATGCATTTAATGAATGAGCACTGTGCCAATGTTCGTCCGACTGTTTGTACTGTACTGTATTTTATTTTCTTATTTTTCTAAACTGTTTTAATTATTTTAATTTCTTTTTATTATTTTAATTTCTTCTATGTAAAGCACTTTGAATTGCCATTGTGTATGAAATGTGCTATATAAATAAACTTGCCTTGCCTTGCCTTGCCTTGCCTCGACACCACCACAACGCATTCCTGAAGTGTCATCAGAGGTTGTGTCAACTAGACTCTCCCCTGTGAAGGCCTCATTGACACGACAGCCATCGGCACTGATCCTCAACAAACCCGTCTCCATGCTGGCGTGATGACTCTGATCTTCAACCAGATGGAACTGGATAATATTCTGAATGTTCCGATCCAATCCAATCTGACTTCTGACCTGTAATGCTCCCTGAATCATTATCATACACTGTTTGTTCGCTGGCCAGTGGAGAACTGAGTGACTGAGTTTCTCCACAGCGGCTATATATATAAATGAACTAAATTAATAACCATTTTACAATAGAAATGAACCATCACTGAACTTACTTAAGCTGGACTACGACGCTATTTTCTTCTAGATCTATAATAGCCATCGCCATCTTGGCAGCGCGTCACTCCCGGATAAACAAAATGGGCAGCGAGGCGGATTAGCTGAGGTCACGTGACGCTAACACTAACAGACAGCAAAATGGTAAATGGACTGCATTTATATAGCGCTTTCACAGACCAATGGCCACCAAAGCGCTTTACATATAGCCTCACATTCACCCATTCACTCACTCATTAATACACCGACGGCGGTGTCAGCCATGCAAGGCGCCATCCAGCTCGTCGGGAGCAGCTGGGGTTAGGTGTCTTGCTCATGGACACCTCGACACTTGGTCAGGTGGAACCAGGGATTGAACCAGATTTTCAGCATAATGCAAACAGTATGAAAAACAAAGTTCATGAAACAAAAATGTCATGTCTTTTCCCTGGTGTAAATGTCAGATACATAGATCATAACATAACATTCATAACAGAGATACAAAACATCTTTACTCATTATGAAAAGTAAATATTTTTCTTACACAATCGGCATGTACAGTATGTGTGTACTTAATGTTAATATTGGATGTTAGATAACCTACATAAGCTATAAGAACAAACTTTATTATAGCCAAAGGGTCAGATAATAAGGGTTTGTATTATTATTATTATTATTATTATTATTATTATTATTATTATTATTATTTATTTTTTGCTGTTATATATGTGACACTCAAAAATAGTTTAAGCCTTTTCAAATTCAATAGAATGGGCTAATCCTTACACATTTTAATTTAGTAATTGATTAACGATTGTTCACTTATTCAATTAAAATGTATACGGATTATTCAATGTAATTTCGTGGAATTTTACTATTAATTGAAATGCGTAAATCTTAAAAAGAAAAGACTTAAAGGGATAGTTCACCCAAAAATGAAAATTCTGTCATCATTTACTCTCCCTCAAGTTGTTCCAAACCTGTATGACTTTCTTTCTTCTGCTGAACACAAAAGAATATATTTTGAAGAAAGTCGGTAACCAAACGACTGATGGACCCCATTGACTTCCATAGTAGGAAAAAAAAAATACTATGGATGTCAATGGGGACCAGCAACTGTTTAATTACCAACCTTCTAAAATATCTTCTTTTGTGTTCAGCAGAAGAAAGAAAGTCATACAGGTTTGGAACAACTTGAGGGACAGTAAATGATGACAGAATTTTCATTTTTGGGTGAACTATCCCTTTAATGTTTTTGAGTGCACTTTGATCCCTGCACGCCGTGCACGAGCACGTACAGCGTCACATGCTGTTATGATCAGTGGTGTCCAGACGATGGCAGTGTTGCGAAAGTAACCGTGCTGGAACTTCATGAGGAAAACACACAACATTCACACAGAGTTATTCAAATTAGGCAGTGTGAAAATTTTAGATAATTTTTATGATTTTTTTTATAAATCTATCATTTCAAATAAAAAAATATTATGCAGAAATATCCTTACCTAAATGCAAATCATATTGGAATACCCTGTATAATCATCGGAAAGAGGTCTGGAGTTTACCCAGTGCTGTCTCAACAATAAAGTCACAAATAAAGTTTAATTTACCACCCAGTGAGACAAGATTTTTACAGACAGGTATCTTTTGCAGAATCCATAAAACATTTATTCTATGAAAAGATTAAAGATTCAGATCTAGTAAATATATGTTTATTGTATAAGAACAAGAGTTTGGAGGAAAATTTAGTGATTAATTATGTATGGAAAATATCATATACACAAACAAAAATGGGCAAAGAATATCTGCATGCAAGATAATACAGTTTTTTACAATTGCTATGACAGATTTTTCAATACTTTTAACAATTTTCCAAAACTCTTAACACAGTTAGCACTACATCCGTCTGTGTAAGCTATACTATTAACACATTTCTTGTTGCTTTAACACAAAATGCATACAATTAACATAAATTTAAAATGCTTGAACTTCTTTTACACACAAGCTCAAACAAGACCAAAACAATGGATTTTTACTGCCAAATTTACCAATGCTTTAACACTGTATGTCAGAACAGATAACACCATGTTCTAACCCTAACCTTACAGGCTACAGTCAAGGTAAACAGCTGCTTATATTGTGAATTGAAACACAAATATATCCCCTGTATTTTATTCCATTGCTACTGAGGAACAGCTGATTGAAGTTATGCAAATATGGGACAATGTGGCATTCCACCATTCCCGTCTAGTCACAGCCTGGTTTGACGCCCATCAGAGGATGATGTCTATTTTCCTTGCCCCTTACTTCCCTTTCCTCAACCCCATTGAGGAGTTTTCTCAGCCTGGAGATGAAAGGTTTTTGACCATAGGACCAAATGTCCCTCCTGTATGCAAAAGATGCTGCATACCAAGACATCACAGCTGAACACTACCAGGATAAGGCATGCCAAAAGATTCTTCCCAAGATGCCTTGCCAGGGAAGATATCAGGTGTGATGTGGATGAGAACGTGGACAAATGCAGAAGACCGGGCAGATTAGAAGATGGCTTTTTCTGTTTGTATATTTTGTATTTTCACATACAGTAATACTGTAAATGGCAGCTATATTGCATATGTTTGTTATCTTGCAGAAATGTCCTGTTGCAAATAAAGCCGTTACTGCAGCAATTCTGTCTCTGTCTTCTTTTTTCATAAACCATACATTCTATAAAGGTACTCTAAGAAGGGTCATTTACTGTATTTTGTTGTATTGAATTTCTGCTGCAAAAAAACAACAACAAAATGCATGCATTTACATTACAAACAAAACAAAAATGTAGAGAGACTTCAAAAAAAAAAAAACTGCAGTGCAAAAGACAATCTACTGTCTATTGTATGAGGGCATACCTGACACATATAAACTAATGCAGTTTCTGTAATTCCATCTGATGTTAGTGTTTTTATGACATTGTGCTATGATTGACTAAATCTTCCTGTTGGAAGAGAACATGTGTTAACGTTTTGGTAGACATAGTGTATTGTGTTAGTGCATTATTGTATTTTGAAAATTAGTGTTGGAGTTTAGTTTACAATGTGTGATTTTGAGCATGAAATTTACCGTTTTGCCAATTGTGTGTTGTAGTTGTGTTGGTGCATTAAGAGTTTAGGAAAATTGTTAAAAGTATTGAAAAAACTGTCATAGCGATTGTAAAAAACTGTAACATACATTGTTATTTTCTACCAAATTCTTTAAGATTGAGTCAAATCTATAATTCAGTTGAATGGATTGTCTGTCAATGCATGAATGTTACAAACTTTATATGATTTACTCTGGGTATAAATGATCGGCTCATAAGCACCTGTTTATGATTTCAGCGCTGACTGCAGATGATCCTGTAGGTGTTGTGTTGTGTTGTGTTGTGTTGTGTTGTGTTGTGTTGTGTTGTGTTGTGTGTTGTGTTGTGTAGTGTAGTGTTGTGTTATGTGTGTTGTGTTGTGTGTGTCGTGTTGTGTCGTGTTGTGTCATGCATTGTTGTGTTGTGTCGTGTTGTGTCGTGTTGTGTCATGTATTGTTGTGTTGTGTTGTGTTGTGTCGTGTTATGTCAAGTATTGTTGTGTTGTGTTGTGTCATGTATTGTTGTGTTGTGTTGTGTCGTGTTGTGTCATGTATTGTTGTGTTGTGTTGTGTTGTGTTGTGTTGTGTTGTGTTGTGTTGTGTTGTGTTGTGTTGTGTCGTGTTGCAAAGTTGTCTCTTTGACTTTGATACTCTGGGCTGAAAGGATCCTGCAGATTTGACGGTGTAAACATGAGTTAGTCTTCGTCTGCGAGGGTTCCCGAGCGTCTGCTCTTGTGTTTCTGACCTCACTCACTGTTTATACTGCAATACACAAGAAGAGAACAAGTCTCTGAGTAATAAGCAGTTTACTAAATACAACTACCATCTAACATGCACAAAGACACAAATAATGCAAGAATAACAGACAGACACTCATTTGATTTCTTTTGAGTGTTTGAATATCTTGTGTGTTTTCTGTGTGAATGTTGTTAACAGAGTTTTACACTTCATTTGGAAAAGACGTCCACTTATGTGGTTCAGTCTAAGAAACCAGTGACTTTTAAGTAGATTACTTACAAACTGTAGTCTGTTACTGATTACTAATTACATTGCAGTTCGTAACCTATTCTATTAAATTAAACGTGTATTCTGAATACTTTTTGATTACTTTTGACCTAACTCATTTATCACATAGATTTGAAAAAGATTATTTTGTACCATGTTGCAACGAAATAAAGTTGTTGTTTTTTTTGTTTGTTTTGTTTTTTGTTATAAACAGCATGAAAGGCATCAAACATTATATGATGCCAGGGTTTCACTAAATGGAGTAATGAAGAAACTGTAGGGCTTTCATGAGTTAATGAAAAGCTAATAATTGAAGCAAAAAATGTAAAATTAAAATAAATTATTTGAAGAAGAAAGAAATATGTGGACACTAAAAAAGATTAAATATGTTATTTGTTTACATCAATGTCAATGTGACAGTTAACCAACATCAGAGAGCCGTGAACGTGTGTGTGATGTGAAATTATTGAAATTTTAATCCAGCCTTTAACTCAAATTATTTTATCATTTTAGCTGTAACAATATGGAAAAGACAACAGATACTGCACTTGTGTTCTACTATTTCATGAAAATGAGTACTTTAATGAAAGTTTTAATGAAAACTTCTTTACTAGAATTAAGGATTAAACTTGTTTTACTTCAGCAATAATCTGACACGGGTCTTCTTTAAAATGAGACCAAACTCAAGTCTGTTCTCCCATGCTTCACATTTCTGTTGTGTTGTACAGACATTTTTATCCACAATGGACATATGTGTAACTTATTTTAATTGGCGCACAAGGGTTAAACAATGCAGGACCAGAAACTAACTGAAACAGGGCTTAAATACAGAGATAAACTAACTACACACACCTGAACTGAGGAACATAATCAATTATAGAAACAGGGAGCGAATGGAGGAGAACTGAACCAATCAAACACATGGGAAAACGCCTCGGTTACGACTGTAACCTCGGTTCCCTGAAGAGGGAACGAGCGTTGCGTCGAGAATGACGCTATGGGGAACGCTTTGCGTGATGACGTCTTGAAGCACATGTAAAATCAGTCCAATGGTGTGGCGGAACGTCAGAGGCGGGTGACGTCACGTACCAGGAAACTATAAAAGCCGGCCCGAAACAGAAAACGAAAGCTTCGTAAAAGTCTGAAGTCGAGCTGACAGGCATGAAGGAGATATGGCAAGGCGACGCAACGCTCATTCCCTCTTCAGGGAACCGAGGTTACAGTCGTAACCGAGGCGTTCCCTTTCAAGGGAACTCCCGTTGCGTCGAGAATGACGCTATGGGGAACGTCTATACAAACGCCTCCATAGCTACGAATGTCTGTCCTGTGTGTAATCTGGAGAGCAGCACTAGGAAGACAAAACATGAGACCCTGGAGCAGAGTCTAGATCCAGAGAGTAGAACCTGACGAAAGTGTGCGGTGAGGACCAGCCTGCCGCATCACAGACGTCCTGTAAAGAAACTCCTGAAATAAGGGCCTTAGAGGCCGCCATACTCCTCGTCGAGTGCGACCGGACAGCCAAAGGAGAAGGCTGCCCAGCCGCCTCATAAGCAAGTGAGATAGCCTCAACCACCCACTTGCTCATCCTTTGCTTAGACACTGGACCTCCTTTGTTAGGGGACCCAAAGCACACAAATAATTGATCACTTTTACGCCACAGGGCAGCTCTGTGGACATACGCGTCTAACGCCCGCACAGGGCAAAGCAAATTATTAGCCTCCTGGTCAGCATTTTGAAAGGGAGGAGGACAGAAGGCCTGCAGGACAATAGGTCTGACCACATTAGTGGGGACCTTGGGGATATAACCCGGTCTTGGATGAAGAAACGCTTTAACCATACCCGGAGCAAACTCTAAGCATGACGGAGCAACCGACAATGCTTGAAGATCCCCTATTCTCTTGAGAGAAGAAATAGCAAGAAGAAACAGAGCTTTCAGAGTTAAAAACTTCTCAGGAACCTCCTCAATGGGCTCAAAGGGGGCCAGGGACAAGCCTTGTAATGCAATGGACAGGTCCCATGGCGGAACCCTAGAGCGAACTGCAGGCCTCAGCCTCCAAGTGCCACGAAGGAAACGAGATACCAAAGGGTCTTTCCCCACAGACATTCCACCCAAAGGAATGTGGTAAGCACCTATGGCCGCCACATAAACCTTTAAAGTGGACGGGGTCAGACCTGCCGTGAACCGGTCTTGCAGGAACTCCAGCACTGTACCAATTGGGCAGTTAACTGGGTCCAACCGACGGTCACTACACCAAGAAGTGAAGACTCTCCACTTCAGGGCATAAAGTTTCCTCGTGGAGGGAGCTCTGGACTGTAGAATGGTCTCAACAACCTCAGTTGAGAGACCTGACTCTATGAGCTGGGCCCCCTCAGAGGCCAAGCCCACAGGTTCCACAGTTCTGGCCGAGGGTGAAATATCGAGCCCTCCGCCTGGGACAAAAGGTCCCTCCTGACGGGTAGCTCCAGAGGAGGCCCGTCGAGGAGCGACACAAGATCGGGAAACCATACTCTGCCTGGCCAGCGCGGGGCTATAAGAAGCAGGCAAACCCGGTCCCTGCGAACTCTCTCCAGAAATCCCGGGAGCAGAGCAACTGGGGGAAAAGCGTACAGACGTAGCCTCGGCCACGTCTGCACCATAGCATCCAGTCCCAGAGGAGCTGGATGCGTGAGGGAGAACCAAAGTGGACAGTGAGACGTCTCTCGAGACGCAAACAGATCCACTTGAGCTTGGCCAAACTCCCTCCATATCAGCTCCACCACCTCGGGGTGGAGCCTCCATTCCCCGGGCCTCGGCCCCTGTCTCGACAGAGTGTCTGCTCCTATATTCTGGACCCCGGGGATGTAAGCTGCCCTGAGTGACAGTAACTTCCCCTGGGACCACAAGAGGATATGGCGTGCCAAGTTGGATAACGGGCGCGAGCGCAAACCCCCTTGGTGGTTGATATAGGCGACTACCGACGTGTTGTCCGTGTGTACTAACACATGGTGTCCCCTGAGATCTGTGATAAAGCTCCTCAGAGCCCGGAAGACAGCTAACATCTCTAGGCGATTGATATGCCAGGAACGATGATGGTCTTCCCACAGACCTTGAGATGAGCGACCCTCCAGGATCGCTCCCCAACCCGTGAGGGAAGCATCCGTCGTTAGCAGTTTGCGACGACAAGGAGCTCCCAACACTGGGCCCTGGGACAGGAACCAAGGTTTCTTCCACATAACCAGGGCACGTAAGCATCGCCGCGTGACCTTGATTGTGCGAAATGGGTTGCCCCTCGGGGAAAACCCCCTGGTCCTGAGCCACCACTGCAGGGGCCTCATGTGTAGCAGTCCAAAAGGTATCACGTTGGAAGCTGCTGCCATGAGACCCAACAGTCTCTGGAACTGTTTGACAGTGAGTAGCTGGCCTAGCTTTACACTTTTCACAGCTGCAAGGATGGACTCTATACGTGGCGGTGACAGGCGCGCCTGCATCGACACTGAGTCCCAAACCACGCCTAAAAAAGTGGTCCTCTGGAGTGGAGAAAGCACACTCTTCTTGGCGTTCAGCCGTAACCCCAACTCTTTCATGTGGGCGAGAACAACATCTCGATGTTGAACCGCCAACTGATGCGACTGAGCTAAAATCAACCAATCGTCGATGTAGTTCATGATGCGAATACCCTGGAGGCGCAGCGGCGTCAGAGCTGCATCCATGTATTTGGTGAAAGTGCGGGGTGATAAAGCTAGGCCGAATGGAAGTACTCGATATTGGTATGCTCTGCCCCCGAAAGCAAACCTCAGGAACTTCCAGTGACATGGACGGATGGAAATGTGGAAATATGCGTCCTTGAGATCTATCGTGACAAACCAGTCCTCGGACCTGATCTGTGGCACGATCTGTCTCAATGTTAACATTTTGAACTTGAGCTGCATGACTGACTCGTTCAGAACTCGAAGATCTAAAATGGGACGCAATCCCCCGTCCTTCTTTGGAACTATGAAGTACCGGCTGTAAAACCCGGTTTCCCTGCTGGAGGGAGGTACATATTCTATGGCCCCTTTCTCTAACAGAGTGTTTACTTCCTGTTCCATAACCAGAACCTGCTCGGGGCCCACCAGTGTGGGCAGGACCCCCATAAACCGAGGTGGGCGTTTCTTGAATTGTATCTGATACCCTTTTTCTACGGTCTGCAGGACCCAACGAGAAACATTTGACAGTAGCTTCCACGCTGTCAAAGATTCTACTAGAGGTACCAGCCTCTCGAGACTGGTTTCTGGATTTTGTTGTTGCTGAGTAGTCGGTTCGTCGCCCTGTAACGGCGCACCGGCAGGGAACGACTGAACAGACTGCTCTAACACCCTCCTCGGAGGGGGCGGGCATCCCGAGGCCACTACGTTTCCGGGTGGTCCTTGAGATATGTGCTCGCCGGAGACCGCTGCGCCCTGTAACACCTGAGGCGGCAGGGTTGGCAGAACGGTCCCCTGAGGGTACCGAAGAGAGACGGGCACCGTAAAAAGAGGTGTTAACCGCTCTGCTTCGGGGGGGACTACCCTCATTTGTCCTGAGCCCTCGGACGTCAGGACTTTTTCCCAGCAGCCTTCTTGGCGGTAATGACGGTCCGCAGATCCGTCCTACCCCTTAAAGACTGCTGGGTTTGAGCGCGCCCTCCGTGTCCCCGTGACTTTTGTGGGGGAGCACGGAAGGACACACTCTGTTTTTGAGTGGCACGATGTTCAGCGCTTTTTTTTTAGAGGAGTGAGGCTGCTCCCGCTCAGCAGCCTCATAAAAAGAACGGCGGGGAAGAAGTCTTTGAAGAGCTGCTGCTTGCTTAGAAGCTTCTTGAGATTTTGCAACCGCACTGCTGACTGCATCGCCAAACAAACCAACAGTGGAGACCGGAGCATCTAACAGAACATGCTTTTCTTTATCCTTAATATCGCTCAGATTGAGCCACAGATGCCTCTCAGTGGCCACCAGGGCTGCCATAGACCGCCCGCCTGACCAGCGGCTGCATATGATTTATGAACCAGGGAGGATGTCATTTTTACTGGTTTAGATGGAAGTGTAGGAGTCTTCAGGGAAGATGCCGTTGCTGGAGAGAGATAGCTCGCGAGCGTCTCTTCCACCTTCGGCATCTCCCCATAACCATGCTCTTTATATTTATGAATTGAAGAGTAGTGGGACGTGTGTGGTGTAAAAACACTATATGACACTGGTTTTCCCCACGATCTCGACACCTCGGTGTGGAGATCGGGGAAAAACGGAAGACTCCTGCGCTGGGGCTGCGCACGAGATGGCAGGAAGCGTTCGTCAAGTTTGCTTTTAGAACGAACGTCCTGCCTATCCTCTGGCCACTCAATGGAAAGTCTGTCAACCGCTCTAGTGATCACATCGAGCAGTTCCTCAAACGCGTGAGACTGAGGTGGCGAATCCTCAGACTCAGCTTCAATACTCACAACATCCAACTCCTCAGAGCTGGATAGTTGCAGTACTGGTGCCTCCACCGGGGGGGAAGAAACCGCAGCGCGTGCTTCCACACCCTGATGAGAGGCACTGGATCTGTCAGTAAGAGGCTGAGATAAGGCAGAGCCCGTCTCAACATCCACTGACAGATCCATTTGCGAACCCCAGGTCTGAGATCGCCGCCGAGCCTCAGCCGCGGCGGGACCCGAGCCCTGGGGAACGTGGTCGGGATTGAACCGAGCCAAACGGGATCGGAGCGTACGCAATGGAAGCGCACAGCAATGCACACAGTCACCACCCTCGAGTGCTGACTGGGCATGCTCCTCTCCCAAACAAACAACACAAAGAGTGTGTGTGTCACCTCCCGTTAAATAACGCGGGCAGGGATGGACACACACTCGATACTGCTGCTTGCTCGCCATATCTGAATAAATATATATATATATAGACAGACAACACCAAATAACAAGGACAGATTTCAACACAGAGCGCAACTGAAGACTCAGAAAGCTTTCGTTTTCTGTTTCGGGCCGGCTTTTATAGTTTCCTGGTACGTGACGTCACCCGCCTCTGACGTTCCGCCACACCATTGGACTGATTTTACATGTGCTTCAAGACGTCATCACGCAAAGCGTTCCCCATAGCGTCATTCTCGACGCAACGGGAGTTCCCTTGAAAGGGAACTAAAAGAGCAAACAGAAGTGAACACAACGAAATCAAAAAGAGAACATAAAACTCACAATATCAAGATGCATGTCAAATGTTGATCTATAAGCCGGCATTCAATGCTGGCAGATCACAACAATATCTTTATTAATCGTCCTTTAATGGAAGATTATGCACCAGAGCAAAGCCTCTTTAACAGTTCACCATCAGAATTACCAACGCTATCTCACGACCAATTCGTACGAATTCGTACGAATGATAAAAAGTTGGCTAATTCGTACTAATTCGTACGACCTAACTCGTACGAATTTGTACGATTTGTCTAAACCCACGTGATGGGTAGGTTTAGGGGCGGGGTCAGGGGTAGGTCATTCGTATGAATTCATACGAATTGGCCAATTCGTAAAATATGTACGATTTTGCAAAAATCGAAGTCAGGTCGTATGAATTCATACGATTAAGCCACCTCGTAGAATTTGTACGTTTTCCCGTGAGATCGGGCTCGAATTACCAGATATAAAGGATAACATTTGAGAACTAATTGCTAACTATTGGAAATCAGCCACAATTTAAAATTCATTTTGTAGGAAGCATTAAAATCTCCTCCTAGAATAATACAAAAAAAAATCATTCGGGGATGAATTGGGAGCTACTTATTTTCAGTTTATTTAAGAAGAGTTGGAACAATCTTAGTAAAAAAGAAAAACAGAAGAGTTCTTGAAGAGACCCTGATCATGAGATGATCTCAAACCCAAATGTCTTGGAGGAAAAAAATCTGAAATTGCAGATTTGCATTTTTGCTATATAAACTGCATATTTCCTCAAGCTTGAAAAGCAGAATTGCACCATCTCAACAATTGAGCAACTCTGTGCTGATGGCAAAACTGTAGAAGACACAAAAGAAAATCTCAAACTTCAGTGTCAGCTTTTAGAAAAATCTTTATCGTTGAGAGCAGATAAAAACTTGAGTTTCGTGAGTTGTGAAAGTTACCTCTGGAGGTGATTATGGGTTACCTCTGGGTTATTTATGATGACGTACAAATCACAATCAAGAGCTTGATCAACAATAAATCCCAGGATTTACAACTGAGCTGTACACATTATCTGCTGATGAACGTATTCCTTTATTTGCTTTTAGTGTTGATAAAGAAGATTTACCTCCTACACTGATGCAGGGAATCATCCCAAATCATTCCTAAACCACAGAAAGATATTACCAGTTTGGACCATCGGTGACCCATCACACTCCTTACAACAATTATAACATTTCTGCTGACTTAAAGTGTGTTTGGAGAGCATTATAGATGAGACACTATAGATTAGTTTTAGTTGTATTTGACTATAGTGATTTTGTGGAACATAATATTTTTATCCTCTACCTTGATTTTCTCTTTTATAAATAAAGCATAAAATCTCTGTTCCTTCTAATTCTAGTATGGTACTACTAGATTGTACTTCTAGTCACGTGGCATTAGACAAGAGTGTCCAATATCCGCATATTCGTTTTCACTTGTGTGTCAGATATCTTATATTTCTAATAGTGATTTCAGTGGTATCTCTATTGCTGATAAATCGGATAAAGAACTTTATTAATAAGCCCTCTTCTATCTCTGATCCCTGATGTTATTTTTTCCAAACTAGGATTCTTATGTAATTATGAGATCATTAAAATCCCTTTTCCATAAATCTTCTTAGCTTGGCCTCTCATTTCTGAACACAATTTTACGCCTCACTCATATTTAATTTGGGATAATAAGGACTTACTGTATAAACACAAATCTCTCTTCTTTGATAGTTGGTTTAAAAATCTCAACTTTTCAATCAAAATGGTACGTGTTGAAATTATTCTGAATTCTTAAAGCAAATAATTCCTGTTACTCCAAACGAGTTTGTAATTGTGACTGATGCAGGTTCAAGAAGACTGTGTTTTTGGTTAAATGCTTGAAATAAGATCTGTCGTGAACACAACCTCGAGATATTTTCACTTTTTATAAAATACATTCACTACCGGTCAAAAGTTTTAGATCGGTAAGATTTTTAATGTTTTTAAAAGAAGTCTCTTCTGCTCACCAAAGCTGCATTTATTTGATAAAAAAAAAAAACAAACAGTAATATTGTTAAATATTATGACAATTTAAAATGACTGTTTTCTATTTAATATATTTTAAAATGTAATTTATTCCTGTGATCAAAGCTGAATTTTCAGCATCATTACTCCAGTCTTCAGTGTCACATGATCCTTCAGAAATCATTATCATATCATGATTTGAGGATCAAAAAACATTCATTATTATTTTCAAGTTTTTTTTTTTTTCAAAATTCTTTAATGAATAGAAAGTTCAAAAGAACAGCATTTATTTAAAATAGAATATTTTCTAACATTATAAATGTCTTTACTGTAACTTTTGATCAGTTTAACGCATCCTTGATGAATAAAATTATTGATTTATTTTATTTCTTTCCCCCAAAATTAAAATTCTTACTGACCCCAAACTTTTGAACGGTACTGTTTAATGTTACAAAAGCTTTAGATTTCAGATAAATGCTGTTCTTTTCAACTTTCTATTCATCAAAGAATCCTGAAATAAAAATGTAAAAAACTGTTTTCAACACTGATAATAATCATAAATGTTTCTTGATCATCAAATCATCATATTAGAGTGATTTGTGAAGGATCATGTGACACTGAAGACTGGAGTAATGATGCTGAAAATCCAGCTTTGATCACAGGAATAAATTACACTTTACTGTATATTACATAGAAAATAACTGTTTTAAATTGTAATAATATTTCACAATATTATTATTATTTTTTGTATTTTTAATTAAATAAATGCAGCCTTGGTGAGCAGAAGAGACTTCTTTTAAAAACATTAAAAATCTTACCGATCTAAAACTTTTGACCGGTAGTGTATTTGGGTGTAATAAAGTTGAGTGCAGGATCTAATCGTCAGCAGGTTTATTTACAATGAACTCAAGAACTAAGAATATGAGCAGAACAACCAGCGTAAGCGTGACGAGAACTGACAGAAGAGCTGAAATACACTGAACAAACCAGTCAACTAAATGAACATCAGGTGCAATCGATAATCAAACAATGAGAAACCTAAAAGACTAACTAGAAGCGGGAAAAGGAACAAAAGAAACAGAAAACAGAGCAAAAACCGACTCAAACACAGATAAAACAGGACATAACCCTGAAAACACATCAGTTATGCCCTCTTGTGATTTTTTTAAGCTTTTACTTGTCTTGTAAGGAGTGTCTGAATGAGACTACAGATGTTGTCATGATGAAACGTCATCAGCCAAAGAGGTAAACTCAACTACTCACTCGTCGCTTTCAAAGCCTCGTTGTGTCTGTTATCGCGCTCTTGCAAACTATTATAACTCCAACTATCAGGGAAAATGTTTTTAAGCAAAGACAGAGAGAGCTTAGTGACGGTGACGTTAACGTTCTGCAACTGCGGTGTAGTTCGTTTAAAGCTCTTCACTTCTGCCGATCGTATTTACGCTTCATAAAACATAAAAGTTGTGTTTATTTGTTTAAGAATTATATGCTTTTGTTAGTCACAGATCTTATTTTCAGCATTAATGCAAAAGTCAATGGAGTCAATTTGTGAGTGTGTGATGTGAACTTCAGACTGGCCAACAGAAATACTTCATCACTGCAATACTTTGAGCAATGAACAGGATTCCCTCCACAAAACATCTGATGGAATAATTCAGATATCAGAGTTCATTTTTTTCTGATAAATGGTTTAATACTTTTGTTGCGGATGTATTCGACTCCAATGTGGATATTTTATTATATGAAAGTTTTATGATTATATACCAATATCCTGTCCCATTTAAAGAACTAATTCTGCGATAAATTCTGCGATAAATGCTAAATGCAAATGTTTTTGATGAAAGCCTCCTTCACCCCTGAGTCATACTCGAAACGACGATCTCAGTGATGTTTGGGAGGTGGTTTGCTTTGAAGTAAAGAATGCAATAATACATTTATTCCTCAAATTTCTCAGTCTCGAAGCTAAATTACTCCAAGAGGAAAGTTTTTTTTTTTTTTTTATGTCTATAGAAACTTGGTTATTAACATAAAAATATTGCATGCACAATAAAATTCAAGATGTGATTTTAAAATTCTGCACAAAATCTACCCTTGCAATGCACGTTTATCCAAATACTGCAATATAATTGATATATGCACATTCTGAAAAATGAAATTGGAGACATTTGTCTTTTTTCACTTTCCTGGAATTATTTGAGTTTCTATTGTATTTCTAAAGCTAATAATAACTTTTGAATTAAGGATATTAGTTGTTTCGTATTTTCAAAACCAAAACAAGTCATTAGAATCTACTGTTAAATGTCTTATTCTTGTGGCAAAATCATATTTTCACAAAGGTTTTTTAAAAGAAATGCCTACTTTTATAGAGTTCTTATGGGAAGTACAGTAGAACATTTAATCAAATCATTAAGAATAATTAATTATAAAGAATGCATTTCTGTTTTGAAGAGATATGACGAGATCTTTCAAGTATCATAAATGTTAGTTTTCTTTCTTGTCCCCCCTATAGTGTTAGAATAAGTGTAACTATTTGATATATGCTTGAAAATGTACAAGATCCTGTAAAAGATGCGCACTATTGTCATTTTCCTTGCAATGGAAACAGAAACTGCACCAGACTACAAACTAAATGATTACAAAACAAGAGCAAAGACAGGCGATATGTGAATGTTGCAGTGTGATCGTTCATTGTTTTAAAAGGAGAGGAGAGTGAACAACATCATAACATCATCTTTTTAATAAGACATAATGTCACTAAAAACAAAAGAGAAAACATACAGTTACTATTTTTGTGTTTTCTATTACAATTAATGTAATAAAGCTGTTACATCAGCCACATATCATCTCAGAAACAGTGTTGGCATCCAGCATGATGTAGTCAGTTTGGGGTTTCACAACAGCAGAAAGCAATGCGGCGCACACCTCCGCAAACTTCAGATCTGGTGTGAATAACACGAGAAACTTCCACATCCAGTCCACCTCTTTATCTAAAGTGTCAGATAATGCTTTTCCACTACATTACACAAGTTGTTGACATTACAAGGAGAGAAACAACTGCTTGCTTCCTGCCTTCAGTTCAGTTCTTAAAAAGGTATCAGAAATGTCAAGCGTTTGTGGTTAGTCTTTAAATGAAGTGAATCACCGCACACTCCAGCGTCTTTGTTCTGTTGTCTTTTGTTTTGCTTGTAGCGAGAAAGATGATTATCAAACCCGAGCGAACGTGAAGACGCGACAGAGATGTGTGACGATAGGGCTGTGCTTTCTCTGTGCTGTTGACAAACTCTTACAAAATACTTGAGAGCAAAACAGATGATATGTTTGGCAAGCATCTCTAGTGAAGAGTCAAAATGCATGCTTTTACTTAACCATGACCATTTTATTGTGTATGCATGTTTTTGTGTTGCTCTAGGCCCGTGTGGAGCTCGTCTGCGAGATTGCTCAAGAGTCGTACACGCACAGCACACACTCAGGCAGGAAACGTTCAATGCCAGGTAAATGCCTGCATGTGTGTGGAGGTCTTCAACACCCACTCAACTCTCACCCGCGTCAACATTTTCCACTCACTCCCCGTCAGCACGTTCTGCGCGCAGATTAACACAACCAACGAATGAATCTAGGGCAGAAGTGCTGGTCAAAAATAGCTCATCTTTTCCACCACATGCATAAATTATGAAACATTTCTTTATGTACTGGTAGAGGATATATTGTTTAATTGCTAAGTAACACAAGTACTATGAGATTGATGTTTGATGCTATCTTTTTGGAAAGTGTAGTCTATACCTTGAAGGTCCCGGACTTTGACTGTACACTGTAAAAAAAAAAATCTTAATTTTAAAAAGCAACGGAGAATACATGTTAATTGCTTAACAGTATGTACCCTTACTATATACAGTGAAAAACTGTAATAGCTGTCACGGGACATTTCATGTAATTTTACAGTAAAATACTGTTAAATGTACGGATTTTGGATTTTGTACACTGTAAAAAAAACCTTACCGTTGCATTTACCGTACCTTACTGTAAATATACGGTAGCAATTTTTATGTTTTACATCATTATACAAAAATGTATGGTAAAAAACTGGCAGCTGTGGTTGACAGTACTTTACAGTAAAAAAATACGGTAGAAATATTTATGTTTTACAGCATTGAACTAAAGTTTTCAGTAAAAAAAAAACTGGCAGCCAGTTGCAAGCGATTTACTGTAAAAAATGTGGTAGTAATATTTTAGGTTTTACGACAGTGATCTAAGGATTACAGTAAAAAACTGGCAGCTGTGGTTGCCAGTACTTTACCGTAAAAAATATGGTAGAAATATTTTAGTTTTTACGGCACTGAACTAAAGTTTACGGTATAAAAAAAAAACTGCCTGTAATTTAAAAATATTGTATTACAAACCAATTTGTCATAAAAGTTAGGTTTAGACGTTGATGTTTTATTGAAAATAATAACGACTGAAGTCACCATTATGGAGATCAGTATTTGCTTAAATTGGGCTCTTGACCCTTGACTTTCTAACTTTAGATTTTGTCTGACTGCTTTAACTGTGTGTTTGTAAAACACATTCATTATGGCATGAAAATCAGAGAGAAAATGTGATCAGGTGTTGTTGGCTGTTTATTCATGATGATATAATTGTCATATTGTGTCCTGATTCACTGATCTCATAAAGAGTCTGATCTTTCATTGTATGAGGAATGTTTAATACTAATATATTTCACGTTTTTGAGTATAATAGCTCTGTGACCCTACCGCATGCGAACCAGCAGTGACAAACTGATAATCTGAAAAACTTTAAAAACACATGGTGTACAAAAAAAAGGTTTTGAACTACTGTACGATTTAGACCAACACAGACTTCAAGAATCAGCGTATGAATCTCAACAACGGTGACAATCAACAAAATAATCAGATAAAACTCTGAACATCACAAAACAAGCTACTAAAAAGTTGCAACAAAAACAACAGCAAAAATAAAAGCAGATAATAATAATAAAAGAAAATACTAAGGCAATTCAGCATAATTTATTCATGCTGCAATGCATGCTGGGAGATATTGATGAGTTTTTATTGATGGCTCCCATCATGCACTTTTATCATTACTGTTGTTGAGATTCATATGCTGAATCTTGATGTCTGTGTGTGTCTGAGAGATACAGTAGTTCAAAACTTTATTGTGAACAATGTTTTTAAAATTCTTCAGATTATCACAACACTGATGGATCACATGCTGTAGAATCATAGGGCTACTACAATCAATAATGTAAAATTAATGACCCATATAATCAAAGATAAGACACTATATGAGCTCAGTGAATCAATGTCATCATCAAAACATAACCAACATCACCTGATTCATTTTCTCTCTGATTTTCTTGCCATAACCAATGTGTCTTATAAACACAGTTACAGCAGCCAGAGATAATCTAATGTTAGAAAACCAAGGGTCAAGAGCTCAACTAAAGCAAACACTGATCACCATAAGGATGACTTCAAATGAAACAATAAATCATTCACATCTAAACCTCTGTTAATTTTCAAACAGAACTGTATATGTATGACAGAAATAAAGTATATCTGGTTAGTAATAAGTGAAGCTGGTAATGCTGTTTGTTCCTCCTCTGCTGAGATCTTGAGAGATTTGATGTTTTTCATCTTCAGTTCATCTAAGGCTGTGGCTGAAGTCAGTTGTAGTTCTTGTGTTTCTGCTCGTCTCTTCTTTTTTTTCTATTCTTGTTGTTTCTCTAAATTGACATTCCCAGAATTCCATGCGTGACACTTCACATTTGATGTTATTTCATTTAAACAATTATGTTTCTTCTTAGTTTTTGCTATCAGTTATGTACATTTGGGGTTTACATTACATCATATATTGTTTAATGAATGTTTATGGCATTATTTAGAGTCATGTGTGTGTAACCATGATGGTGTTTTGTATTTGTGTGTATGACACTGCACCTTCTTTATATTAACATGTGCCTCGCCCTGAGCTTGTGGAAAACTAATGAACTAGTGAACTTTGAATCATCATGTGGTTTTCCTTTTTACCGTCTGTATTTTTATGGTGGTTATCAATATTACAAAAGTATAAAGCAGATTTTAATACTTCAGTGAAATTGAATGATAACATTTATCGGTTAATGAAATATAAGGGTTGTCCCATAAAAACTAAAAGGTTACTGCTGTATTTTTTATGGTAAAGTACTGGGAATCACAGCTGATGTTTTTTTACCACACATTTAAGTCCTGCTGATGTTTATTTATTTATTTATTTATTTGCCCTAAATTTAAGTCCAAAGTAAGGTTGCTACCATATTTTTTTTTACGGTAAAATACTGGCAATCACAGCTGACGTTTTTTTACCATAAATTTCACAGGGTTTTTTTACATTGTGTTTTTTTTTGCCCATAAATTTAGAAAAATACAACAGAAAAATATAGGCCTACCGGGATAACCTGGCTTCTCTTGAGACTCCCCTGTTAATGAAATGCTAAAGCACGATCACACGTTGATCTGATTGGTTACAAGGTAGTTTGTGATGTCAGAAACACCATTCTGATTTGAATTATAGAAATTGATAATGTGCTATTTGTACTGAATGCCAGGTAAAAGAGATGTGTTTTTTAGAGATTTAAACTGACAGAGTATGTCTGCTTCCCGGACAATGTTTTTTCAGAGTTTTGGTGCTAAATAGGAAAAGGATTGTGATGCATTTTAATTAATCAACTATAATTAATCAACTAACATTTGTTTTTCTTGCAGGAACAACATTCATATGCTTTTAATGTTTCCAAACTCTTTGGGGAAAACTTGTGACTGACTGTATGTGTCTATGTGTATAAATACAGAAAGGGGAAATGAAACTAGACAGTCTGTTCTCAGAATCTTGTGATTAACAATGAAGTCATCATTAAAACAGAGTTTGCTTTACTTAGTAACAGAGGGGTTTGCATATGAAGAACCAATCAAATAGTGGGGAAATTATGTAATGCAGCCTGATATTTATGCCATACCTCTAAACTATAAAAACTGTTGTATATGTGTTTTACAGTGGGATTCTCAATGGAATTTGTCTGAGATCCTCTGGCCTTGCTTCTTGGGAGAGATTCCCTGAGAACTGCTCGGGAAGATCTTCTGGCCGTGATTAAAGCATTTAAAGGACATTTGCACGTCTGTTTGTCGATTTATTCCTGCGCAGGAAGCTAGTTTAGGAAGCTAGTTTAGGAAGCTAGTTTAGGAAGCTAGTTTAGGAAGTAAGTTAGTTTAGGGGAACAAGTTAGACTAGGTGAGATATCCAAGTGGGGACGTCGCCAGGAGACGAGACCCAGGTACAGAGTTGGGTGTCCATTTGGAGACACCCCAGATAGTTGGGTTTAGGGAAAAAATCCACTACAGGATCTACCGCCGACAGTCGATTTTGATATTCTAGGTATTATCAACTGGTCGGAATTTTGAGATCGCAATAGACGTGAAGGACTATAATGTGTTAAGAGCTCGCTCAAGTACTGCGGAGCTAAACCATTTAGTGCTTTATAAGTAATCAGCAATATTTAAAAATTTATACGATGTTTAATAGGGAGCCAATGCAGTGTGGACAGAACCGGGCTAATATGGTCATACTTCCTGGTTCTGGTAAGGACTCGAGCTGCTGCGTTTTGGACCAGCTGTAGTTTGTTTATTAAGCGTACAGGGCAACCACCCAGTAGAGCATTACAATAATCTAGCCTTGAGGTCATGAACGCATGAACTAATTGTTCCGCATTTGTCATTGAGAGCATATAGCGTAATTTAGATATATTTTTAAGATGGAAGAATGTGGTTTTACAGATACTAGACACGTGGCTTTCAAATGAAAGATTGGTATCAAAGAGCACACCCAGGTTCCTAACCGGCGACGAAGACTTGACAGAGCAGCCATCAAGTGTTAGACATTATTCTAGGTTATTGCGTGAGGAAGTTTTTGGTCCAATCATTAGAAATAAGTTGTAGGAAATTACTATAAATGTTTTATATCAGCTATCCATTCCGTTAATTTTGTGAATTAGTAAGTTTCGTTGGAGCGCAAACAAATATAGAGCTAAGTATCATCAGCACAACTGTCACAGAAACTCATTCTTATTTTCATTATCATGGACTTTTAGTTTGTTTTCACCAGTTTTCTGTCTTCCTTTGTTCAGTTTTTACGCCACTTATCAGTTGTCATGGTAATTAATTTAATCAGAACAGGTGTTTATCATTATTTCATTAATTTGGCTTGTACTTAATTTGCAGTCTTTTCAGTGTTCAACTGTCCGTTCTCGGTAATGCATGAGTTGAATTTCATCGTCTGTATTTGTTGGATTACCTTCTGAGTTTGTTATTAAAGACTTTAACCTAGTCGTCTTCGTCATCGCCTGCTTCTACAACTATGCATGGCAATAACAGTGAAAACTAATTCCATGCTTCCTAATGATATATCCTAAGGGTAGCATGTACAGAGTGAACAGCAACGGTCCTAGTACTGAGCCTTGTGGTACACCATACTGAACTTGTGATCGATATGACATCTTGTAACAGTCACCAGCTGGAGTGCCCGTGAGAGCCACCAGAGGCCACTCCACATCAGACTATAGTCATTTCCCCACAAACTACATCTCCCATAATTCTCTGCCTGGACTCATCAGCACTCATTGTTTTCAGCTGTGTCTCATTACCTTGTTTAACTATGAAAGCCTGGTTTTCACATTCATTCCCTGTGAAGTCTTGTTTAGTGTTACACTGCAATTCCAAGCATTTTCCTGGTTTCCTTTATCTTGGTTTTCGATCTTTTGTCCGGTTTTCTTGGTTTCCTCTGTTTTTGCCTGTGCCCCATGACCCTGTTATTGTTTGGACTGATTACCCGGTGTTTATGACCTTTGCCTGTTTTCAATTACGATTGTGGATTATCCTTTAAAAAAAAAAAAAAATTGCATTTGAATTCTCAACCTTTGTGTCTCAGAGCAGTTCGTAACACATCTCTTCATTTACTGCTACAAACTGATAACAGTCAGATAAGTATGATTTAAACCATGCTAATGCAATTTCACTAATGCCAACATCATTTTCGAGTCTATTTAAAAGAATGGTGTGGTTGATAGTGTCAAATGCAGCACTAAGATCGAGTAACACTAATAGAGAGACACAACCACGATCGGATGATAAGAGCAAATCATTTGTGACTCTAATGAGAGCTGTCTCAGTACTATGGTACGGTCTAAATCCTGACTGAAAATCCTCGCAGATATCATTTCTTTCTAGAAAGGAACATAGTTGTGAAGATACCGCCTTTTCTAATATCTTTGACAGAAAAGGTAGATTTGAGATCGGCCTGTAATTGACTAATTCTGTAGGATCAAGTTGTGTTTTTCTAACAAGCGGTTTAATCATAGTCAGCTTAAAGGTTTTCAGTACATATTCTAATGATCAAGATGAATTAATGATATTAAGAAGAGGATCTATGACATCTGGAAGCATCTCTTTCAGTAGCTTAGTCAGTATAGGGTCTAACATACATGTCGTCGATTTAGATGATTTAATGAGTTTAGTAAATTCTTCCTCTCCTATAGCAATGAATGAATAGAATTTTTACTTAGGGAGACTACAATGCACTCCCTGATGTGATACTGTAGGAGGCGGTTGCATAGTTATAATTTTTCTCCATAATATTATCAATCTTACAAGTAAAGAAGTTCATAAAGTCATTACTGCTGTGCTGCTTGGAAACCTCTGGGATTGAAGGTTTATTCAAGGTTTATTCAGGAGACGAATTTCCTCTAGTGGAAGCGTTCGGTACTGCAGCCAAACACAATCTGACCGAAAGCTAATTTTTTTAGATATCAGGCTCAAATTTTTAACACAACTTGTTTAGATTTATGGCTTTGATTTTCTCACAGTTTTAGAGTAAAACATGTTTTTGAAAATATATATTTCATATAAAAATGCAAAAAATTTTTGCACATTTTTCATAACAATACACGTACATTTCTGTAACTTTTTAAAGTTCACTTTTTAAAACTTTTACTTCAGCAATAATCTTCCAAGTGTCTACTTTATAAAGAGATCAAACTTAAGTCTGTCGCTCTAAAGCAGAGGTCTTCATTCCTGCTCCTGGAGGGCCACTGTCCTGCAAAGTTTAGTTCCAACCCTAATCAAACACACCTGAATCAGTTCATCAAGCTCTTCAGAATCGCTGGAATATTCAAAGGCAGGTGTGCTGAAGCAGGCTGGAACTAAACTCTGCAGGACAGTGGCCCTCCAGGAGCAAGATTGAAGACCTCTGCAGTCTAAAGCATTCAAGATTTACCACAGTTTAAATTAAAAAATAAAATTGTCAGGTCTACGCTCAAAAAGTGAATAAATGGATTATAAATACAGCGTAAATATAATTCAGTACCATAAAATCCCCTAAAAATACAAAATATTAAATAAAAAAACATCGAACTAAAACTAGTACATTCATTTCACTGAAATAAAAACATTTCTGTCATTTTTCACCGACACACAAAGAGCTCCAGAGGGTTACAAATAAAGCTTCTTTGGGCATCAATGAAGAACCTTTAACATCGACTTCAGTTTCTTTATAGTGGAACAATTCTGCTATGATTCTTCTATGCCTTTGCTGCCAAAAACACTTTATTTTTAAGACTGAAAGGTCAAAAGAGTCCTTCACCCTTGTGTCATGTTCCTCCTTCAGTGTGTGTGTGTGTGTGTGTGTGTGTGTGTGTGTTCATCAGGTGTAACTGGTGCATCTACTGTAGTAAAGCAGCAGCACACATGATCTGAGGAATCATTCACATCTGTTTCTTCTTCAGAGAACGAGCCTTGTAACGGCCACTACAAACGACAAAACATGTGGGACAAGAGCTAATAAAGCAGTGACAGACACCACCATCCGAAGTGACATCATCTCCTCCTTATTTGAGGTCACTCGTTTCATATGCAGAGCGAACAAAGACTTCTGCTTTTAATGAGTTGCTTCCGCTCGAGAGTCGTGTCTTTACCAATCAAAAGATGATTGTGAGGAGATGATGTCTCTGTGGTGAGCCTTGTGTCTCCATCTTTACGAGTCTCTGTAATCAGTGCCAAGACGAGGAGCTCGCGACGGGCATCTGAGGGCGCGATGGAGACGGGGAATGATGTGGAAATGGAGATGAGCGTTTGTTCCCAGCATTGATCCACAGCCGAAGATTGATGGTGGGAACGAATGTGTTGATTTGTTTTCCCACACTCATCTGTACATTTACTTTCCTGTGCTCAGAGTTTGATTTGCTATCATGGGAAAACAAGATGGTGGAGCGATGCTGTGCTTTCTGTGGCTTTTCAGTTCGTAGTGAAACGGTTTCGCTGACCCCAGTCACACTTTAAACGTCTTAATGTCATTGCATTATATAGAGCATCTATCTATCTATCTATCTATCTATCTATCTATCTATCTATCTATCTATCTATCTATCTATCGTCTGTCTGTCTGTCTTTTTAACTAATCATTCTTTCCTCTTTCTTTCTTTCTTTCTTTCTTTCTTTCTTTCTTTCTTTCTTTCTTTCTTTCTTTCTTTCTTTCTTTCTTTCGCTCTTTCTCTTTCTTTCTTTCTTTCTTTCTTGCTCTTTTTCTTTCTTTCTTTCTTTCTTTCTTTCTTTCTTTCTTTCTTTCTCTTTTTCTTGCTTTCTTTCTAACTAATATTTCTTTCTTTCGCTCTTTCTCGCTCTCTTTTTCTTTCGCTCTTTCTCGCTCTTTTTCTTTCTTTCTTTTTTTTCTTTCTTTCTTTCTTTCTTTCTTTCTTTCTTTCTTTCTTTCTCTTTCTCTCTTTCTTTCTTTCTTTCTTTCTTTCTCTCTTTCTTGCTTTCTTTCTAACTAATATTTCTTTCTTTCTTTCTTTCACTCTTTCTCACTCTCTTTTTCTTTCTTTCTTTTTCTTTCTTTCTTTCTTTCTTTCTTTCTTTCTTTCTTTCTTGCTTTCTTGCTCTTTTTCTTTCTTTCTTTCTTTCTTTCTTTCTTTCTTTCTCTTTTTCTTGCTTTCTTTCTAACTAATATTTCTTTCTTTCGCTCTTTCTCGCTCTCTTTTTCTTTCGCTCTTTCTCGCTCTTTTTCTTTCTTTCTTTCTTTCTTTCTTTCTTTCTTTCTTTCTTTCTAACTAATATTTCTTTCTTTCTTTCACTCTTTCTCACTCTCTTTTTCTTTCTTGCTTTCTTTCTTGCTTTCTTTCTTTCTTGCTTGCTTTCTTTCTTGCTTTCTTTCTTTCTTGCTTGCTTTCTTGCTCTTTTTCTTTCTTTCTTTCTTTCTTTCTCTTTTTCTTGCTTTCTTTCTAACTAATATTTCTTTCTTTCTTTCTTTCACTCTTTCTCACTCTCTTTTTCTTTCTTTCTTTTTCTTTCTTTCTTTCTTTCTTTCTTTCTTTCTTTCTTTCTTTCTTTCTTTCTTTCTTTCTTTCTCTTTCTCTCTTTCTTTCTTTCTTTCTTTCTTTCTTTCTCTCTTTCTTGCTTTCTTTCTAACTAATATTTCTTTCTTTCTTTCTTTCACTCTTTCTCACTCTCTTTTTCTTTCTTTCTTTTTCTTTCTTTCTTTCTTTCTTTCTTTCTTTCTTTCTTGCTTTCTTGCTCTTTTTCTTTCTTTCTTTCTTTCTTTCTTTCTCTTTTTCTTGCTTTCTTTCTAACTAATATTTCTTTCTTTCGCTCTTTCTCGCTCTCTTTTTCTTTCGCTCTTTCTCGCTCTTTTTCTTTCTTTCTTTCTTTCTTTCTTTCTTTCTTTCTAACTAATATTTCTTTCTTTCTTTCACTCTTTCTCACTCTCTTTTTCTTTCTTGCTTTCTTTCTTGCTTTCTTTCTTTCTTGCTTGCTTTCTTTCTTGCTTTCTTTCTTTCTTGCTTGCTTTCTTGCTCTTTTTCTTTCTTTCTTTCTTTCACTCTTTCTCACTCTCTTTTTCTTTCTTTCTTTTTCTTTCTTTCTTTCTTTCTTTCTTTCTTTCTTGCTTTCTTGCTCTTTTTCTTTCTTTCTTTCTTTCTTTCTTTCTTTCTCTTTTTCTTGCTTTCTTTCTAACTAATATTTCTTTCTTTCGCTCTTTCTCGCTCTCTTTTTCTTTCGCTCTTTCTCGCTCTTTTTCTTTCTTTCTTTCTTTCTTTCTTTCTTTCTTTCTTTCTAACTAATATTTCTTTCTTTCTTTCACTCTTTCTCACTCTCTTTTTCTTTCTTGCTTTCTTTCTTGCTTTCTTTCTTTCTTGCTTGCTTTCTTTCTTGCTTTCTTTCTTTCTTGCTTGCTTTCTTGCTCTTTTTCTTTCTTTCTTTCTTTCACTCTTTCTCACTCTCTTTTTCTTTCTTTCTTTTTCTTTCTTTCTTTCTTTCTTTCTTTCTTTCTTGCTTTCTTGCTCTTTTTCTTTCTTTCTTTCTTTCTTTCTTTCTTTCTTTCTTTCTCTTTTTCTTGCTTTCTTTCTAACTAATATTTCTTTCTTTCGCTCTTTCTCGCTCTCTTTTTCTTTCGCTCTTTCTCGCTCTTTTTCTTTCTTTCTTTCTTTCTTTCTTTCTTTCTTTCTTTCTTTCTTTCTTTCTTTCTAACTAATATTTCTTTCTTTCTTTCACTCTTTCTCACTCTCTTTTTCTTTCTTGCTTTCTTTCTTGCTTTCTTTCTTTCTTGCTTGCTTTCTTTCTTGCTTTCTTTCTTTCTTGCTTGCTTTCTTGCTCTTTTTCTTTCTTTCTTTCTTTCTTTCTCTTTTTCTTGCTTTCTTTCTAACTAATATTTCTTTCTTTCTTTCTTTCACTCTTTCTCACTCTCTTTTTCTTTCTTTCTTTTTCTTTCTTTCTTTCTTTCTTTCTTGCTTTCTTGCTTTCTTGCTCTTTTTCTTTCTTTCTTTCTTTCTTTCTTTCTTTCTCTTTTTCTTGCTTTCTTTCTAACTAATATTTCTTTCTTTCGCTCTTTCTCGCTCTCTTTTTCTTTCGCTCTTTCTCGCTCTTTTTCTTTCTTTCTTTCTTGCTTTCTTTCTAACTAATATTTCTTTCTTTCGCTCTTTCTTTCTTTCTTTCTTTCTTTCTTTCGCTCTTTCTTTCTTTCATGTCATTGCATTATATAAAGCATCTATCTGTCTGTCTGTCTGTCTGTCTGTCTGTCTGTCTGTCTGTCTGTCTATCTATCTATCTATCTATCTATCTATCTATCTATCTGTCTGTCTGTCTGTCTGTCTTTTTAACTAATCATTCTTTCTTTCTAACTAATCTTTCTTTCCTTTCTTTCTTTCTTTCTTTCTTTCTTTCTTTCTTTCTAACTAATATTGCTTTCTTTCTTTCTTTCGCTCTTTCTCGCTCTCTTTTTCTTTCTTTCTTTCTTTCTTTCTTTCTTTCTTTCCTTCTCTTTTTCTTTCTAACTAATCTTTCTTTCCTTTCTCTTTCTTTCTTTCTTTCTTTCTTTTTCTTTCTTTCTTTCTTGCTTTCTTTCTAACTAATTTCTTTCTTTCTTTCTTTCTTTCGCTCTTTCTCGCTCTCTTTTTCTTTCTTTCTTTTTTTCTTTCTAACTAATCTTTCTTTCCTTTCTCTCTCTTTCTTTCTTTCTTTCTTTCTTTCTTTCTTTCTTTCTTGCTTTCTTGCTTTCTTTCTAACTAATTTCTTTCTTTCTTTCTTTCTTTCTTTCTTTCTTTCTTTCTTTCTTTCTTTCTTTCTTTCGCTCTTTCTCGCTCTCTTTTTCTTTCTTTCTTTCTTTTTTTCTTTCTAACTAATCTTTCTTTCCTTTCTCTCTCTTTCTTTCTTTCTTTCTTTCTTTCTTTCTTGCTTTCTTGCTTTCTTTCTAACTAATTTCTTTCTTTCTTTCTTTCTTTCTTTCTTTCTTTCTTTCTTTCTTTCTTTCTTTCTAACTCCAAACTAAATTCAAATGTTGACAGTGGAGAGGCTCATTAGACTCCATCAGCTGCCAGTCTATGTACTATTTCTAATACATCAAGACTCATTTTCCATTCTATCTAATATTTCTAAACTGAAAACCTTCAAACATTCAAACTTTTAAAACTACTAAACTAAAACTTAAACTAATTAAAACTAAAAACCTTCAAACTTCAAGCTTTTAAAAATTCTTCAAACTTTCTGGCAAGGCTTTTTCATGCAAACTTAAAGTTTGTCTACAAACTTTTTCATCTAGTTTAATATTAAAAGACACTTTGAGCAAAACATTTCACAAAAATCAGCTTTTGAACAATAAAATAAAACAGTAGAACTATTGATCAAGATGAGGACAAAATGTATTTGGACACTTAAAATACGCCTGTAATATCAAACCGAGTTGCATCTGTTAACAAATGCACTTCACTTTATTCATATAGACATTTTAGAAACGACTTTAACGGCTTCATAATTTAAAACCTGACTAAAATCAAGTAGACATTAACTTTTAGAAAGAGTGCTTATTTTACGGAAATAATATAGTTCAAAAGAATATACTTAATGTTTTGGATACTTTATTGCATGTTAATTGCAATGAAATTAAAATAATGCAATTAGCTGAACTTTAAAGTGCTTTTTTGACACACTTAAGTACTTTATATGTCATTTTCAATTACTTCTATTGTCTTTTAAAGTGGACTGACAAGCATTTATGGTACAATAAAACATACTTTAAATGTCATTTCGGTATCACTTTACAATAAGGTTCATTAATTAACTTTAGTTAATCTATTCACTAACATGAACTAATAATGAGCAATATATTTGTTGCTGTATGTATTAATCTTTGTTAATGTTAGTTAATAAAAAATACAGCAGTTCGTGTTAGTTCACGGTGCATTAACTAATGTTAACAAATACAACCTTTGATTTTAATAATGTATTAGTAAATGTTGAAATTAATATTAACTAAGATTAATAAATGCTGTAGAGGTATTGTTAGTTCATGTTAATTAAGGTAGTTTACTAATGTTAACTAATGAACCTTATTATAAAGTGTTACCTTCATTTCTGTCGAAACTTGTATGTATTTACAAATACATATAATTATTAATTTGCAATGATGAAGTTGCAATTTAATACATTTAAAATATATTTTAACTTTATAATATTTTAACGTTTTAAGTTTAATGCAAGTCACAACAGACAAAAATTATATATATATTTTTTTTCATGCACTGGTCAATTTTGAGGCTCTTTGGATTTTCATAAAGTTATGTTTCAGACGAGTGGAAAGAAAACATCCAAAATACACTTTTAAGTGTGTATTTTATTGCACTTTATTTGCACCCATAGAGTTCAATGACAGTATATATCTGTAAAGGTTATAAATCTCCACTTCAGCAGCTTCACACACACCAAACTTTACAGTGTTATTCCAATCTATATTCATATATCATTCGCCTGATTTATAAATCACTTTATGCCGAAAAACACAGTGAAAAATTTTCACAGTATTTTCTGATTTATGAAGTGTAAAAAAACTTTTGAACCTGGCTTTATCCAATGTTCAGATTTCTGTTCTGGAAATGTATGCAAATTAGTCTATATTCAATTAGATAATGCCTCATTTGCATATTTAAACCACATTTCACGAAACTTGTAATACAAAAAAGTTTGCAGTTCTTATATCAGTCATCTGGATAAGTATGGTTTGATCTATATTAGTTATGTGTACTCTTTTCACATGTGGTGTCTTGCCTTAACTGTAATATTGAAAAACACACTACAATTAAAATGTTAACCCATTCATAATCGCCTTGCCTTTATTTGTTTAATCTCATTTGTTTCACCTAGATGGCAATGACATTAAATGGAGGACTAAAGAAAAAGCCCCCATTAGTGTCGCATATCTCTTCTAGACATCTCCGATTCATTTCTATAGTCCATTACTAACTATAAGTAACTACACATCAACTAACTCTCATTACAGTATTATTAGACCGTCTGCTCAATATCTGCGAACTCTTTATCTTGATGCTCCCCAACAGATATTCAGTCACACTTTATTTTACCGTGTCATTACACGTTACATGTAATAATAACTATAAATTATGCATAATTACAACTAACCCTAAACCAAACCCTTATAGTAAGTACATCTAATTAATATTACTCAGTACTTAAATGTATAATTATACTGTAACAAGGATTTTGGCAAGCCGTTTTGACTTTTATTCATTCATATGACTTTTATTCATTCATTGAATTCATTCAATGAACATTGAAATGCAAATTTTTGATATCAGGAATTCAATTTCCACTAGTAAAAACTATATCTCTTGATATCTGTAATAGTTTTTTCACCATAGGCTGCAATTCAAACTCAACTGTTGATATCAAGAAATGATTTCTTACTAGTTGAAATTACAATTTCACATATCATGCAAAAAAATCATGCTAATTTAAGACTAATTTTTCATGCTAATTTTTTTTTTGGCATAAAGGGTTTGTTCATGACCTTATTCGGTTACACTTTATTTTAAGGTGTCTTTGTTACAGTGTAATTGTACATTTAAGTACTGAGTAATAATAATTAACTACATGCACTTACTACAGGGTTAGGATAAGAGTTTGTTTTAGGGTTAATTGCATGTAATTATGCATAATTTATAGTTATTACTACAGAAACTACATGTAACATGTTAAATAAAGTGTAACCCTTTATTTTAAGTTGACCTTGTTAGTGTAATTATACATTTAAGTACTGAGTAATATTAATTAATAGAGTTACGGGGTAACACTTTATTTTACAATCTCTTTGTTACATATGTTACATGTAGTTACCATAGTAATAACTATAAATTATGCATAATTACATGCAACTAACCCTCAACCAAACCCTAACCCTATCCCAATAGTAAGTACATGTAGTTAATTAATATTACTCAGTACTTAAATGTCTAATTACACTGTAACGACGACACCTTAAAATAAAGTGCAACCAGTTACGGTGTGGTTTAGGGTTAATGCATGTAATTATGCATAATTATACAGTAACTACTTGTAACATGTAACAAGGACACTGTTAAATAAAGTGTAACACTTTATTTTAAGGTGTCATTGTTACAGTATAATTATACATTTAAGTATTTATTAATAATAATTAACTACATGCACTTACTAGGGTTAGGATGAGGGTTTGGTTTAGGGTTAATTGCAATGTTAACCCTTTATTTTAATGTTCTCGTTACATGTTACATGTAGTTATAACTATAAATTATGCATAATTACATGCCTAAACCAAAACAAATTCTAAACCCCAAACCCTAACCCTATTAATTAATATTACTCAATACTTAAATGTATAATTACACTGTAACAAGGTCAACTTAAAATAAAGGGGGTTACACTCTATTTTAAGGTGTCCGTGTTACAGTATAATTATACATTTACTGAGTAATAATAATTAACTACATGCACTTATTACAGGGTTAGGATGAGGGTTTATTTTAGGGTTAATTGCATGTAATTATGCATAATTTATAGTTATTACTACAGTAACTACATGTAACATGTTAAATAAAGTGTAACCCTTTATTTTAAGTTGACCTTGTTAGTGTAATTATACATTTAAGTACTGACTAATATTAATTAATAGAGTTACAGGGTAACACTTTATTTTACAATCTCTTTGTTACATATGTTACATGTAGTTACCATAGTAATAACTATAAATTATGCATAATTACATGCAACTAACCCTCAACCAAACCCTAACCCTACCCTATCCCAATAGTAAGTGCATGTAGTTAATTATTATTAATAAGTACTTAAATATATAATTACACTGTAACGACGACACCTTAAAATAAAGTGCAACCAGTTACGGTTTGGTTTAGGGTTAATGCATGTAATTATGCATAATTATACAGTAACTACTTGTAACATGTAACAAGGACACGGTTAAATAAAGTGTAACACTTTATTTTAAGGTGTCATTGTTACAGTATAATTATACATTTAAGTACTTATTAATAATAATTAACTACATGCACTTACTAGAGTTAGGATGAGGGTTTGTTTTAGGGTTAATTGCAATGTTAACCCTTTATTTTAATGTTCTCGTTACATGTTACATGTAGTTATAACTATAAATTATGCATAATTACATGCAATTAACCAAACCCTAACTATATTAATTAATATTACTCAGTACTTAAATGTATAATTACACTGTAACAAGGTCAACTT
>NC_139977.1:2562500-2605000 GCF_963993115.1 Abramis brama
ATTAAACATGCTACTGTACTGGTGCATTGCCACTCAAATGCATAGGATATAATAAAACAATAAACATGGAAATAATGTATACACACACACATGTATCATATTCGTATATAATACTCTATGCTAACATTTGCATAATTTTAAAGCATTTTTTACTTGGTTATTCACACACCATCTCAAGTTATAGTGAAAATATTAATCCCCAAAGAGCCATAAAGCGACTCCAGAATCGCCAGAATCCCGGTTCTCCGTAAAAGGGGGATTTTTCCGCTGAAGTCTGAATCTGGAAGCTGAAACAACTTCATTTTCTTCTTTCAAACTGATCCTGATATTAATACTGTATGAAACAACAGAGCAGTTATTTCTGCATTTCTGTTTGTTTGAGAAAAGTGAGAAACCAACAGGAGAATTTCAGTCTCTTTCACTTCAGGTAATTCTATCCGTTTAATTTACAGATTTCCTTTAACCCTAAATCACAACACAATGCAATGCATCATTCAAAATACAATGTTTTTCCTCCATATTTCTGCCATATTTTTAAAGAATTTTCAGTAACACTTTATTTTACAGTGTCCTTGTTACATGTACTTACTACAGTAATAACAATAAATTATGCATAATTACATGCAACTAACCCTCAACCAAACCCTAATCCTACCCTAACCCTATATAGTAAGTACATGTAGTTGCTTAATATTACTCAGTACTTAAATATATAGTTACACTGTAACAATGACACCTTAAAATAAAGTGTTACTGAATTTTCTTAGGGTGTATCACACATTCATACATTTAAATCTGCACATAACTGTACATCTATAAATAGTGCATTCATAAATCTGTCAATTTTCTATATTTGTATTACTGTAGTGTATTATATTTAATTGTATCCTCTATTCTTTATTATTGTGTTATATTCTTTTTTTGCTGCACTGGTAGCTCAGTTTTGTAAAGATGCATGACATTAAAGCTCTTTCTGATTCTGATCATTACATGACTTACACTTCTGCTACAAAAGTTTGTAATTATACTTTCATGCTAAAAATATGACATTTAATTTAAAGCCACTGCTTTCCGTTCTCAGCTCTGATCTGATGATAAATGGAAAAGCAGAGGAAGAAGGATAAATGCAAATAAAACAATGCAACTTTAACCCTGTAATTGTGCAAAATGACATCAATTCATGTGTCACAGTATTTGTTCCAGTGCTTGCATATTGTTGATGGGGATTTTAATACATTTCAGTGTCTTTTTATGCACTCTAAAAAATGCAGGGTTGTTGTAACCCAAATTTGGGTCAAATATGGACAAACCCAACCGTTGGGTTAAACAATTTAATTAAAAAATTTAACCCAACGCCTGGGTTTGTCTATATTTGACCCAAATTTGGGTTAAAACAACCCAACATTTTTAGAGTGAATAAAGAGTTTTGGCACTGTGAATGGATTTCAGTAAGTAGGCTATTATTATATTTGTATAATTAATAAGGGTGGTAGATATAGGAACTTGATTTAGTATTTTACTTTGTCAAATGAAACCCTAAAGGAAGAGTGAATTGGTAACACTTTACAAAAAGATTCATTAGTTTAACATTAATGAATGTATTAACTAACATGAACTAACCATGAGCAATACACTTTATTTGGTAACACTTTATTTTACAGAGTCCTTGTTACATTATGTTACATAGTAATAACAGTAGATTATGCATAATTACATGCAATTAATCCTAAACCAAAACCTAATCCTACCCTGTAAAATAAAGTGTTACCTACATTTGTTACTGTATTTATTCATCTTTGTTAATGTTAGTTAATAGAAACCCAGCTGTTCATTGTTTGTTCATGTTAGTTCACAGTGCATGAACTAATGTTAGCAAGATTTGAATAAAGTATTAGTAAATGTTGAAATTAACATTAAAGATTAATAATAACTGCATACGTGCAGTTCATTATTAGTATGCAAACTAATGTTAACTAATGAACCTTATTGTAAAGTGTTACCAGTGAATTAAACCATTTTCCATTAAAAATCAAACAAACAAAAAAAGCGAGTGCATGGAAAAAGTAGAGATTGCATGAGAAACACTGTTCGTTAGAGTTCGTGAAGGCTGTTGTAAACTGAAGTTTCCACTGAGGTAAAACTGCAGAAGTGCAGCTCGTGCTCCTGCGCGCGCCGCCGCGCCGATCTCGCGAGTCTGAAAATAGAACCCGCGACTCGCTTTACACAAACATTATGCTTTTTCATTAATGTGTTATGAGCGCGTGTGCAGATGAGCGTATATCGGTGTGTGTGTGTGTGTGTGCGAGAGTGTGTGTGTGAGAGAGGCTTGAATGGTTGTGCTTCACATCAAAGGCTCAGGCAAGTCTCTGCATTAACAAGCCCCTTTGTTTCCTGAGAGAGAGAGCGAGAGAGAGAGAGAGAGAGAGAGAGAGAGAGAGAGAGAGAGAGAGAGTATTTATAACACTGTTATAAATATTTGAAGATAAAAAAAAAAGATTAAAAAAAATTGAAAAATATTTTCATGGTAATATTTTCTTAATTATTGTTTTATTATTAATTATTTATTAGTGTTATTAATGTTTTGGCAATGTAAAGATTTCTTTCACCATGCTAATAAAGCTATTTGAATCTTGAGAGAGAGAGGGAGAGAGAGGGAGGATTAAGTTCACCTTTATTATTACAACTGACTGATTATTACAAAAGATTTACAAAAACATATACACAAAAAAAAAAAACTTTTTTTGGGAGAGAGAGAGAGAGAGAGAGAGAGAGAGAGAATATTTATAACACTGTTTATTTATTTATTTTATCATTAATAATTTATTTATTTATTATTGTATAGTGTTATTAATGCTTTGGCAATGTAAAGATTTCTTTCACCATACAAATAAATTTGAATCTTGAATCTTACAGAGAGAGAGAGAGAGAGAGAGAGAGAGAGAGAGAGAGAGAGAGAGAGAGAGAGAGAGTCAACAGCAGGTCTCTCTCTCCTGACACCGACGACCCCTGTGATAACCAACACATGATGTTCTTCGACATCAACACCAAACACACACGTGACACACACACACATACACACACACACAGCATGATGGAGAATATGATCCTCGATAAAATCATCCTGTTTCTTAATAATTCAAACCCATCATGGAAAACTCTGAAGGGTGTGTCCAGTAAAACACTCGTGGCTGGAGCTCGACGGGCTCTTTACATGTGGCTCGACCTCAGTTAAAGGATGTGATTTAATTAGTTTGCTACTTAAATGCGCCTGGAGATTATTTAGGAAGCACAGTATGTAATTTTTAGGATCTGCATTTATCCTGGAAACCATCAAAGCCTGAAACGCAGCCTGATGGTGTTGTGTCGTACTCGCATGTGTTTTTAACTCTTCATCTCTTCAAAAGCTCTCGCATAGATATCAAAAACTGGACTTATAGGGAAAGATAAAGATTATGTTGAGGTTTGAGATGACAATATGTTATGTGCACCATCATGAACAAGACTTGCAAACATCAACTTTTGCTCAGTGTCAGTTCTGCGTTTCCTGCCCCTGTGGCTTTGTTCGAAAATGGTAAATTATACACTTCTGACATCTGAAGTCTGTGCAGAAGATAAAGAAATGATCTAGGCCAAGCCGAGGACAAATCCCTCAATCTGACTCGACTCTGTCCGACTGACGGCATGCAAATATCAGCTCAGGACGCTGGAAAACACTGAGAAATCATTAGGAAAATGATGTGGAAAAACTGCTTCCATGATCAGCAGCTGTCTATATTTAATCAAGGCAAATAAACAAGGTCTCATTTATAATTTAGATTTGCATGCATTAAAGAGGCCATTTTTAATCCATTTATTAATATGCATGGAAGATATTGTATAAATATGCAGCCTTATGCAAATACCAGACACATTTGTGTTTGTATTTAATTCTTATTCCCAGCTGTAGATCATGACAGTAAATGTACCCAGATATTATTGCACAGCATGGGGAGGAATGAAGGAAGCCATCATTATTATTATTATTTCCCATTAAAACTCAACACTGAACAAGAGTCAAAACTAAAAATAAGTCATGCACAAGAAGGTGATGCTCTGTGTTTTACACACAACTTCATACTTTTCACCAAGTCTGATCAGCATATGTATTTAGTATGCCATTATTTTGTGTAGTAACTAATATGGGTAATTAGTTGTAGTAACATGTAATTGGGTGTTGATATACAGGCTGTTTCAATACATTCAGAATATTCTTATATTACATATTTCTTCTAAAATTATATTTATAATTTATAATAAAATAATTTATATAAAAATGTTGTGATGCCCCCTCCCCCCCAATATGTGTTGACTTTTTGCCAATATAAACATCCAAAAAAATTGTTATGCCAATAAATCATATTAAAAAGAGAAAATCTCTTCTAACTTCAAGAAATTCTTCTCAAGGAAAACTGGAGCTCTTTCTCTTGGTTTATTGCTCGATTGCTAAAAAACACATTAAACTCTTTGATGATGGCTTCATTCTGGCTCATTTTACCTCCATCAACTCTCTCATTTACGCGCTGATTCTCACTTTATATTTCAGTGAAGCGAAACCCATGTTTCTTAATAATTGGGATGGTCTAAAATATTTATCAATTACATCCCTCCTTAAATGCTTTTCATTTTTTTGTGTGCATTTATTCGTGTGTATATAATAGTTTCTTACGATCTCATCAAAAAAGCCCTGAAACTCAAAAGTGTCGTGTCCCTTTAAGAGCGCCCCCCCACTCGGCTCATTTCAGCTGTCAATCACTCTCGGTCTCTTTGATCTTCGCTGTTCTAAAGCGCGACTGTTTGTTACTTTCAAGTCGCGCGCGGCTCGTCACAGCACACAGAAGTTTTCCTCTCTCGCGCGGGTCTCCAACGCTCATCCGAGCGCGCAAAACAACGACAACAACAACACTCAGAAGTAGATTAGTAAAGTTGTCTGGTAGAGTACAGTATGCCGCAGCTGAACGGCGGAGGAGGAGATGATCTCGGGGCGAATGATGAGATGATCGCGTTTAAAGATGAAGGAGGAGATCACGAGGAGAAGATCCGCGAGAGCGCGTTCACGGAGAGAGACCTGGCCGATCTCAAGTCATCTCTGGTCAACGAGTCCGAGATCAGCCAGAACAACACGCACCCTGCCGTAAGTGTGTGCGTGTGTGTGCGTGCGTGCGTGTGTGTGTGTGTGCTGTGGATGATGTTCGTGTGAGTGAAATAAAGTGTGTTTGTAATGAGCAGGTGATCAGAAGAGGACAGCAGGAGGATCAGAGGATCTACACTGATAAACGAGAACATCTGGACGACGGTGAGACTTCACACACTATACACACGCTATACACACACTTAGACTCACACACTTAGACTCACACACTTTACACACTTAGACACACACACTCACACACATACACTCTCTCACATGCACATGCACATACACACACACACACACACACACACGCACACTTAGACACACACTGCACACTCTCACACATACATTCACAAACACACACAATCAAACTCACACACTTAGACACACACTATACATTCTCACACACTCACAAACCCACACTTGTATACACACACACAAACTTGTTTTTGTTTGTTTTGTGTGTGTGTGTGTTTGTGTGTGTGTGTGTGTGTGTGTGTATGACCTTATTTACACAAATCTGTGTGTGTGTGTGTGTGTGTGTGTGTGTATGTATGTATGACCTTATTTACACAAATCTGTGTGTGTGTGTGTGTATGACCTTATTTACACAAATCTGTGTGTGTGTGTGTATGACCTTATTTACACAAATCTGTGCGTGTGGCTTTTAGAGACAAAATTGTCTCCGGAAATGCGCTAAATCAGACGACGTTTCTTGTTTGGAAAAACGCTGCTTAAAGTAAAAAATAGTTTTCATTTAATATTCATCTTGATTTAAAGCGTCTTTAATTGGGAAAATTAAAAACTTTCATCTAGGTCTGATACGCAACGGATGGACTTTTCTCGGGGAAAACCTGAAATCCGCATCAGTAAATACGCCGTTGACTCATTTTTTTTGTGTGTGTTTTGTCTATCACAAACATGTTTGATCTATTTCCGTTATTTGTGTTTTAGAACCGAAACCGCTTTGAAGTGAACCTGTGATTGATCATCGTTATATATTTTACAAGAGCGGCTATAAATACGTGTACAACACAAGAGGCTTTCTGGAGGTCATAAAGACAAAGTTTTCACAAGTTCAGAGATTTATTGTTCTTCTCGCTCTCATTTTCTCCAGTGCCCAAACATCACGATGGTGGAATGTATAAGGCGTCGTACTCTGGATACCCGTTCCTGATGCTTCCCGAGCCGTACCTCCCGAACGGACCCGTCTCTCCAGCCGTAAGTTCTTCCATTAGGATGCGATCATTAGAGTCCAGGTGTGTGTGTGGGAACAGCTGAAGACAGGCCTGTAATTACACTAGAAGAAGAGAATCCCACTCCATCCATTCCTTTGATGCGACTCTTAAAGGGACAGTACACACAAAAAAATGAATCATTTACCCACCCTCGGGTTGTTTCAAACCTGTATGAGTTTCTTCTGTTGAACACAAAGGAAGATATTTTTGAAGAATATGGGTAATCAAACAATTATGGGGTACCATTGACTTCCATAGTATTTTCTTTCATACTATGGAGGCCAATGGTGTCCAAAATATAGGGTGAATAAATTACTTTTTTTTAGGGTGAACTGTCCCTTTAAGCTCAGTAGACGTTCACACTGCTTTAGATCTGTTCAAACTTACAGCAATGCACGTGAAGTTTTGGTGTCATGATGCACACATTTATGTTGTTTGTCCTTGTATTATTGGGACGTGGTTCGATGAATATCTAATTGTGTTTTATCTTAAAGGGACAGTACACCCAAAAAATGTATCATTTACTCGCCCTCGGGTTGTTTCAAACCTGTATGAGTTTCTTCTGTTGAACACAAAGGAAGATATTTTTGAAGATTATGGGTAACCAAACAATTGTGGGGTACCATTGACTTCCATAGTGTTTTCTTTGATACTATGGAGGTCAATGGTGTGCAAAATATCTCATGCAGGTTTGTATATCTAACATTCTTTAGGTAAGATGTCCCTTTAAGATCAGTAGACATTCACATTGCTTTAGATCTGTTCAAACTTACAGCAATGCATGCGTTTCTCGTGGAGTTTGTGTGTCATGATGCACACGTTTGTGTTGATTGTCATTGTATTATTGGGACGTGGTTCTTCAAGTCATTGATGCATATCTAATTGTGTTTGTGTGCATGTGTGCGAACCTTGATGCCGTCGACCGTAAATTAACGGTCTACTTGCGTATAATCGTGCTTATTACTTCGATAATGATGTAGCATGACATCATTATCTTACTTGTCATTTGTCTGAAGTCTTTCGCCATGTTTGTGTGGATATAGTGTATTTATGAAGAAAAACACGTGTACAGTAACTGAATCCAGATTGTAGCTCTTGAAAAGGTTTCTTATGAAACGCACCTGAAGTGTAGTTATAAGCCTGTAATTACACCAGTTCTGTATCTTGCGCTTTTTTTCAACTGGAAAGTTCACAGATTTACCAACATACACACAAAAACCTGAACGAAAACCCTACTGTGTCTTTATGAAAGCATATGTAGGAATGATAATGATGATGATATGGTGGCTTTGTGAAAGTCCCGTATAGCTGTGAAATGAAATTTTTGAAGTGTCTTCCAGGTTTTTCTCAACTTTTAATGCTGTTCAGTGAGTCGATATGAATGTTCATGGACGTCATATACGGGAAACGTTGTTATGATTAGTGTTTATGCCACAACTAGTGTTTTTTTTATTATTTGTTTAACGCTCTTTTCATCAGTCCCATCCGAAGTCAAGTGATTTTCCTCTGTAAAGCTAACTGTAAGGTCTTCCAAATTCAAGGATTTTTCTTAGTGCCAAAAAAGTGAAGATTATAATTGATGTTTGTGTTCTTGATTCAAGCTCTTTACCCACAATGCACAGCTAAGCTGCTGATTTTACACGACCATCGGGGATCCCTTGTTGAGTTGACAATTAAACTCTTAAGTGTTGGCGATTGACTGAAGTCGAAGCTCAGGGCTTGTTCTTGGAGTAGACAATAGACGAACACTGGCTTTGTGTCATAATCCATCCAGAGCAGCTCTGACTGACGGCGATAAGTAACAGACACTGGATTACACCCTCTTTAAGAAAAAAGCTCTTTAACCCATTCTGCCACTTCAATACGGACACAATGTGCCGTTGGAAAGCTTGCAAGTTGTAGGTCTGAAAACTCAAGGCACAATGACCGCGTGTCGCAAGCGTGCGTGAAGCTCAAAGCTCACATCTCCTTCAGCCGGAGGTTAAATCACGCCAACTTCGTATTAAAATACAAATATTGATAACAGACCCCACTTGGCCTTGGTCTTTGAAGCGAGCGCCTGCGGACGAATCTGCAGAGTTATTTATGGAGCCGGAAATATTTGGGAAACTATCAAAACCTGTCGGATCCCCTCAGGTGTTTATAGCTGTAATTATTGGTGTGGTCGTGTCTGTTCCACCGCTCGCGAGAGAAAGAGAGAGAGAGAGAGAGAGAGAGAGGACAGGTGTTTAAGTCGTCTCGGAGCCGTGCTCAAACATGTCAAGCGCCTGAAGTCAGGGCTGTCGAGCAAATTCTTCTCAGATGAAGAGGACTTTTATCAAGGTGTGAGGCAGATGATGTAGCAGCTTCAGCGACTGGACAGGGTTTCAGTGTTTGATTTCCCTGTGAAACGAGGACATTGTGTCTCTGTGTTGATTTTATCTATTGTCTTGTCAGGAAATGTATTTTCTGTGCTTGACGACAGAAAAATTAGCCCAAATGAGTCAAAAGGAATTATTTGAAGACTCATACGTCTTCTTATCACTCACAGTCTGAGTTTATCACATTGAGAGGTTTTGTTTGAGCTTCAGACTGATATATAACTTAGTATCATCGACATAACAGTGGAAACTAATCCCATGCTTTCTTATAATATTAGCAAGCGGCAGCAAGTCTGTTTCAAAGCAGCTTTACATTGATAACAAGTAAATAATAGAATATAAAGGAAAATAATAAAATAAAGCATATATATTGAAAATAGCAGAGGGCCTAAAACAGACCCTTGTGGCACTCCATAATTTACTGACGTTATCTTTGATTTGATTTTCCCCGTTTAAATTGACAAAATGGTAGCAATCTGAATCAGTCCCTGAATACCAGTGCAATTTTGTAGTCAATCTAACAGTATTTTATGATCTATAGTGTCGAACACAGCACTAAAACTAGTATTGAGATACAGACTCTCTCTTTCTGTGCTTCCATTCGGTGACGACAAAAAAATGAGTCAAAAAGATTTATTTGAAGACTCGTACGTCTTCATATCACCCAGAGTCTGAGTTTATCACATTGACAGGTTTTGTTTGAGCTCCAAACTTATTTATAACTTAGTATCATCGACAAAAGAGTGGAAACTAATCCCATGTTTTCTTGTAATATTACCAAGCGGCCAAATAGCAGAGGGCCTAAAATACTGACATTATCTTTGATTTTTTTTTTTCAACCAATTGTTTTGTCAGGAAATGTATTTTCTGTGCTTCCATTCAGTGACGACAGTCTTCACCTCCTTTTAATAAAGTGCAGAAAAATTAGTCTGAATGAATCAAAAGGATTTATATGAAGACTCGTACATCTTCATATCACTCACAGTCTGAGTTTATCACATTGAGAGGTTTTGTTTGAGCTCCAGACTGATATATAACTTAGTACAGGGGTCACCAAACTTTTTTCTCTGGGGGCCACATTATCGTTCCTGACTGTGATGGGGGGCCGGGGCCGGGTCAGCTATATAACATAGAATTGTATGACCCAGACCAAAATGACCACCAGCAGGCCTCATTGTGTAGTAGAGATTACTAGCCTGGCACAGCCATCCCCACTACTATATCCACACTACTATATCCACACTACTATATCCACACTACTATATCCACACTTGATTCCTGGCACATATTTGTTTATCTTTACTAGTGGTTTGCAAAAGTTGTAATCGAGTCTTCACACTTTGTTTTAATTAAAGTTATTCTTCACAAATAATCGTTTTTATTAATAAAGTAAAAGCATAGAACCAGTTTATTTGTAGTGCACTGACAATAGTTTTATAAAATTAGTTTATTAATTCAATTAATAAAAATACCTTGATATGTTTGGTAATTGTACCTGAATGAATTGAAAATTAATCTGCTACATTTCAGATTAATATATTTGTTTTCCTTAAAAATTTAATTAACAGTAACAAACACTTTGCAGTTTGAATGATGTCCTGTATAAACTGAATGACAGAGTATGTTTTTATGTTTCCACTGTTCGATCGCGGCCGTGCCTCACACACTCTCACTCTCACTCACACACACACACACACACACGCACACAAATATAAGTAAACACTTTACGACTTTTCGATCGCGCCCACACCTCTCTCTCAACATATTCCAGCATTGCAATCTTACCATCGCAGTCTGCTTCAGAGCTAAGGCGGAGCTACAGATTAGGTGTCCCTAAAGAATCCGCGTATCTAACAGTAGTTCCGCATTACATTAATAAAATTGCACGCGAGTTTTATTTATTTTTATACCGTGTATTCTCCGTGTAAATGTATGCACCAAACCGTGACGCCCGTACCATGACGTACCGTCCATGATGACTTTTGGGGATTGCCTCATAGGGCTGGTTCAAGTAGTGGGGGGCAGAGGGGCTGGGGGGCCAGTCAAAGGGGGGTGGCGGGCCTGAGTCGCCCCACGGGCCTTAGTTTGGTGACCCATGACTTAGTATCATCGACATAACAGTGGAAACTAATCCCATGCTTTCTTATATCACCAAGCATCAGCATATATATATTAAATAGCAGAGGGCCTAAAACAGACCCTTGTGGCACTCCATAATTTACTGAAGTTATCTTCGATTTTTTTTAATTTATTTTTTTAATTTAAATAGACATAATGATAACAGTCTGATAGGCTTAATGCTTGACCCTGAATACCAGTGTAATTTTGTAGTTGGTCTAAGAGTATTTTATGATCTATAGTGTCGAACACAGCACTAAAACTAGTATTGAGATGCAGTGTTGGTCAGAAGCTAAAAGTAAGTCATTTGTAATTTTAACAAGTGCAGTTTCTGTGCCTGAATTCAGAATTCAATTTTTTATAGTTATCATTTTAAGCAATCATGTTGATTTGATGTTGGACATTGTGTCTCTGTGTTGATTCGACCAATTGTCTTGTCAGGAAACAAGTGTTACAACACTTAAGCCACCTTTAATAAAGCGCAGGAAAAATTAGTCCAATTGAATCGTAAGCAAAGCAGGATTTATTTGAAGACTCCCACTTCAAATAAATCTCTCACAGTCTGAAGATTTCTTTCTGAGTTTACCAGTTTGAGATCCAGACTGCTGTTTCATATCGGTGTTTGTGCTACTGTATGTCAAACTCTCTCTTAATGAATCAGCCCACTACTAAAAGTGAAAGAAAATCCCCCACCTCAAGGCTAACTTATTAGTTTCTGGCAGTCAGTCGAGTCCCAGTTAGTGACGCATGTGTGATGCGAGCGGGTGTTTTGTCTTGTAGATGAGTGTGAGAGGTGAGCCGGCTCGTTCTCACCCAGGTGTGTGTGTGTGGAGTCGTTCTCCCCCGACCAGTTCTCCAGACGTCCTGTAGGAAAGTCACTGAAAGACTGTTAAATGATGGCAATCATTGCAGGGATGTCATGAACAAACGCGTTCTGCACAGTTGTTACCACGACTCACAAGCTCTTGATTTGATTCTGATCTCAATTGGATATATATATATATATATATATATATAGTCATTTGGATGTTTTTCTTCAGAATACAATCTAGTTTTATGAACCATAGAGTATGGGGAACTCTGTCAGTTTGTACATTGATGATAAAGGTTAAAATTAGCAACAAATTAGTCCAAACTCAATTGCTATTTACTTTTAGATATAGTAATCAACACTAAATTTGAGTGATACAGTGATAAAAAGGTTTCTACTTCAATTTGTTGTTGAAATATAAAATATATTTCAGTGGCTGTCATAACTTTTCATGACAGATGTATGCAAACATACATTAAATAATGAAGGTTAACAGGTTAACTAAATATATAGTGCATATATTAATTTATCCTTTCTAGTGTTCTTTTTTTTATTTTTATAGTTGACTATAGAGTTTATGGTAAGGTGAGCAGATTTCTGAAATTGAAACCAGGGACATTTCCTATTTGAGTGGTCAAAATATCACTTATTTATTAATAAAAAAATTGGGAATATATATATATATATAGTTATACTATGCCAATTATACTAATAATTTTATATATATATATATATATATATATATATATATATTCAATTCATACAGTTTTTGTTTTTTAATTGTTGTGGGTTCCCAATATTATTAAAAACATTTAATCATTATTATGATTTAGTTTGATTATTATTTAATTATTTAGCACTCACAAAAAAACAATGAAAAGAAAATGAATATTAGCCTAAATAGCAAGCAGAAGAAAATGAATAGTATATAGCAAGCAGTTCAAAACAATAATATATCAAAATTATGACTTTACAAAAACACATTACAAAAATAAAACAACCTAAATATGATATGATAAATAAAAGTATTTAACAAATATTTAATAATTTTAGTTAATATTTTCATTTTTCACAAGCTATTTCTGAATACAGAAATTCAAACTTTTTTTGAATGTTTTGTTACGTTTGTGCTTTAATGACTCTTACTATCCTTATTTGGGCTTGTTTATTTGCATTTTAGGCTTATTTTAAGCAGAAAGTATATTCTGCAAATGTATTTGTTGCAAGTGTAATTGTTTAGTTTACAATATTATTTTTTGTAGTATATTGTTAAGATGTGTGGAAATATCTGCGTTGTGACTGCAGAACTTTTGTGGACTTTTAAAATCCTGTTGAGGCCCTGTTATAAAGCACATACTAACATTATTACTGTAATTTAACATGAATAGTTAGTATGTTACTACCTTGAAAGCAATAACGCTGTTTCTTTTGATAAGTAAGGGATAATGTAGATCCAGCCGGTTGTTATCTCAGAATAAACCCTGACGGGGTGATCAGGATCAGGTCTTCATCAGCCTGAAGGGGTTTATTCTGAGATAACAACCGGCTGGATGTACATTATCACACTTATTACACGGATACTTGCCACATAAGTGAATAATTAGACACAAAATATTGATCTGAGTTTAAATATTTGATCAGGTTTTTAAACGCAAAGCTTCCGCGGAGAGAGCAGTTTCAGCGGCGAGTTCAAACTAGACGGATATTTAAGAGATACGGTATACAGTCATACACTTATTACACTGCATTTCAACACATAAATAATTATGAGGATTAGAGATATTGATTTCAGATTAAACTGTTTTAAAACCGTACCTGTTTGTATCTTATAATCCAGCAGTGTACAAAACAATAGTCGTAAAATGGCAGCATCTGCGTTTGTATGAAACAAGAGAGAGCGAGTCCACGATACTGGATGACATAACTGTACACAAAATATTGATTTGACTTCCACGAAGAAAACCCGTTCCTGGCGAGTGTATAGCGCTGCTGACTTCAGTGACCCGGATGAGCCTGTGTTTCTGATCTCAGAGGTTGTTATCTGGGAATAATATACCGCTGGATGGAGCGATTGACCAATCAGAATCAAGTATTCCTCAGAGCCGTGTAATAAGTGACGATAATGGTGCTCTGCGCTCGTCCAGGTTACGTTCTTCATGAATTAGCGGCGCGCGTCCAGTAGAGTCAGCGTAGCTCGCAGCGCCACCTGTTGGTGAAAATAAACACCAGACGACTGCTGCTGTATGTTGGGCGGGCTTTTTTGTAATGTGGGTTTGTGGGTTGTTTTGCTGTAAAAAGGGAACATCTGGTCACTTTAGTTTATGGACGTTGAATGGCTTTTCTGAGGAAAATGTGACGTTACGTGACATTATTGTTCACAAGCTGTTTTATTGACTTTTTTCGGTGGTTGAAACACTGATTGATCGATTACATGAGACGTAAGTTGTTCTGTATCTTTCAACATTCCTTCTGATGTTCACTGATGTTTATTTGCTGCTGTAACTAGTAGAGGAAGAGATGAACTGAGATCTGGCACACATTAAAGAGACACAAACACACATTTATTGAGTGAAATTAATTATAAAATTGACAGAATTTGAAAGCTGAGACTGATTCTCAGAAGTATCAAAGTAGTGTGTATTGTTGCTGTTCGATCATGAAAAAGCTCCAGTTCTTCTCTATATCAGTGTCAGTGTTTCTGAACTCCTGAAACGCCTCCATTGTAGTCTTGAGTTTCTTCCGGGAACGAACACGTCTCAATATTCCTCATTATAATAATTCATACGCAGAATAAAGGGGCGGGGCCTAGTTGAGTTAGTTAGTAGTGTGTTAAACTGGCGGTTATGGTAAGGGGCGGGGCATTCCCAAAACACATTCGAAGCGCTCGACCAATCACAACACACTGCTCCAGCCGACCAATCAGAGCACAGTGTGCTTTTCAGAAGGAGGGGCTTCATAGAGACAGGAAGTAAACAGAGCGTTATTGACAGACTGGGAAGAGAGGAGCCGCAACAATGGAGAATATGAGGAAAATAATCAACATTCAAGCAGGAAAACCTGTTCTAGTAGAGCCTTTGTGATAATAGAGCCTCTTTAAGAATAATGTGCATTCACTTTAACTTGTAATTATAAGATTAGCATGTGTAGGATGTTGATGATGCACCAGCCAATGTGTTAAAGGAAATAAATTGAAACTTTAGCTAATTTAGTTGTTATAGCACAAAATGATCTCTTACTCTACATCAAGTTTCTATAGATTTATGCAAGCTGTTTCACAGTGTTCAAGTTCTTCACTAATGAAACCAATTATCATTCAACTATAAAGCAGCGCTAAAGAAGACGATAGATATTCAGCTCAAGTCAGTTCAATAATAGTGTTGATGTTGCAAAGCTAGTGTCATTATCCAGCCGATAATATCACTGAATATTAATTCTTGTAAACATACTTTTATGTAGTAATATTCATCCCATTTTACCGCTTGCAGTGGCGAACGAACCTGGTTAATGAGGACGAGGTTTGAGTCCGGCTCTGAGTCTGTTGATGTGTCCTAGATGAGTTTGATCCGTCCAGTCGTTTGTGAATTGCTCAGTTTTCCATCATGTTAAATCATTGATTCCCACTGATCTGTGGGACGGCAGTGAGTGTGTGTGAGTGTACATGTTTTTCTATCCCAGTGGGGACTTCAGCCTGAATGCACACACACACTCATGGGGACTCGTGTCACTGTGGACCTAAATTGAGGAAACAAGCTTATAAATCACACAGAAGGAGTTTTTTTTGGAAAATGTAAAAATGCAGAAAGTTTTGTGTGACGAGTAGGTTTAGGGGTTGTGTGTGTGTGTGTGTGTGTGTGTTGGGTAGGTTTAGGGGTTGGGTTAGTGTGTGTGTGTGTGTGTGTGTGTGTGTGATGGGTAGGTTTAGGGGTCGGGTTAGTGTGAGTGTGTGTGTGTGTGTGTGTGTGTGTGTGTGTGTGTGTGTGTGTGTGTGTGTGTGTGTGTGTGTGTGTGTGTGTGTGTGTGTGTGTGTGTGTGTGTGTGTGTGTGTGTGTGTGTGTGTGTGTGTGATGGGTAGGTTTAGGGGTCGGGTTAGTGTGAGTGTGTGTGTGTGTGTGTGTGTGTGTGTGTGATGGGTAGGTTTAGGGGTCGGGTTAGTGTGTGTGTGTGTGTTGGGTAGGTTTAGGGGGTTGGGTTTGTGAGAGTGAGTGTGTGTGTGTGTGTGTGTGTGATGGGTAGGTTTAGGGGGTTGGGTTTGTGAGAGTGAGTGTGTGTGTGTGTGTGTGTGTGTGTGTGTGTGTGATGGGTAGGTTTAGGGGTTGGGTTTGTGAGAGTGAGTGAGTGAGTGTGTGTATGTGTGTGCTGTACCCAGCTGTGGCAGTGCTGCTGGTAGATGTGTATCAGATGCGAGTGTGATCACACACACATGTGTGCCGCCCCTGTGGCTGCTGAGGCTCCAGTAGGTCTGGCCCGGCACTAATTCGGGTGCTGGGGGCGTTGGCTGACCCCGGTGGAAGAGCACACACTCCTGTGGGACAAACTCAGCGTGTCCCGCAACTCCCAGATCCCGCTCTTCTGCTCCGGCTGTGCGTTTACGAGGGGAAAAGCCCGAGATCAACAGCTCTGTGATGTCATGAACGACTCTGTTACATCACAGATGTGAAACGTGACGTCTCGTGTTTGTTGATCGTGAGCGTGCGAGATTAAAGACTCGAGTAAACGAACGTGTGTGTGTGGATGTAGAAGTGTAAATATTGCAGTTTTGGTAATGATGAACACATGGTTATTCGCTCCCCGTTCCAAAACTTTTTTTTTTTTTTTTTGGACCTTTAAAATATGTTCAGTAACACTTTCAATAAAGACCATGCTTATAATGAATTATAGATCCATTGTATGATGGATAATGAACATGCACATTGAAAAAGCAAACGCATGATGTTCTGAGTCATTATGAATATATTTATAAAATAGTAATACTTTCTTATAATGAATTATAGCCCCATTTATACTTATTTATAAGCATGGACTTCATTGAAAGTGTTACCATATGTTCTTCTATATTCAGCTGAAGAAAGTGAGTCACATGGGTTTCTGGGTGAACTGTCGCTTTAAGATGATTGATCTCAAACTGATCATGTAATCTGTAGTGTCGTTGTCTTAAGTCTGTTCGTAGATCTGCAGTTTGTAAATATTGTGTGGTTCATTTGATTTCACACTGACAAAAAGTTGCCCCAACTTAAAAACAAAACAAGGAAACCGGTTGCAATCAGTTTAAGTTAACTCAACTAACAACTGACAATACTTTTCATCTAATGAGTAACATGTAATCTATTAAATAAATAAAAATGATTCCATGGCAAATAAAGAGTGTTTAGCATTTCAAACCTATTTCTTTTACCTGTATGTTTGATTTTCAAAGCCAACTACATGATTAGCTGAGGCAAACATGGACAAATGTATTAAATCCAACAGTTGAACGATGAGACGCACATACTCCTAAACACACGTTGATGATCAACAGATGTTAATTCAGTGAAGATATGATCTCTGAACCCTTAATCAGCCAACTAACAGTGACAGCAGCAGCATAAATGAAGCCATATTTAATAAGTTACCACATCATTTCAAGCTGCAGTGCATGGTGGGAACTTGCATAACATTGTGCAACGTAAAATAGTTTGTTTTGAACAAATACTGGAGTATCAGGTCAACGAAACAACACAATAATAAACAGACTACCTTTTTTACAGCTGTAGTTGAGGTTTTTTTATCGCATGTCTCTTTGTTGCATCATTTGTATACTGGCATCATATTGACCAGGAGCCACTGATGTTACGTTTACCATGAAAGGCTGTTCGTGTGGTTTCTTGGTACTCAAATCACTTGCTGTTGTCATCATAGCCTGTTGTTTACTGTGTGTGTTTGGGACAGAGAAGGGTAAAGCTGACTAACCTACTTCCTTCATGATGACTATCTCTGTCACACCAGCTCTCTCTAGTGTGTCCTGATCTGTGAAATATTGAGAAACACATGGCCACATCGTCCCAATCTCAGATTTATCGACATTGTTGTTTACTTTAATCATCGTATTTAAAGCTCGTATTTGAAGTTCATAATGTGCACTAACTTCAGCTGAAGTACCTGTTGTCCTCAATCAAGCTGTCGTCTGATTGATCATTTAGACTCTCTTTTGGGATTCACAATATATTTGCCACCAAATCAGTATCGGCCGATATATGATCATTATTAATGTTATAGTTATCGGCCCAATAAGGAAATTTGGCTGATATAAAGTGATATTGTATTATCTCCTTCAGCTGAGACACTTCAGATGTGCACTGTTCAACATGACGTTATTGAACTGCTTGAAATATGATTGGAAACACTTCAAAAAAGTAAAATACAGTAAAGTAGTGCAACATGTGCAAGTCTGTCATATCGGCTACATAAGATCATAATGAGAACATAGTGAGACTTTTGTTTTTGTAACCAGGCTCTCAAAAATTATATAAATATTTGGATTTAGATTTATTGGCCAATATATCGGTTATCGGCTTTCAAATATAAAGAATTATCGGTTATCGTTATCGGCCAAACTTTTCATATCGGTGCATCCCTAAGTCTTTTATCAAGTAAAAGTCTTTTAGTACAATTGTACAATCATCCTCCTTCAGCTCGTGTGTTTCTTCTGTCAAATCTGCACTGATTTATATCAAATAAATGCAAGAATAACTTTGATTTTGTTAGTAATATTTCAGACTGAAGCAGCTTCGTTTTACTTGATTATCCAGACATCATTTTGTAGAAAAATCATGAGTATCAAATATGATCATCAGGCTTTTGAGGAACTGAATCTCATGATTATCTTTATCATTATCTTTGATAATAGAACTAGGGATGCCCGATATATCGGCCACCATATCGGTATCGGCCGATATGTTAATTTTTAATGTTATCGTTATCGGCCCGGTAAGAAAATTTGGCAGATATATTAAAGCTGATAAATAATGTATTATCTCCTTCAGCTGAGACACTTCAGATGCGACTGTTCAACATGACGTTATTGAAATGCCTGAAATATGATACAGTTAAATGCAACATGTGCAGTCTGACATATCGGCTACATAACATTATAATGAGAACATTATAATTGTGTGTTTGGGACATGGATTTTAATGGTGAGACTTTGTTTTTGTAATCAGGCTCTCACTAATTATATAAAAACCTGGATTTAGATTTATCGGCCAGTATATCGGTTATCGGCTTTCAAATATAAAGAATTATCGGTTATCGTTATCGGCCAAACTTTTCATATCGGTGCATCCCTAACTCTTTTATCAAGTTAGTACAATTGTACAATCGTCCTCCTTCAGCTCGTGTGTTTCTGCTGTCAAATCTGCACTGATTTATATCAAATAAATGCAAGAATAACTTTGATATTGTTAGTAATATTTCAGACTGAAGCAACTTCGTGTCAAATATGATCATCAAGCTTTTCAGGAACTGAATCTCACTAATGTATTGCATTGCATTATCTTTGATAATAAAACTAAGCATTTATGGTGATGGCGTGTTAAAGGAAGGCGTCTGGAGCGTCACTCAGAAGCTGTCGGACACGTGTTGCTCACAGGATTGAGGAATATTGAGCGTAACGAGCGGGGATGTTGGCGACTGCTGCAGTTATGGAAATATAGATGTTCATTTCAGCCGGGCCGTCGCCACAAACTGATCACTGTGAGAGTAGGGAGATCCCAGATCTGCTGCCCGCTCCCTTATGGAGCGTGGTTTTCTGTGCGGTTTTTCCCCCTCTTATGATCGTCTGAAGCCAACTGGAAAGCATTTCGCCGCTAAAAATAGCTCTCCGCTTGTGGGACCCAGAACAAGGTCTTCTTGGATCTCGAGGAAAAAGAAAAAAGGAGCATAATGACAATCTCAAAAGTAGCTCTCTTGTAAGATGAGAACGATTTTCAGGGAAACCCCCGCTTCTACAACAATCATGTTGCTACATGACGGCAATGGTGAATTTAGCACTTCTTTTAAACTGTTTGTTTTCATCAGCGCACATGCACACGCGTGTGTGTGTGTGTGTGTGTGTGTGATGCCGCTGACATACATCCTACATCCTGTGCTGGGTGATCTCAGTGAGGTTTCTCTGTCTCAGTGAGAGTGGAGTGAAGGTGAGGTGTGCTGTGGTTATGCCTGTGAGTATTTGTGCAACTGCACTTTTACTACCATGCAAACGCTGCAGGAGCTGCAGGAGGAGGAGAACGCGAGTGTTTCCCTCCGTCTGCGTCTTATCTGATGGCTTGGAGGAGGTGTGGGCGTAGGGCTGTGGAGTAACTAAGGTGTGAAGCTGCTCTCCTGCGGAAGGGAGTCAGCAGTAAACACTGAGGCTGTAACCACGCGGCGCACCTGGTGCACCTCGTCGAGAACGACTTTAAACAGTCGAAGGCGAAGGCTCGTTTTTCTTCCTTAACCGTTTCACTGCCAGAGAGCTCTGAGGCACGTAGACGGTCACCGACGTTTCCAGGGTCCGAAAACCAACGCGATTCACGCCTAGCAATCGAGCTTTAAAACCAGGGACTGTTGGAAAAGCTCGTAATGTTGTGGGGTGTGGGGTTTTTGGGGGGGGGGGGGGGGGGGGGGGGGGGGGTGTGGGGGGGAGGGGGTTCGTAGTAAAGCAATGGAAGAACCAAAGTCCTTAAAAGATCCTTTTTTCCTGGTGTGAAGAATATTTGAAAAATCGGTATTCGGTGACACTTTCATTAGTTAACTTTAGTTATGTATTAACTAACAATTAATATATTTGTTACTGTATTTATTCATCTTTGTTAATGTTAGTTAATAACAATACAGCTGTTAATTTTTTTGTTAATGTTAGTTCACAGTGCATTAACAAACGTATTAGTAAATGTTGAAATTAATATTAACTAAGATTAATAAATGCGGAAGAAGTATTGTTCATTCTTAGTTCATGTTAACTAATGAACATTGTAAAGTGTTTCCGAAAATTCCCCTTTTTCCACTATAAAAAAACTTTTTGTGCAATGGAAATGTTAACCCTATAAAGCCTGCACATTTCGAATGCCTCTAATATGATCAAAACTTTGCTGAAAAAACCTGTCGCACACAATCTACCACATGCCTTTAGATTGTTTTATCAAGTAAAAGTCTTTTAGTGTAATTGTACAATCGTCCTCCTTCAGCTCGTGTGTTTTTGCTGTCAAATCTGCTCTGATTTATATCAAGGAATATCGTTTGATATTGTTAGTAATATTTCAGACTGATGCTTTGGTTTACTTGATTATCCAAACATAATTTTTTAGAGAAATCATGAGTATCAAATATGATCATGATGCTTTTGAGGAAGGTTTATTTGTTCATCTCTCCATCATCATTGTATTGCATTATGTTTTAAAACTACAGAGCTTTGATCATAAAAAATATCATCTTACTAAGACATTATTAGCAGATATTGATATTTCAATGCATTTTATGTGAGTATCTGTTACACTGTTATAAATATCTCATTGATTTACATGAATCTCATCTTTCCTTTTGCACATATTTCCGCACCAAATTGCATATTTTTGCTCAGTTTGAGCTGTTTTTCCCTCCATATTCCCACTATATCAGACTATATGAGCCGCACAAGCCCGATACTCCTCATGGATCAGTTGTTGCCTGTGAAGAAGCTTTATTTTCAGGAGTGTTTGTGTGATTCACGAGTGGAAGTGAAGCTTCAGAAAGATCCGAGTGCGTTTGAAGAGGCGCTGCGGAGACTCCCTGTTGTTTAATGGCAGATGAAGTTCATCTCCGGTGTGATTTACAGCGGGATGAGATCATCCCAGACTTGTGTCGTCCCTGCTTGTTCTGAGGGTTAAAGATCCAAAATATGACCGTATTTGGTTTTGATTCAGACCCTCGCACTCTGTGTTAATTTATGCCGACTTCTGCTTTTAATTATATCCTTTCCAGCCAAACGTTCTGATGAAAGGATCAGGAAAAAGCCTCTCTGCGAGTGTCCGTCGCGTCGAGTCTGGGGATGTGGAGGGTGGGTGGGCGTGTTTTTGACAGATCTTCTTCGCTTGCTCAAGGCTTTGTGTATGTTTGGTTGTTTGAGTACAGTTGTGTGCGGTAAGATCTTGTGGTTTACCATGGAAAATGAGACCAGACCGAGCCTTCTCTCCTCACCTGAAAAACAAAGCAACCCTGCAAACACAGACACGATGGAAACTTTCACTGACTTACTGTTATTTTACGTTACTAGGTAAAACACAGCATTAGTGGATGTTAATAAATCCAGGTTAATGTTTACCACACAGAAGTGCAATCTCAACAGAGTAAATCTAAGGGTTATAATCAGGTTACTACTAAACTAAGATTTTTTTCAAAGTTGTAAATAAAACCAAGATTACTGGAGAGCATTTTACAAGAATATACCATTTCAGTCTCTCTACTTAAAGAATTCTACAAAGTAACACGTTTAATAAAACATGACATTTTTGAGAAATTTTATCCGATTCTTAAATATTGGTTATTATTGTATGTTAAATTCCCATAGAGGCAGGCAGATTTTTATTTTTAAGTATTTTTTTATATTTTTTTTTAGGATACTATGCATCCTGATAAAGTTCCCTTGGCCTTTGGAATTAAAATAGCCCCACATCATCACATAGCCTTCACCATACCTAGAGATTGGCATGATTTTATTTCAGTTAGCCTAAAAGCTAGTTTGATTTGCATTGAGAGATGATCTTATGGAAAGTACCCCATGCCAATCTCTAGGTATGGTGAAGGCTATGTGATGATGTGGGGCTATTTTAATTCCAAAGGCCAAGGGAACTTTATCAGGATGCATAGTATCCTAAAAAAAAATTAAAAAAAATACTTAAAAATAAAAATCTGCCTGCCTCTATGGGAATTTAACATAGGGGTGTACTCACTTATGCACCATGTATTTTAAGGAAGAACATTTATTTATTTACGATACATTATTCATTCACAAAGAAAATTGGTGTCCTTAAAGGTTGGATTTTTCCTAATTTTTTAAATTAAGGCATTAAGTTCATTTTCCAAAATATGATTTTTTATTCCTCTTTTTAGTCAACTTTAGCATGGGTGTATTCACTTATGCATTGCACTGTATATATAAAATAATACATTTTTATAGATTTTACTGGTAGTCACTGTATGAAGAATTTTTGGGTATAATATGTCACAGTTTACTGTATTCTGCTCTCCTCACTTACATTAATGAACTACAGTGTCCTGCACACAGTGAAACAATATAAAACATTATATCTGGTGTCTGAATTGTGTTAGACACATTGTGTTGATGTGGTTTAATGCATTATACTTTCTAAAGGTGTGTTTAATTAATAGATTAATAGATTAATTTAAATAAAAGTATTTTAATGTATTATATCTGTGGTTGCAATTATTCATGAGATCATACAGTGCATTACAAGGCATAATTAATGCATTCAAATATGTTTATAATGCCTTGAATCATGTGGTTTGATTATTTAACTATGATGTCAGAAAGATCAAACCTTAATTTTTTATTAGGGAAATGTCGCCGCATAACAAGGTTGAACACACACTTAAACAGGCATATTTCTTTATTAGTGAAAGCATGAGAAAATAATATAATAAAATCAGTATTGGGCACATTTTATTTTTAAATTATAAATAATTTGTGTTTAAAATTCAATTAGCTTTTAATTATATCCGTGTGCATGTGTGAATACACTTGAATTAGGTTAATTACTGAATGTTCTTGTGTAATGATGTTGCCGCACCAATATGCTTGTATGAAGTAATATTAAAGAAAGCTTATGAATAAACCTGCTAAAATAATGTAATGCCAAACAACTGTGATCTGCACTAGAGTCATACACTGCAAAAAATGATTTCCTTACTTAGTATTTTTAATCTTGTTTCCAGTCCAAATATCTAAAAATTCTTAAATCAAGAGGCATTTACTAGATTAATAAAATGCCGTAAGATATGATCTTGTTTTCTGGGGGAAAAAATTAAAATGAAATGAGTTTTTGCTGAAAACAAGCAAAATGATCTGCCAATGGGGTAATGAAAAACTATCTTTTCCGTTTGAATTAAGATTATTTTTCTGACCCCATCGGCAGATAATTTAGTTTTTTTTAAGCAACAACTCAATTTTGATTTATTTCCCCAGAAAACAAAACATAATATCTTATGGCATTTTATTACTTTAGCAAATGCATCTTGATTTAAGAGCTTTTAGTTATTTGGACTGGAAACAAGACAAAAATACTGAGTAAGAAAAGCATTTTTTGCAGTGTAGAGACCAGCGGCCTGTCTGGATATGATGAGGATGAAGATGAGGAAGATGAGGATGATGATGATGATGATGATGATGTGAGTTTGATGATGAGGATGAAGATAAGGAAGATGATTATGAGGATGAGGATGATGAAGATGAGGATGAGGATGAAGAGGTGCGCAGTGGATCATGTCGCCCCACAGGGAGTCCCAGCAGGAAAAGTCATATCCGCAGTTCTTTATGCGACTCTTTCCCATGTTTCTGCTGTAATGGAGCGCTGGTCTTCCTCACCGCGCTCATGTGTCACTGACAGAGCTTTCCCTGCAGGAGCTGCTCTCCATTAGTGTCCTGGCTCGGGGAAGTCAGCGGGAATTATGGAACGCAGAGGGAAGGAATATCCAGAGCCGGTCCGGTTTCTTGCACAGAAAACCACATATTTACAGTACAAATCCTCATCAGACAATGCTCCGACCACAGGACAAATGGGATGCAGTGTTTGTAGCGGGAGGAATGACAGCAGAGGCTCGGATCCACGCTTTCCTCTGATCTGATTCCTCTGATCTGATTCCTCTGATCTGATTCCTCTGATCTGATTCATCTGATTCCTCTGATCTGATTCATCTGAACTGATTCATCTGATCTGATTTCTCTGATCTGGGGTGCGTTTCCCGAAAGCATCGTTGGCCAACTATGGTCGCAAGTTCATCGCAATGTCCATTGAACTCTATTGGTAACGAGGGAACTTGTGACCATAGTTGGCTAACGATGCTTTCGGGAAACGCACCCCTGATTTCTCTGATCTGATTCATCTGATCTGATTCATCTGAACTGATTCATCTGATCTGATTCATCTGATCTGATTCAAATAATTCTTCATGTCTTAAAATATCTTGAATGTAACTCGACACCCTTGCCTCATTTAGTATGCGCGGTTCTATGAATATGCAAATGAGCCCCACCTCCACTCACTCACTCAGCTCAGAGATCCACTGGTTGACGATCACACGTTGATCTGATTGGTTACAAGGTAGTTTGTGACGTCAGAAACACCAGCGATTTCAAAGCGTGTTTTTGAGACTGTCTTTGGTTCACTGCAGTTTTAAGGAGGAAATACTCAGCAATGGTGTCGACTTATGAATTTACACATGGTTTGTCTTAAAGCACATTAAAAACACCACATAGACACATAAACAACATTAAAAGCTGGATTTACACCACAGAGGGACATTAATGTTTCTGTTCTTCATTTTATTACTGACTTTTCACTCTTTTTAAAGCGTTATTTACTTAATTGAAAAATCTTTGAAAGCTACATGCTGATGTTTAAAAATATGTTATAAAATATATTGCTCTCTAAACTAATTATGTATGCTAATAATAATTATATTTTGTTTATGAAATAGTTTTTGCTATTAAAAGTGGTATTGAGATCTGTGTAATTTCACAGATATTAGTACAGTCTACTGAAATATTTTGACATCAGTAGTGTGAATGTTGTGATGCTTTAGTTGAACCCTTCAGAATATTTGGCCAGTTGAATCACACAAACACTCCTGAAAATAAAGCTTCTTCACAGGCATCAACTGATCCATGAGGAGTATCGGGCTTTTACGGCTCATATAGTCTGATATAGAGAGAATATGGAGGGGAAAACAGCTCAAACGGAGCAGAAATATTTGAGGTTTGAAGAGCAGAACTGGCTGTTAAAGGTGCAGTGTGTAATATTTAGGAGGATCTGTTGACAGAAATGCAATATCATACACATAACTATATATTTCAGTGGTGTATAAAGAGCTTACATAATGAACCGTTGTGTTTTTATTAGCTTAGAATGAGCATGTCTCTCTACACACACCGCGGGTCCGCTTACATCGACACGTTTCTACAGTGGCCCTGAGCGGACAAACGCGTTTCGTCACTATGTTGTTCTTCGTGCAGAGAAGCTTCAGCTAAAGTCAGTGAATAAAACACTGACACAATGATGAACAGGTAACAATAATATTCACAATAACATTGTTTTACTGAATAATTAAGTAAACATAATTTCTTATTTTATCTTTGTAAAGAAACCTCATTGCTCAACTGCTTTCTCAGACGACGACATCACTTCCTGTCGGCCACCGTAACTTCTGTTGGGTGCAATTCACAACCTCACCACTAGATGCCGCTAAAAATAACACACTGCACCTTTATGTAAGGGATAATGTACATCCAGCCCGTTGTTATCTCAGAATAAACCCTGACGGGGTGATCAGGATCAGGTCTTCATCAGCCTGAAGGGGTTTATTCTGAGATAACAACCGGCTGGATCTACATTATCACACTTATTACATGGATTTTTGCCACATAAGAAAATAATTAGACACGAAATATTGATCTGAGTCTAAATATTTGATTAGGTCTTTAAACGCAAAGCTTCTGCAGTTTCAGCGCGAGTTCAAACTAGACGGACATTTAAGAGATACGGTATACAGTCATACACTTATTACACTGCATTTCAACACATAAATAATTATGGGGATTAGAGATATTGATTTCAGATTAAACTGTTTTAAAACCGAACCTGTTTGTATCTTATAATCCAACAGTGTATAAAACAATAGTCGCAAAATGGCAGCATCTGCGTTTGTATGAAACGAGAGAGAGCGAGTCCATGATACTGGATGACATAATTAAATAACTGTACACAAAATATTGAGTTGACTGAGTTTTAATATTTTATTAGCTCACCAAATGCAAAAAAACGTTCCTAGCGAGTGTATAGCGCTGCTGACTTCAGTGACCCGGATGAGCCTGTGTTTCTGTTCTCAGAGGTTGTTATCTGGGAATAATATACCGCTGGATGGAGCGAGTGACCAATCAGAATCAAGCATTCCACAGAGCCGTGTAGGAATAAGTGACCGATCTACTTGTTGAGTTGAACTCGTATGATCTGAGCGACGGCTGAAACTTCTCCTGTCCGCCAGTGGATAAAAGCGTCTGCTTTGTGGATAAATGTGAATGTATAGTTGGTTCAGAAGTCTGTTATAGCCATATATACAGTAGATGAAGGCTTGAATCATGAGTCTTCCTCAACATGAAAGGGTTAAAGCAACAGCGTAACACAAGCCCTCTGTTGCATTCTGGGCCGTGGGAGATGAAAGCCTGAACATCAAATCAATACTCCAGTCGATAAAACATGAAGAGAGATTAAAGCGCGGAGGATCAGGCTAATAGACGCACGAGGCTTTAATTGAGGCGCGCTGAAGAGAGGAATAATGTGTGAAGGTGTTGTAGTGGATCTTCAGAGAGATCCTTTAATCAAACACACGTCACATCGGCTGCTTCAGGATAGAGATATCTCATATTACTCAGTCCCTCCAGGATTTTGCGGTATTTTTGTGATTTTTCGCAATCAAAATGACTGATTTTGTGGTGGTAATTTCCAGATTTTTTTTTTTTTCACATTTTTACCATATTATGTTTTATGTTAGATGCACAATAGTCATTCATGACAATAGAACAAACAAAATGCACAAATCTTGTTTATTTTGGTATCTTACTAAAAAAGGTAAGCTTTAATAAAATGATCTCTTAGGGTGGGAAATATGACCAAAATCTAAGCAAACCACAGCAATAAGAAATTGCCTAATATAAGTATAAAGTTCTCAAATTGAGACATTTTGTTGATTTTGCAAATCATGAATAACTGGAGGGACTGATTTGTTTACAAGAACAGAAATCAGCCTGTTGAATTAATCCGCTTGTTGCTTTACATGCATGTGGTGTAAATCCAGCTTTTAATGTTGTTTATGTGTCTATGTGGTGTTTTTAATATGCTTTAAGACAAACCATGTGTAAATTCATAAGTCGACAGCATTGCTGAGTATTTTCTCCTTAAAACTGCAGTGAACCAAAGACAGTCTCAAAAACACGCTTTGAAATCGCTGGTGTTTCTGACGTCACAAACTACCTTGTAACCAATCAGATCAACGTGTGATCGTCAACCAGTGGATCTCTGAGCTGAGTGAGTGACTGGAGGCGGGGCTCATTTGCATATTCATAGAACTACGTATACTAAATGAGGCAAGGGTGTCGAGTTACATTCAAGATATTTTAAGACATGAAGAATTTTTATTAAAGGAAAAAACATTTAAATATGTCATTTTGGTTTTAGGGGATAAAATTATTTATTATAGGGGCAAACAAAATATGAGTGCATTCATCGTTACACTGCAATAGTTAATTTAAATAGTTAAATTAAATTTTAGTAATCAAAAAGCACGTCTAAATAATTGAAACCATGAAATTTATACAATTTAACAACAATTTATTAAAAGTTTATGAAAAAAATAAAAATAAATCTCAGATTCTGTGTTTTATGTTTTAAGTTTCCTGGATTCAATTTTAATGGTTTACAACATTTTAATAATCAAAAAGGATGTTCAATTATTGAATTCACACTTTGTGTGTGTGTGTGTGTGTGTGTGTGTGTGTGTGTTTAAATTTTTACTGGCAATCAAATGAAGGCATAAAACATTCATTTAATTCATATGAAATTGAACAATCTCTTTTGTCAAGCAAAGTGCCGCCCAACAGATCTTCTCTGTTACAATTAAAACATGGAAGAAAAATCGTGGTAAAAAGTTTGAATAATAATTAAGTTTATTATGATCCGTCACCATGGAAACCATAGGGCCCTACATATCCCCAAAAGTAGGATTTATTGTAATATATGTATTTGTTATAGCACCCTAGCAACACCCTAGCAACGCTCCGGCCAGCTCATGAGTTCAGATGAGGTCAGGTTTGCTCCTGTTCTCGCTCTGACCTGTTTTCTCTGCATCTTCGCGCGCGCGCGCATGTGTGTGTGTGTGTGGGTGGGTGTTTGACGTCAGATCTGATGTCTGAGACACTCACAGATAATAACCGGCTCAGGATGTATTATCTCATTCTTTAGCAGGAAGTGATGTCATAGATGAAACTTGTTTTCCTCTTCCCACCTGATCAGGATTTAGAGATGTCTATACATGCATACAGATCACACACACACACACACACACACACACACACACACACACACACACACACACACACACACACACACACACACTCCCCCCCCAATATGATAGATGATCTCACACACACTCTCTCTCTCACACACACACACACACTTGGAAGAGCTGTGACATCACCTCTGAGGATCTTGTCTGCAGTGAGTGTGTGACACTGGCATCATGTCAGTTTATGTGTGTAATATCATAACTCTCTCTCTCTCTTCTGCATAAATCGCACAGCATGAGCTTTTCTCTTCCATCAGGAGTTTGATCAGCAAACATGTGAAGCACTGAGAACATGAGTCCACACACTCCGCTTGAGTGTGTGTGTGAGATCTGAAGCCACATCTGAGAGCGTTCGATCGGTGTCACAGGAACTTCCTCGCGCGCCTCAGACTCGACATCGGCTCCTGCGTGTTGCCAAAAATAATCTCACATCTTAATCCAGTCAAATCCAGGGTTGAGTGTCGAAATCTGTGAGTTTTTGTGTGTTTTTTTTCGACAGTGTAAATCATTAAATGTAAAAGAGCAGGTTGTGTGTTCTGCTAAACGTCTCATTTTGTGTTCATGAAGAAAGAAAACCCTGCATGTACGAGGAAACCACATTCTAAAAAGTGTTAAAAAAATGTAGAATATAAAAATAAAATAAAAATATATATATATATTTTTTCTAAATTTCTTTTCTTTTCTTTTTTTTTTACTTTTTACAAATATATATATTTGTAAAAATATATAACGCTCCGAGAGCATTTTGACAAGCTCTGAATTTATTTTAATTTTTTTTCAGGGATATTTTGTATTGGGTAAAAAATGTGTTATATACATATATGTATGTATATGCGTGTATATGTGTGTGTGTGTGTGTGTGTGTGTATGTATATGTATGTAAGATAAAAGTGTAAAATATTTTTTCTAAAATAATTTATTGGGTAAAAAGTTTTAGTTTTGCCAAGATCTAAAATATTTTTTAATGTATAAATTTTGTACAAAAAAAGTTTTTTTTCCACGATCTGAAATAAGGTGCTAAGTAGTGTGTTTAGGTGTGTTTAGTTGAGCCAGGGCTTGTGTGTGTGTGTGTGTGTGTGTGTGACTGTGGACCCCACATGGGCCCCGCGGGGGGCCGGACCCCTGAACCACTCATCCAGTGAGAATTAATCACACAGAATACATTACTACATGAAAGCGGCTCGCTCCCGTACCTGCATATTTGCAGCAGATCCACATTCCTCATGATTCAGTCGTGAAAATATGATTCTGCTCCACGACAATCAGAGACCGAGTGACTGGAAGCCCACATCTAACGTCTTAAACAACAGCTGTTGATTCATTCAGTCACGGTCTGATTTACCATCATAGAATATATCAAATTATTAATCCAAAGGAATCAAGGACTTTTTTCTTTTTTTTACTTTTCACACTCCAATCATCTCTCATGGAGAATCACTTCACTCTTAAAAACACACTGGGTTAAAAACAACTCAATTTGGGTTGTTTTCAACCCAGGGGCCGAGTAAATATAGGACAGAACACATGTTGGGTTCATTTTATCATTTTATTTAACCCAGCATAGTTGATTCATTTGTACTATAATACTAGCTTTTATTTGTTTTTTTTGTTTTTTACTTCATACATGAATTAATGTCTACGTATTAAATGAAATCCTCTAAACTTTTTTAAAATACTCGATACATCCACTGGCTTGCATGATAATTCCTTTATTTTCAATCATATTTTACAGTATAGTATATTTTAAATCATTTTAATACATATTTAATACATATAACGTTTTAAGCTAGTTTAACAAATATTAGAGGTAAAAAATTAAACATTTAGAAGTAATTCAAATGTAATTCAAGTGTTCAGGAGCTGCGTAACACAAAAACTACCCAAATACTGAAAAAATAACCGAAAAACATGCTCAACCCAGGATTTGGGAAGAAGAAATATCCCAAGATTGTTAGTGTTCCCTTCCTGACTGTTCGAAGGCCTGAATTATTCAGATCTCCATTAGCTTTCTGAAGCACTCGTAAGATCATCGATCGGGCCCTCGTGAACAAGAAGAACAATTCAGCATGCTAATATTTTAAGAGAATATATCATTCATATTGAAGTGAAAGTAATACACTGCATGTGTATTATAGTTTATATTTGTATTAAATGCATTTAGTTGAACTTTAAGGTGCCTTTTGACCACTTTTAGCATTTATAGTAAAACAAAATGTACTTAAATGTAACTAAATTGCACCTTGAACATGTTAAAATCAAGTTCTTTACAGTGCACTAGACGCTAGTCAACACATCAAAATAAGTGCACTTTAAAGACAAAAAGATTAGAACATGATTAAAAATGCACCTTAAAAACTTGACATTATTACATAGTGAACATAAGAAACACAGTGTACTTTCTTTAAGCCTTTTAACCCCGTTTTAAACTTTCACTTCAGCAATAATCTGGCTAGTGTCGTCTCTGAAAAGAGATCAAACTTTGTCAAGCGATCAAACGTCTGTCGCTCTAAAGCATTCAAGATTTACCACAGTTTAACTTGGAAATGACATTTTCAGGTCTATGCTCAAAAAGTGAATAAATGGATTATAAAGACTGCATACATATAATTTAGTACCATAAAATCCCCTAGGATTCATTTTTGCAAAAGGTCAAAAAGGTCATTTTTGACCGACACACGAAACTTATATTTAGATTTAAAGGACACAAGTACACATTCAGTATAATTAAGCACATCTTTTTCCCAAGAACTGGAATGAGGAAGGTTTTTTGTGTTAACTTTAGCAGTTACGATCCTCTGAACGTATGGATGAAGCGGAATATCCGTATCATCTGTGAGTTTCTCCCGTGTTTCGGGGTGTTTTAGGAAGCGTCAGTCTCTCTTCCCCCGCGTCCTTGTTCTGGCTCAAGCCTTTGAAGTTGTAGCCATTAGTAAAGAGCCCTGCAATGACACTTCCTTAGCTAGCACACACACACACACACACACACACACACACACACACACACACACTTCTCCCAGAGGCATTACCACCAACAGTTCCCGTCTGCCTTGCCTGGACTCACAGAGTCTCCCGTCTCTTTCATCTGTGTGTGTTGTGATGCTGTAATTATCATCACGGTAGAGCTGTGAAGGAAAGGTGTGTGTGTGTGTGTGTGTGTGTGTGAGTGATACGTCTCAAACAGCCACGGGTCTCAAGCTCCTCTGGGAACCGTAATTATGACGTGATTCAAGCATTCTGGGCTGTGAAAACATGGATGATTTTATGATTCCCGATCGCGAGTCGGAGCCAGTGGAAGAAAACAGAGAAATCAACTCATCAAGAGTTATAATGTAGTTTTTTTTTTTTTTTTTTTTTTTTTAACACAACACTGTTACATAACATTAGACAAGACAACATTAGACAAGTAGCCTGATTAAAACGTCAATAACACAAAATAACTAGGGAATCACCAAAACACGAGAATGATTCTGCATTCATTTAGTGTAAGTATGAAGTCACTTACATTTTAGACGCAATATTGACTGATTTTGTTCTGTTTCAGCTGCGAAAATAGTTCCAAACAAAGACCACAGCAGAACCATAGCGCATCTCACAGCAACACTCAACCGTGTTTCATTACTGAATGATTCAACGTTTTGAACGAATCGTTTCGAGTCAAAGATTCAATGACTCCTTCATAAACAACTGCCTCATTCCTTAACGAACCAGCTGTTTGAACGAATCTTTGAGTCAAAGATTCAATGACTCATTCATAAACAACTGCCTCATTCCTTAACGAATCAGCTGTTTGAATGGATCGTTTGAGTCAAAGATTCAATGACTCATTCATAAACAACTGCCTCATTCTTGAACGAATCAGCCGTTTGAACGTATCGTTTGAGTCAAAGATTCAATGACTCATTCATAAACAACTGCCTCATTCTTGAACCAATCAGCCGTTTGAACAAATCGTTTGAGTCAAAGATTCAATGACTCATTCATAAACAACTGCCTCATTCTTGAACAAATCAGCCGTTTGAACAAATCATTTGAGTCAAAGATTCAATGACTCATTCATAAACAACTGCCTCATTCTTGAACCAATCAGCCGTTTGAACGAATCGTTTGAGTCAAAGATTCAATGACTCATTCATAAACAACTGCCTCATTCCTGAATGAATCAGCCATTTGAACGAATCATTTGAATAAGTGATTCAGTGACTCTCAATTAAGACGGTCACCTGCCGCCACCTACTGGGGGTTTACTTTCATGTTCAAAAGTATCATTCTTTCCAATATTTCTTATTTGTATATTCAAAAAATATTTAAAACAGTCTCATAACTAGTTAATGCAGATGTCATTTTTCAATGTAAATCATTTAATTTGATTGGTAACAGCCCTGTAGTGTCTTATTATTCTAATTTAATTGTATTGATCAAATTTAAGAATTTAAAATGAAAGATGAAGCATATATTAGGGAAAATACCCTTTATAAAGGTTCAAATGCAGATTTAAATATGTCAAAACTGACTGAACACTGATGAAAATATTGCTTCAGAATAAATTATATTTACAACACAACATTTTGTTTTATTCTGACAAGTGACCGATTTTCCTGCACATGACGAGGCTTAATGTCGAGCCGTGATATGATGTAGTTTTGAAGCTTTATTGCTGGATCTTTCCGCAGATCAACAGGTTCTGCTTTACTTTCAGCCTAATGCAAATATAAGCCCTGCTGAAAAACCAGGAGAAATACCCTGAAGACGATTTCAATCATCATTTTTCTCACATACATTTGCATGCGCAAAGTAGTCTGTGCGTAGCAAATTAATTTTTTTTTTCTGCATTTCCAAGTAATATTGAGTGCAGAGATGGGTTTTTTTGCACTGGCGAGGTGTTTCCCTCTGGCGCCGCTTCATGAAGTTTCATTTTGAATATTTGCGTCTTGACTTCATTGAGTGCTTTTGAAATCACAGGTTTCAGGAGTTTTTCATCTTTATTTACAGCCGTTTTTATTTGGCTTCTCTTTTAAAATGTCTGTCCCTTGTTTTAAAAGTGTTTCTGATTTATTATTGCAATAATGCGCCACTCAGAGTGTGTAATTCCTCCAGACCGCAGGACAAACACTCATTGTGCTGTTTCCTGTGTGTGTGTGTGTTTGATGGGATTGTGACACTTGCGGGTCTGTGTGAAGTTGTTGCTCGTACTGTAAACAGGCCGGTTATGAGTTATGAGTTATTGCTCATGATGATGCTGTGATGAATGAGCTCGTCTTTGTTTGCTGGCTCTTTATCAGTCATCTGGTTTGAGGAGTTAATATTTAGCTAGCCAAGATTTATTGAAGTATTTTGAAGAGCGCGTAATTGAATATCATCATTTGTATTATATGAAGATGATTTCACAGACAGAATAACCAAACTGTTGTTGCCTGTAAATTATGAGACAGTTGTGTTTATGTACAACTCCTAATACATTGAATTTTGGTGTGTGTGTGTGTGTGTGTGTGTGTGTGTGTGTGTGTGAGAGAGAGTTTTTGTGTGTGTGTGTGTGAGAGAGAGTGTGTGTGTGTGTCTGTGTGTGTGTGTGTGTGAGAGAGAGAGAGAGTGTGTGTGTGTGTGTGTGTGTGTGTGTGAGAGAGAGAGTTTTGTGTGTGTGTGTGTGAGAGAGTTTGTGTGTGTGTGTATGTGTCTGTGTGTGTGAGAGAGAGAGTTTTTGTGTGTGTGTGTGAGAGAGTTTGTGTGTGTGTGTGTGTGTGTGAGAGGGAGTGTAAGAGAGTGTGTGTGTGAGTGTGTGTGTTTGTGTGAGTGAGAGAGAGAGAGTGTGTGTGTGTGTGTGAGAGAGTGTGTTTGTAAGAGTGAATATCCTCATTTAGATCGATAAGTAAACATGTTTGTGTTATATCTACATTGAGACTGTGAGATGAATTGATGAAATTCTTTGCACTTTTTTGGGCCACTTGTGAATTATAAGTTCTGGTGACGAGTTGAAACTCTGAGAGCGAACATCTCTGCTGGTGTGGCTAATAATGATGATCATGAGCAGGTATGAGGTCAGGAGATCTTCCTCTGTTCCACACACACACGCACGCACGCACGCACGCACGCACGCACGCACGCACACGCTTGATGGGGGTTGAGTGTGTTTAAACGTGCCTCTGTTGTTATGTCTGCGTTCCCTTTGAAGCTCCTCAAACCTCCAACTAAGTGGCACTCATTTTCCCATCTCCCAGATCTCAGATCTCAGATCATTTCCAGATTGTGGATCTGAACCCGCTGAAGGTCTCGCAGCTCCAGCATCACGTCTCGTAAGCTCGAAGAGCCGTCGAAATCAGACTGACCTCGATTCCAATAAGCCCACGCACATTTACCCTCAAGACAACAGGAATAGACACAGCCTTTAAAGACCACTGTGGAAATTTTGCTCATCTCACTTTCACTCACTCAGGAAGTGGAGTTTGTTCTCAGTTACAGTAATCTGAAGTGCAGACGACACACACACACACACACACCTTAGTTCAGGGATCGAAACATTCTCGAAATGTTTCATATTTATTTTGAATATTTTCCACAATCTTCAGCTCATCCACACTGGTTTATTAAGAGGTTAAAGTGACGTGTTCCTGTGAAGCCTCTCGTCTTCATGATGTCTTCATGCAAAATGGTGGGAAGAACGACATCCGCTGAAATTTTGTGAACTGGAAACCTTTTTAAAGGCTGAAATCATTGGGTCTCATTCATGAAACATTCGTAAATATACGAGTAAATATGTGAGTGATTTGCGCGTAAAGAGACCTTCCCGAAAACTCTTCTCCTGATTCACAAATACTTCGTAAACGTCAGATGTGATAGTGAAGTGTGTGTGTGTGTGTGTGTGTGTGTGTGTGTGTATGTTAATGAATTCCAATCAGTCGTAAATGGGACGCGCGTGCACGCTCATTCTCAATTACCATAAATCCCGCCCATTAAATCCGACTGACAACTATATATGGGCATCATATTATGACACCAAACGAAGGATTTCAACATGTCTTCTCAAAAGCGAAGGAAAAAGAGAAATTTCTCAGATGCAGAAATTGAAGTTTTATTATCAGAAGTTCATTCAAAACGTCACATTTTATTTTCAAGCGTACAAAGTGGCGTATCAGGTCCTAAAAAAAAGGAAGCTTGGCAGTATTACAGATGCAGTTAATGGAGTTTCATCTGTTAATCGAACAGACCCAGAAGTGAAAAGAAAATGGTTCGACATGAAGCTTGATTGCAAAAAACGAATTAGTTCACTTCGAAAAAATCATATTCAAACTGGCTCTCATAATAAAAGTAAAAAGAAAAACCGTATGTAATTACTATATAAAATATTTTTTCAAAATGCTGTGTAAAAATGTACCCGATTAAGGTGAATTAAAATGCAGCCTTATTAATAAGTATGTTTAATTTATGCAGTGGATATTATGTAGTGTTATTTTACATTTGCTTACTTTATTAAATTTCAAATGTCAGACCTATCTGAAAAACATGAAAAGCACTGGTTATTTCATTTGTATCTTTGTTATATTAGTTAGTTTTAGCTGTGGTCTTGACATTGGAATAGCGAATTGTGACCCTGGACCACAAAACCAGTCACATGTCGCACGGGTATATTTGAGGCAATAGCCAACAATACATTGTATGGGTAAAAAATTATGGATTTTTCTTTTATGCCAAAAATCATTAGGATATTAAGTAAAGATCATGTTCCATGAAGATATTTTGTAAATTTTCTACCGTAAATATATAAAACATTTATTTTTGTGAGTGAATGCAGCACAATCATGAACATAAATGAACAACTTTAAAGGAGATTTTCTCAATGTTTCGATTTTTTTGCACCCTCAGATTCCAGATTTACAATAGTTGTATCTCGACCAAATATTGTCCTATCCTAAAAATTATTATTTATTCAAAATATTTATTTAAAGCTTATTTATTCAGCTTTCAGATGATGTATAAATCTCAATTTCAGAAAATTGACCCATGTGACTGGTTTTGTGGTCCAGGGTCACAACTGTGAATCTTCACAAGTATCTGAAATGTTGGTAACATTACTGCCTGTTTTTTTGCAAAAACATCTTCATGGCTGGCGTCCATTGGCAAACAGGCCGTGTGAAGAAGCGTTCATCTTTAACACAATGCCCTTTCACCACACAAGCACAAATTAATTTCACTACAATGACATGTTTGATTCTATATGAACAAAGTCTATTAGCATGTGGATCTTTCCTTTTATCCTGCGTTTGTTTGAGCGGGAACGCAGGGACACGACGACCCAACACTGACGCGCCGTCTAATGTATTCTTTCCTTTAAAAATCGAAGTGCTTTTTTTGAAGCGGAAATTAGACGTCCTTTTGGAGGCGAGCGCTTTGAGTGTTACGTCTTTAATCTCGCATGTGTGTGTGTGTGTGTACACGACGCGTCTGAATGGGGTGCCATGATTTCACACACACGCTGGCATTGCTTTTGATTGATTTCATTGCCTTTGGTCTTCGGTGATAATAATGCTTGAAGAGAGAGCGTTTATAAGGAGCAACTCTTTGGACGGTCCTGGAGAGTCACATGATCACTCATTTACTTGCATTTGATTAGCCACCGAGAAACCCAGATTTTTCACTTAATCGAAAGGTAGAAATAAACTATAATAATACATTAATTGATCAAATTTAATCAAGAATGAGATCAAACATTTAAATGCCACATTAGACTGTTTTTAGAACAACTTTTTATTGATATAATGGTCAAATTACGACAAATCAATACGGTAAACCCAGCACTAGCGTCCACATTTGATCTGTTGATCCACTGACTCAGCGTTGGAGAAGCGCTAATGAAACGTCACTGTTACGCTCAATGGGTCTCATTCATGAAACACGAGCAGAACGATTTTTTGTGTAAATCGTGTGTAAAGTGGTTCTGGCGTAAATTTTCGGATTCATTAAAATGTTTGTATTTTCCAAATGTTAGTTGGTACGAAAGAAATCTACACCTGCTCCCAGCCACGCGTGAATAGTGCGTTTAACATCCGAACGTTTTGCTCATTAATTAATCCTAAAAAAGTGACAAAAGTGATTGTCAAGAGCAGTGAGTGATTTTTTTTTTTTTTTCTTTGTCCTTTGTTTATTTAACATTAATGACAGGAATATTAGGCTGCTGTCTATGGAAGGCATTTTCTGCCAAATTTAAATAAATAAATTAAATGATTAAAATGAAAATTAAAACCAGATTAACGATTTCATTACAGAAAACTGTATGCAAAAAATGTGACAAAATTGAGAATGAAATTAAATGATTTCATTTTCACAGCATTATCCGTCAAATTGAAAAATAAAATGCAATTGGTGATTTCACATTTCATTTTCACTACAGTCTCGAGGCAAGACTGCCAATATTAAAATGAAAAGCCAAACGTGAAAAAGAAACTACAAATACAGTTTTTACAATGCTCTTTAGTAACGCTCACGCAATAATAGTGACACAATTCAAATACAAATGTAAATTTTCGTTTTCATTTGAATTCCTCTTTTATTTCACAGTTTTCATTTTCGTTTTCATTTTAAAAGACAACCTGCATGCAAATTCTATGTTAATGAGTGGGTATGGATTATTCTAGTAACGGCGCTGAGACACGCCTTCTGTAAAGCTAGAATTCATAACCTAGTTATGATGTTAGACTCAGACTAGACCATAATCGACGATGAGGTTCATTCATGTATTAGGCTGTTTTGGAAATTCAACTATTTGGGTGTACAGAAGTCTTAGTAACACAATTTCTACAACAATTATAGCCAGACATTAATACCCACTGGCTTTAACCGAGAACCTCGGCCAATGTTTCATATTCGCGTCGTGCCTAACAACGCCCTTCAGCCGTGACTTACTCAGATACAGCACTAGCCTAGAGTAGCCTACCTTATTGCTTTTATAAAACGGTTACCACGCAATACAAATATTAATCCCGAAACATATGTATCTATGCAACTTTCATGAAGTAAAATGAATCACTAAAAGCCAATTCCTTCGGCTGGAGAAAAAAAAAAGTCCCTGACCATAAAGCAACAGAAGTTACATTATTTCTCCATTAGATGGAGACAAAGACTGTCTTAATGAGTGAGTCAGTCAGTAGAGAAGACTTTTGAAATGACTCAAACTTGTGATCACGAAGAAGAAAGACGCAACTGACATGACTATAGGCACGGACAACCCCTATTAACTGTTAAAAGTACAAGATATCACACCGGACATTCAAACGGATTTTTTATTATGAATATAGGACTGACCTGAAGGAAATATCTAGCCTACTGTAAATGCAGGTACACTCGCTTTCTCGATCTCATCCAGAAGTTGTTACTGGAAATGAAAATCAGCATTGTGATTCTTTTTGTACACAAACTTAAAATAACCAAAAGACACATAACAGTTAAACAGCGGACAGACACAGGCTAGTGCTGTATCTGAATAAGTCACGGCTGAAGGGCGTTGTTAGGCACGACGCGAATATGAAACATTGGCCGAGGTTCTCGGTTAAAGCCAGTGGGTATTAATGTCTGGCTATAATTGTTGTAGAAATTGTGTTACTAAGACCTTTGTACACCCAAATAGTTGAATTTCCAAAACAGCCTAATACATGAATGAACCTCATCGTCGATTATGGTCTAGTCTGAGTCTAACATCATAACTAACATGGTCAGGCTGGTTGTTTCCACGTTCTAATGCTGCGGCAGCTTCCCGCAAAAGCTCACTAACAGATTTCGCCATATCTCGTCGTCTCGATTACTATATAATCACATTTAAATAATTTCGTTTCACACATTCAACTCATGCACACGGGATGTCGACGACTTCGCTTTACAGAAGGCGTGTCTCTAGCACCGTTACTAGAATAAGCCACACCCACTCATTAACATAGAATTTACATGCAGGTTGTCTTTGAAAATGAAAACGAAAATGAAAACTGAAATAAAAGAGGAATTAAAATGAAAACGAAAATTTACATTTGTATTTGAATTGTGTCACTATTATTGCGTGAGCGTTACTAAAGAGCATTGTAAAAACTGTATTTGTACTTTCTTTTTCACGTTTGGCTTTTCATTTTAATATTGGCAGTCTTGCCTCGAGACTGTAGTGAAAATGAAATGTGAAATCACCAATTGCATTTTATTTTTCAATTTGACAGGGATAATGCTGTGAAAATGAAATCATTTAATTTCATTCTCAATTTTGTCACATATTTTGCATACAGTTTTCTGTAATGAAATCGTTAATCTGGTTTTAATTTTAATCATTTAATTTATTTATTTAAATTTGGCAGAAAATGCCTTCCATAGCTGTCACTTTAAGAGCGAATGCACTGATCCAGTATACTGATGTACATGCGTTTACTTTTTCAACTGTTTACATTCACTTGAGACATAACCGGCTGCGTTTACTAGGATACTCGCTATTTTTTTACATAATTTTGTGTGAGTTTGTCCACTCAAGTGCAAGAAGACGTGAAAGCGAGCTCAGTTTAGTATTCGCACGCGGTCTGAGACTCGGCTTTCTGGACGCGTGCTTCGGATGTTTGCGCACACTACCATTTTTACTTGATTTTTAATCACAAATTTTGTGAACTGGAAACCTTTTTAAAGGCTGAAATCATTGGGTCTCATTCATGAAACATTCGTAAATATACGAGTAAATATGTGAGTGATTTGCGCGTAAAGAGACCTTCCCGAAAACTCTTCTCCTGATTCACAAATACTTCGTAAACGTCAGATGTGATAGTGAAATGTGTGTGTGTATGTTAATGAATTCCAATCAGTCGTAAATGGGACGCGCGTGCACGCTCATTCTCAATTACCATAAATCCCGCCCATTAAATCCGACTGACAACTATATATGGGCATCATATTATGACACCAAACGAAGGATTTCAACATGTCTTCTCAAAAGCGAATGAAGAAGAGAAATTTCTCAGATGCAGAAATTGAAGTTTTATTATCAGAAGTTCATTCAAAACGTCACATTTTATTTTCAAGCGTACAAAGTGGCGTATCAGGTCCTAAAAAAAAGGAAGCTTGGCAGTATTACAGATGCAGTTAATGGAGTTTCATCTGTTAATCGAACAGACCCAGAAGTGAAAAGAAAATGGTTCGACATGAAGCTTGATTGCAAAAAACGAATTAGTTCACTTCGAAAAAATCTTATTCAAACTGGCTCTCATAATAAAAGTAAAAAGAAAAACCGTATGTAATTACTATATATAATATTTTTTCAAAATGCTGTGTAAAAATGTACCCGATTAAAGTGAATTAAAATGCAGCCTTATTAATGAGCAAAACGTTCGGATGTTAAACGCACTATTCACGCGTGGCTGGGAGCAGGTGGAGATTTCTTTCGTACCAACTAACATTTGGAAAATACGAACATTTTAATGAATCCAAAATTTTTTCGCCAGAACCACTTTACGTTTGGTGCTTGGTGAGTTTTAATTTAAAGCCCTGCTTGTTCCTCAAATCACCTCAGCAAACATTTTTTGTCTTCCAGCAACATATTGAAATGTCTGTAGAACGAGATGCATTGCGAAGCGAAATTGGGCAATATGAATATGTATGGTGAAATGCTAGACTTTTCTTTGTGAGACTCGCCCAGTGTTTTACATTCATAATATCGATCCTTTATTTCCACCAAAATGAACAGTTGTGCAGGAAATTTTTTATGAATTTGGGGGTCAATTAAACAGCCATGATAATGTGAAAAGTGTTGATTGCAGCATAACATATAGATCTGCTCGTGTTGCATCAATCACCATTCACAAGCTATTTTTGCAGCGTTGAGCATTAGAAACAATCACGTTTTCTGTTGAACGCATGAATGCAGTGGCCAATCAGAGGCCTTAGAAAACAGTGGCCAATCAGAGGCCTTAGAAAACAGTGGCCAATCAGAGGCTATGGAACAGTTTTCCACTCTCACCATAAACAACAAGTGCAGATACGATGTAAATGAGACTCATTTCGCAGTGCAGAGCTTCAGTCGAGTCGAGTCACCTTTATTTATACAGCACTTTTTACAATACAGAGTGTTTCAAAGCAGCTTTACAGAGATAACAGGAAAATAATGCAACAAAGTTTGTTTATAGAAGAAAATAGTGTCATAGTCCAGTTTAAGTAAGTTCAGTGATTGGAAGAGTTATTAGTTTAGTTCATTCATTTATTTATATATATATATATATAGCCCCTCTGGAGAAAACCGTGATGTCATCGTCCAGTTCAGTTCTCATATAATGGTGTCAATGCAGGAGATCAATAATATAGTTGAATATTAAATGTCCCCAACTAAGCAAGTCAAAGCCAGAGGCGACCAAAACTCAGCAAGTACGTCTCCAGTGAGTGTTTGCAAGCGTGCAGAACTCGACGGTTAGGGGAATATGATTTCTGCTCTTCAGTCCTCGGGTGTGTTGATCAGGTCT